>NW_021703768.1:91528091-91962444 GCF_005190385.1 Monodon monoceros
AAAAAAAAAAAAAAAAAAAAAAAAAAAAAAAGACTGTATATCTGAGTCTCCCATGCAGCCACAGCTGTGGTTATGAATTAGTTTCTGCCAATCAGATGCTCTCTTGAAACATTTAGAAGGCAAGAGCCAGGAAAGACAATGTGGAAGTCTCTGGTTTGCCTGCAGTGGCTTCTTTTTTTTTTTTTTTACATTTTTATTGGAGTATAATTGCTTTACAATGGTGTGTTAGTTTCTGCTTTATAACAAAGTGAATCAGTTATACATATACATATGTTCCCATATCTCTTCCCTTTTGTGTCTCCCTCCCTCCCACCCTCCCTATCCCACGCCTCTAGGTGGTCACAAAGCACCGAGCTGATCCCCCTGTGCTATGCGGCTGCTTCCCACTAGCTATCTACTTTACGTTTAGTAGTGTATATATGTCCATGCCACTCTCTCGCTTTGTCACAGCTTACCCTTCCCCCTCCCCATATCCTCAAGTCCATTCTCTACTAGGTCTGTGTCTTTATTCCTGTCTTACCCCTAGGTTCTTCATGACATTTTTTTTTCTTAAATTCCATATATATGTGTTAGCATATGGTATTTGTCTTTCTCTTTCTGACTTACTTCACTCTGTATGACAGACTCGAGGTCCATGCACCTCATTACAAATAGCTCAATTTCGTTTCTTTATATAGCTGAGTAATATTCCATTGTATATATGTGCCACATCTTCTTTATCCATTCATCCGATGATGGACACTTAGGTTGTTTCCATCTCCGGGCTATTGTAAATAGAGCTGCAATGAACGTTTTGGTACATGACTCTTTTTGAATTATGGTTTTCTCAGGGTATATGCCCAGTAGTGGGATTGCTGGGTCATATGGTAGTTCAATTTATAGATTTTTAAGGAACCTCCATACTGTTCTCCATAGTGGCTGTACCAATTCACATTCCCACCAGCAGTGCAAGAGTGTTCCCTTTTCTCCACACCCTCTACAGAATTTATTCTTTCTAGATTTTTTGATGATGGCCATTCTGACTGGTGTGAGATGATATCTCATTGTAGTTTTGATTTGCCTTTCTCTAATGATTAATGATGTTGAGCATTCTTTCATGTGTTTGTTGGCAGTCTGTATATCTTCTTTGGAGAAAAGTCTATTTAGGTCTTCTGCCCATTTTTGGATTGGGTTGTTTATTTTTTTGTTATTGAGCTGCATGAGCTGCTTATAAATTTTGGAGATTAATCCTTTGTCAGTTGCTTCATTTGCAAATATTTTCTCCCATTCTGAGGGTTGTCTTTTAGTCTTGTTTATGGTTTCCTTTGCTGTGCAAAAGCTTTGGAGTTTCATTAGGTCCCATTTGTTTATTTTTGTTTTTATTTCCATTTCTCTAGGAGGTGGGTCTAAAAGGATCTTGCTGTGATTTATGTCATAGGGTGTTCTGCTTATGTTTTCCTCTAAGAGTTTGATACTTTCTGACCTTACATTTAGGTCTTTAATCCATTTTGAGCTTATTTTTGTGTATGGTGTTAGGGAGTGATCTAATCTCATACTTTTACATGTAGCTGTCCAGTTTTCCCAGCACCACTTATTGAAGAGGCTGTCCTTTCTCCACTGTACATTCCTGCCTCCTTTATCAAAGATAAGGTGACCATATGTGCATGGGTTTATCTCTGGGCTTTCTATCCTGTTCCATTGATCTATATTTCTGTTTTTGTGCCACTACCATACTGTCTTGATTACTGTAGCTTTGTAGTATAGTCTGAAGTCGGGGAGCCTGATTCCTCCAGCTCCGTTTTTCGTTCTCAAGATTGCTTTGGCTATTCGGGGTCTTTTGTGTTTCCATAGAAATTGTGAAATTTTTTGTTCTAGTTCTGTGAAAAATGCCAGTAGTAGTTTGGTAGGGATTGCATTGAATCTGTAGATTGCTTTGGGTAGTAGAGTCATTTTCACAATGCTGATTCTTCCAATCCAAGAACATGGCATATCTCTCCATCTTTTTGTATCATCTTTAATCTCTTTCATCAGTGTCTTATAATTTTCTGCATACAGGTCTTTTGTCTCCTTAGATACGTTTATTCCTAGATATTTTATTCTTTTTGTTGCAATGGTAAATGGGAGTGTTTTCTTGATTTCACTTTCAGATTTTTCATCATTAGTGTATAGGAATGCCAGAGATTTCTGTGCATTAATTTTGTATCCTGCTACTTTACCAGATTCATTCATTAGCTCTAGTAATTTTCTGGTAGCATCTTTAGGATTCTGTATGTATAGTATCATGTCATCTGCAAACAGTGACAGCTTTACTTCTTTTCCGATATGGATTTCTTTTATTTCCTTTTCTTCTCTGATTGCTGTGGCTAAAACTTCCAAAACTATGTTGAATAAGAGTGGTGAGAGTGGGCAACCTTGTCTTGTTCCTGATCTTAGTGGAAATGCTTTCAGTTTTTCACCATTGAGGACGATGTTGGCTGTGAGTTTGTCATATATGCACTTTATTATGTTGAGGAACGTTCCCTCTATGCCTACTTTCTGCAGGGTTTTTATCATAAATGGGTGTTGAATTTTGTCGAAAGCTTTCTGTGCATCTATTGAGATGATCATATGGTTTTTCTCCTTCAATTTGTTAATACGGTGTATCACGTTGATTGATTTGCGTATATTGAAGAATCCTTGCATTCCTGGAATAAACCCCACTTGATCATGGTGTATGATCATTTTAATGTGCTGTTGGATTCTGTTTGCTAGTATTTTGTTGAGGATTTTTGCATCTATGTTCATCAGTGATATTGGCCCGTAGTTTTCTTTCTTTGTGACATCCTTGTCTGGTTTTGGTATCAAGGTGATGGTGGCCTCATAGAATGAGTTTGGGGGTGTTCCTCCCTCTGCTATATTTTGGAAGAGTTTGAGAAGGATAGGTGTTAGCTCTTCTCTAAATGTTTGATAGAATTCGCCTGTGAAGCCATCTGGTCCTGGGCTTTGGTTTGTTGGAAGATTTTTAATCACAGTTTCAATTTCAGTGCTTGTGATTGGTCTGTTCATATTTTCTTTTTCTTCCTGATTCAGTCTTGGCAGGTTGTGCATTTCTAAGAATTTGTCCATTTCTTCCAGGTTGTCCATTTTATTGGCATAGAGTTGCTTGTAGTAATCTCTCATGATCTTTTGTATTTCTGCAGTGTAAGTTGTTACTTCTCCTTTTTCATTTCTAATTGTATTGATTTGAGTCTTCTCCCTTTTTTTCTTGATGAGTCTGGCTAATGGTTTATCAATTTTGTTTATCTTCTCGAAGAACCAGCTTTTAGTTTTATTGATCTTTGCTATTGTTTCCTTTATTTCTTTTTCATTTATTTCTGATCTGATTTTTATGATTTCTTTCCTTCTGCTAACTTTGGGGTTTTTTTGTTCTTCTTTCTCTAATTGCCTTTGGTGCAAGGTTAGGTTGTTTATTCGAGATTGTATTGCTGTAAACTTCTCTCTTAGAACTGCTTTTGCTGCATCCCATAGGTTTTGGGTTGTTGTGTCTCCATTGTCATTTGTTTCTAGGTAATTTTTGATTTCCTCTTTGATTTCTTCAGTGATCACTTCGTTATTAAGTAGTGTATTGTTTAGCCTCCATGTGTTTGTATTTTTTACAGATCTTTTCCTGTAATTGATATCTAGTCTCATAGCGTTGTGGTCAGAAAAGATACTTGCAGCGGCTTCTTGATCAGAGAGGCTTTCCTGGTCATGGGAGAAGCAAAGTAGTTTTAAAACTGGTAACCAGGGCTTCCCTGGTGGTGCAGTGGTTAAGAATCCTGCCAATACAGGGGACACAGGTTCGAGCTCTGTCCCAGAAGATCCCACATGCCATGGAGCAACTAAGCCTGTGCACCACAACTAATGAGCCTGTGCTCTAGAGCCCGTGCTCTACCACAAGAGAAGCCACTGCAATGAGAAGCCTGCACACTGCAACAAAGAGCAGTCCCCGCTCGCCGCAACTAGAGAAAGCCTGTACACAGCAATAAAGACCCAGTGTAGCCATAAATAAATAAATAAGTAAATAAATAAATAACCGGTAACCATAGCAGCAGCTTCCCAAATGGACAGGTGGCTTCCCGAACATAGAAAGAGGCAATAGGTCCCTTGGTGGCCTAGTTTTTTTTGGTTTTTTTTGTGTGTGTGTGTGGTACGCAGGCCTCTCACTGTTGTGGCCTCTCCCGTTGCAGAGCACAGGCTCCGGACGCGCAGGCTCAGCGGCCACGGCTCACGGGCTGAGCCACTCCACGGCATGCGTTATCCTCCCGGAGTTGGCCTAGTTTTATGCTATGACTCTCAGATGTATTTATTTTATTTAATTTATTTATTTATTTATTTTTGGCTGTGTTGGGTCTTCATTTCTGTGCGAGGGTTTTCTCTAGTTGTCGCAAGTGGGGGCCACTCTTCATCGCGGTGTGCGGGCCTCTCACTATGACAGCCTCTCTTGTTGCAGAGCACAGGCTCCAGACGCGCAGGCTCAGTAGTTGTGGCTCACGGGCCTAGCTGCTCCACGGCATGTGGGATCTTCCCAGACCAAGGCTCGAACCCGTGTCCCCTGCATTAGCAGGCAGATTCTCAACCAGTTCGCCACCAGGGAAGCCCCTCAGATTTATTTTTGAGACCTCAAACTATAACTGATTTTATCAGTCTTCCCTACAATTCAATAGTGCTCTCTGGAAAATTCCTTTTCTATTTAAACTAGCAGAGGGAATTCCCTGGCAGTCCAGTGGTTAGGACTCCACGCTTTCACTGCCAAGGGCATGGGTTCAATCCCTGGTCAGAGAACTAAGATCCCGGAAGCCATGCAGCACAGCCAAATGAAAAGCAAAACAAAACTAGCAGAGAGATTCTGTTTACTGCAAGTGAATATGTCCAATACAGATTGGAATTTTTTTTTTCATTTTATAGACAAAGAAACTAAGGCTTAGAGGTAAACCAGCTTTCTATGGGGAAAAAAATGCCCCCATTTGTAGTATTTGACAACATCTGTGGTAAATACTCCTACCATGGCTTATTTCAAGTCTCCAAAGGTTTAAAAACTTTTAGGCAAAATTCCTGAAAGTTTAACAATTGGCTCTTGCAAGCTGGCTCCTGTTCTAACACATCCCTGCTTACAAAATTTAAGTAACTTTCCCAAGGTACAAAGTCAGTAAGTATTTAACAAAATGATTGAAAATAGAATGATATTTATTGTGCCTAAAAAACCATTATACTACAGAACATTAATTAGAAATATTAAGGAATTCTAAAGAATGTTGTTAAAAACAATAATGGAACTACATTTATGTAAGAAAGCATCTATCTTTTTTAAAGATAACACACTGAACTATTTCAAAGTGAAAAAAAAAAAACATTATCAGGAGAGTTTGGGCTGCCAGCATTTACACTAAACAGAAATTTACATCACATGGTATAAATGCTTCCAATGTGTTCACTTCAGAGATTTCATTAATGAATGTTGAGGCGGTGGAGAAGTTCAGAGTGTTTTTAAGCTTTAGGTAGGATTGGGGTGAGTAGTCATTACCGATGTTATTACATGCACATGACATAAAGGGGATTTAAACAGCTTAAGACCATCAAAGTTGCAAGTGGAGCTTAAGGAATGAGGGAAATAATTCATAAATTGAAAAATTTAAAGTTGGTGCTTCTTGACTGCTGTGAAACTGAGTTTGTGGTTGAGGTAGTTATGCAACTGACCTACTAGAAAATTCCCGAAGACCAAAAGGTAAACGGAAACTGGGCTTTCTTCAAGCATGTTTAGATCATCATAGTGTTGCTTTTCGACATTAAATGAGCCATAGAGAAACATATAGTGTACTTCCTATTTTTCTGGGGGGTTTGTGAAGAAATTTGTTGCTTAGTCTAATGAGTTGTACCTGGCCATTGACCGAGCCTCCTGATAGCAATGACACCAGGCATCTATTTTTTAACCTCGCTGTGACTGTGATGACCCGGCCAGGGCAAACGGTCTTAGGTAAATGCCCAGAAGAAAACTTAAAATGAGATGACAGATCTTATTTTTTAAATTTTGAGCAAAGAGCTAAATAATCTGCTAAAATAAGAGATAAATTGTGCAAGGCACAGAATAATGAACATTTCTTAGATCTTAGCATTCAAAAATTATAAGGTCCTACTGTATAGCACAGGGAACTATATTCAATATCCTGTGATAAACCATAATGGAAAAGAATATGAAAAAAAGAATGTATACATATATATAACTGAGTCACTGCTGTACAGCAATAATTAGCACAACATTGTAATTCACCTATACTTCAATAAAAAATAAATTTAAAAAATATTATAAGGCGAGAGAGGTAGGAAAGAGAAGTACAAAGGAAAGGAGGTGGGTAAAGAAAGATGTGAGTGGAAGGCTTAGACATGGGCCTTCTCCATCCATTGAACAAGCCCAACAAGCCGCTGCCCAGCTCCAGGCACTCCAGAGGCACTGCGGGAACCAGGGGTGGGCTATGTCCTCTCAGGGATTTATTGACAGGAAGACAGGATGAGTTCTCCTTCTCTAGTCAAGTGACCAAACAGGTTTTGCTTCTACACATTGCAGGGTAACAAATAAAGGTATAATAAGATAGAGATAGTTCTCAAATTTGCTATTTCTTTATGTGGAAAGGATATAATTCAAAAGGGACTAAGAATTTCTTAAAAGGTAATGTGGAGTTATATGAATCCTGTTCTTTCTCAGATATAATTGCTTTAGACACATTTGCCCTGGTTTCCTTCTATGAAGAAACCCTTATTGAGTAATTAGAAAATATTACTGCCTGACAAGTGAGAATAAATGTTAAGAAAATAGATATTTTAAAGATAAAAATGAAGACCCAATTTTACCTTAAAATGCCACTGCTTTAAAGATAAACTAATTTGAATTCCTACATCAGTCAATAAGTCTTTTAAATCTTTTGTTTTAATATTTCTTCCACCCATCCTGACGTCTTCATTCCTCTATCACCACCGCAACCTCATGTTTATAGTATTATATTAGAATCTTAATGGTATGGAATACATTTCCCTACTTCCAGTCCTTCTCAGCCCAAATCTGAGAATGGAATTTTCTTTATGGGAAGGTTTAAAGTTTCAAATTCAATATCTTCAGTAGATATCGGGCTCCTCAGGTTATCTACTTCTTCTTGAATAAGGCTTGTGGTTTGTATCTTTTAAGGAATTTGACATTTTTCTTGTTTCTGAAGGTGGAAGCTGATGCCATTGACTCAAGGTCTTTCTCCTTTTTTAATATAGGTATATACAGGAAGGATATTCCCCCTATATTACTACTTTAGGTAATCTTTAGCTGTATACCATAAAATTTCTTATGCTATGTTTTCATTTTTATTCAGTTAAAATTTTTCCTAATTTCACTTTAGATTTCTTTTTTGACTCATGGGTTATTTAAAAGTGTGTCACTTAATTTCCATGTAGGGTTTTGTCCAGATAACTTTCTGTTATTGATTTCTAATTTAATTCCATTGTGGTCAGAGAACATACTTTGCATGTCTTTTGTTACTCTATCTTGATTGCAAACAGAAATTCAATCCCATATTTTTGGGCTTGTAGGTTGTTTCTAATTTTTGTGCTATTAAAAACAATTCTTGGGCTTCCCTGGTGGTGCAGTGGTTGAGAGTCCGCCTGCCGATACAGGGGACACGGATTTGTGCCCTGGTCTGGGAAGATCCCACATGCCGCGGAGCGGCTGGGCCCGTGAGCCATGACCGCTGAGCCTGCGCGTCCAGAGCCTGTGCTCCGCAACGGGAGAGGCCACAACAGTGAGAGGCCCGCGTACTGGAAAAAAAAAAAAAAAAAAAAATTCTTGGGGCTTCCCTGGTGGCACAATGGTTGAGAGTCCGCCTGCCAATGCAGGGGACACGGGTTGGTGCCCCGGTCCGAGAAGATCCCACATGCCGCGGAGCGGCTAGGCCCGTGAGCCATGGCCGCTGAGCCTGCGTGTCCGGAGCCTGTGCTCCGCAATGGGAGAAGCCACAACAGTGAGAGGCCCACGTACCGAAAACAAACAAACAAACAAAAAAAAAAACACAATTCTTGGACGAAGATGAACTTGGAATCGTTGCACCCATTCTTTAGTATTTCCTTAGGTAAATTTCAAGAAGCAAAAATTCTGAGTCAAAGAGTGTTTACTTTTTATAGAATTTGTACATACTGTTAGGTGGCTTGTTTCATGCTTTCCTTCATATTCAATAATGTGCAAATACTTTCTTCAGATTAATTTTTTCTATAACATGTTTCTGATTGCATAATTATTGATACACCAAATTGTATTTAATAATTCTCTCTTGTTGGACATCTTGGCTCTTTCTAATTTGGGACAAATTTCCATAATGCTTTAATAAATTATATTGTGGATCATTAGTTTCTGGGAAAATATTGACCTCATAAAAGCAGTGATTTGGGAAAATTAGTCAGGGACTAGGTATCTGTTGAAGACCTTGAATCAAATCAAATCTAACACCATATTAAAAGGATAATACATCGTTACCAAGAGGGGTTCATCTCAGGGGTGCAAAGTTAGTTTAGCATTCGAAAAGCCAATCAATGTAACTTACCATGTTAACAGACTAAAAAAGGAAAACAATATCATGATCTCAATAATGAAGAAAAGGCATTTGACAAATACCCGACTTCGATCCTGATAAAAACACTGCAAACTGGGAACAGAAGTAATAGCCTCAACCTGACAAAGGACATCTACGTACTGCTAACATAATGATGAAAGGCGAACTTCTTCCTGCTAAGATGAGGAAACAGGCAAGGATGTCTACTCTCACCACTTCTATTCCACATCGTACTGGAGGTTTTCACCAGTCCACCAGGCAAAAAAGAGAAATAAAAGACATCGTGATTGGAGACGAAGAAGTAAAATTGTCTTTAATCACAGATGACTTGATCATCTATATAGAAAATCCTACGGAATCTATATATCTATATATTTACTAGAGCCAATAAGTAAGTTTAGCAAGGTTGGAAGATGTGTGATCAAGATACTAGCAACAAACAATTGGAAATTGAAATTAGAATAACAATACCATTTATGATCACATAAAACATGAACTACTTAGATATAAATATAAGGAAAAAAATGTGGAAGACCTGTGCACTACAAATATAAGGAGAGAAATTAAAGAACTCCTGGGACTTCCCTGGTGGTCTAGTGGTAAAGAATCTGCCTTACAATGCAGGGGACACAGGTTTGATCCCTGCTCAGGGAAATAAGATCCCACATGGTGCAGGGCAACTAAGCCCAAGTGCCATAAATACTGAGCCCACGCGCTCTGGAACCCACGCACCACAACTACAGAGCCCATGTGCCCTGAAGCCTGTGTGCCACGACTAGAGAAGAGAAAACCCGCACGCCACAACTAGAGAGAAGCCCGCGCACCACAATGAAGAGCCCACGTGCCACAATGAAAGATCCCGTGTGCTGCAACTAAGACCCGACACAACCAAAAATTAAATAAATAAATAAATAAATAATAAATCTTTAAAAAAAGAAAATAAATTAAAGAACTCCTAAATGAATAGAGAAGAAATGCCATGTTTATGGATAAACATGGATAAAATATCAATTCTCCCCAATTTGATATATAGGTATAACACAATCCCAATTAAAATCTCAGCAGACTCCTTTGTAGATGTTGACAGCTAATTCTAAAATTCATGTTGAAATGCAAAGGATGTAGAATAGCCAAAACAACTTTGAAAAAGAAGAACAAAGTTGGCTAATTTATACTCTCTGACTTCAAGTTTTAGTATAAAGTTACACTGATCAAGGTTGTGATATTAGAATTAAGAAGACAAATACATAAGTAGAACGGAATACAGAATCTAGCAATAGACCCACACACATATGCTTAATTGATTTTCAACAACGATGCAGAGGCAATTAAAAGTATGAGGTTAATTGAGTAAATTATTTTGTATAGGATGCAGCCATTAAATTTTGCTGTAAAAATACATATGTCAACATAGTAACATGTTCATAATACATTAAGAGAAAACTATAGGGTCTAAAACTGTTTATGAATTATTATTCTATTTTTGAATAGGATCTATATTTTTTTCAAAAGGATACACAGATAAATACATGCATACACATACAATAGTGATTGTTAATAGTAGGAGCTTGGAATTGCTTATAATTTTAGTTTTGCTTTTAATGTTTATGCTTCTATTTTGTTTATTTATAATAGATATACACTGTAATAAAAGACAAAACCAAAACATTAAAATGCTGTATAATTATTACATAAAGTGCAATAACAGTATTTTTTGGGAAAAAAAGGGGGTTGTGTGTAACATAAAGAATGGAGGGCTTCCCTGGTGGCGCAGTGGTTGGGGGTCTGCCTACCGATGCAGGGGACACGGGTTCGTGCCCCGGTCTGGGAAGATCCCACATGCCGCGGAGCGGCTGGGCCCGTGAGCCATGGCCGCTAAGCCTGCGCATCCGGAGCCTGTGCTCCGCGACGGGAGAGGCCACAACAGTGAGAGGCCCGCGTACCGCAAAAAAAAAAAAAAAAAAAAGAATGGAAATATATTCCAAGTAATACAAAGAGAGATGGAGTTACAGATGGTCTTTTAGCTTTCTCTTTACTGGTTTCCAGGTTTTCTACATTGGACATATCTAGTACAAAGGTAAGGTAATCCATATTATCCATACTCACAATAATTCTCTATAACTACCCGGCTAAAGATCTAACTTAATCTGATGTTAAGATCCTCCATGAACAATATGGCCCAGACTGACCTTTCTGACTTTCCTCTCTTCCCCTGCAAGTCCTCCTGTTCTCTGCTTCATTTACCTGGTTCTGTTCCCGGCACCCACCCTCCCTCCCTTCCTCCATTGCTGTCCCTTCTTATTTGGGCCATGCTTCCTCCTCTGTACCTTTCTACTTCACCCCAAAGTTTGAAGTCAAGTTCCTGCTGTCTCTGAAGTTTCTCTGAGAAATGCTTTTGTCAAGTTCTATCTGTGAATTCCTATGGCACTTCTGTCTTTCCCATACATTTGACACTTAACCACGTTCAAGTTAAAGGATAAGCAAGCATTAGATTAATGGGGAGAATTTTGATTCCACAGTACTAATGTACATGTTGACCCTATGCTACGGAGACTTAAGGTTCTGGAACTAGACTGTTGGGTTTTCAATCTTGGCTTTACCTTGTTAATAGGTGGTTGATCTTGGGGGAAAATTTTAACTCGCTTTATCTCAGTTTTCTCTTTTAAAAATTGTATAAAAGAGAACTTACCTCATAGAGTTGATGTGGGGTAAATGAGTAGTACTGAAAAGTATTAGAATGTTTTTTGGAACATAGTAAGCACTCAATAGATGTTAGCTATATTATTACAATGATTGTTTTTATTATCATCACAACCTTAGAACCAAGTCTCAGTCATATGTGTCCTTTTGGTAAACCTGGAAACTTAAGGGCTTAGAAAGCATTCTGAAATAACCCCTATATTTGAATTTCTAATATTTAGTCTCCTTAGTTAATTTAAGATTTCTCGTATGCTATCTGTCTCCAAGCAGTATTTAGGCAGCAAATAAAGCTAGAATTTAGAGCTGATTGAAAAATTAAATGTCCATTGCAAAGCCCAATATTTGCCACGAGGTGGCGATAAAAGACTAGTCATGATTTTTAAAACCAACTACAAAAAACATTCATAATTTAAAGAAAAGTTCCATATTTACTTGCATGATTTCTAATTGCTCCCTCCTCAAATAAGGAAGAAGGAGAGAAAGGGAACCAGGAGTCAGAACTCTTCCTCTTTGAGACCAGGGGGCTTGTTCAGAGTTAGTATTTTAGGGACCTCCCTAGTTTGGCTGCACACCCTGACGAGAAGCCTGACAAAGGTCCTGTTCTATCAGAAGCACTGCTTGCCTAACCTATGCACTCTGGACACGAGGAATCTTGATTTTTCCATCACTTGCTGCCTAATAATAGGCGAAGTCTTCTTTACCTGCAAGCTCCCTCTGGCTTAACTGTTCCATAGGTGAGAGCAATGCTGTGGTCTGACATGATAGGGCACGGGCATCCAGCAAGAAGACGGAGACAGAAATGAGGTTTAATGCTGGGGAGGTTGCCAGTGACTCATATGAGCAACCTGTCCAGGTTCAAGGGAAGGTCTAAGTCCTTAGGAGTCAGTGCTGTAATATGAAAATACAAAATTCTCTTAGTCTCTGTATCTGCAGGTCCTAAACATTCAGATTTAAAATACGGGATTGTCCACTGTATTTAAAGTTTTTGAATATATTCTCCCCAAGATGGCTGCCACCAGTCTTTCTTTTTTTTTTTTTTTTTGGCCATGCCACGCAGCTTACAGGATCTTAGTTCCCCGACCAGGGATCAAACCCAGGCCCACGGAAGTGAAAGCGCCAAGTCCTAAATACTGGACTGCCAGGGAATTCCCCACCGGTCACTTCTTGCCAAGGAACAGCTCCTCTCTGCACCAACAGGAGGAATGTCTGTATGGCTCTGGCTGCTGCCTGTGCCTGCCACAGGTGTGGAGCTCAGAGAGAATCACATCCCATCCTCCTTTTGCTGGGGAGTAACTTCCAGATCCAGGTCAAGCCTCCAATTGGTCTAAACATAGACTCCATTCTCCTGCAATACTATAAATGTCCTCTACGGATGCCACTTCTCAGGAGGATTCGTTATTATTACTGTGGTAAAAACATCAAAAAACATAAAATTTACCATTTTTAAATACACAATTCCGTGGCATTAAGTATATTCACAAATTGTGCAACCATCACCATTACCCATTCCCAGAAGTTTTTCATCATCGCAAACAGAAAATCAGTGCACATTGGACTAAACCTTCCCATTACCTCCTCCCTCAGGGGGTTACTTGTAAGCAGTTTTGGTGCCCACAAAACCTGCAGCTGTTTTTACACCTCTTTTAAAGGACTTTGTTATTTCATTTCTTTAACAGACATTTATTAGGCAACCATACTGGGTGAAATCAAATAAATACCTGAAGGAACCTGCAGCGAAGGAGCTTGTAATGAACTGATATAGAGACATAGATAAATGATATCAGCGCAGTGTGATAAACGCTATGAGAAAGGAAAGAAGAGAACTGGCTAGAGATCTAGTGTTTATGGAACACAAACTGTCAGACTGCACCAAAGTGATTAGGCATTTCATTTCTCTTCATAATAACCCTGTAAAGTAGTTACGGTTACCCCATTTTGCAGATCAGGAATCTGAAATCTAGAAGGATCTAGCAATTTGCCTACAGGAGCTCAGTAGCTCAGGGTGCAGTAGAGGGGGCAAGCCCTAAACAGACAGTTAGTAGTTCTGGGTGCCAATCCAGACTGTGTGATTGAACAGCTTCACGCATGTAGGTGTGTGCTCACAGTTTCCTGGGCCTTAGTTTCCTTTGTATAAAATGGCAGAATTACACTAGTAGACCTCTTAGGACCTTTTCATCGAAAGATGAAAAAGACTGAGTGACTACTGGAGAGTTCTAGTCGCAGATCTGAAGAGGAAACAGACTGAAGAGAATTCTGTACCTCTGGACTCAATGCGGGAGTGCCCCAGAGCTGAGACCCCATTAGCTGGGTAGGTGGAGCTTTGAGACCACAGATGTATGGCTTTTAGATCAGTTTGGGACTCAAGACTGCTTAACAGAGGAGGTTGGACTTGGTCTGGTAAATTTTGTTGAGTTATTAATTTATGTTTTCTGCCTCAGTTTTCCATTTTCTTTATGCCGTATTCAGACAGTTAGCCAAACTCCCCCCCTTGCCCCAGGAGAGGACTAAGGCAGGGTGGTTTGTATTCAGACCCACCCAGCTAGGGGATTGTATGGAGGGAGCAGAGGGAAACAGTAATAGGAGAGGACTGAAGATGTAGGTCTTGGATGAGATTCCTCCAGGCTGGGAGGGAGAGAAGATACTAGGTGGATTCTCAGAAATGCACCTAACTCTGTCCTGGCACTGCTGATGGGGTGGAGATGGAAAATTCTCAGATACATGTGTACATAAAGTGGAGTGTGGGCAGAAGGGACTGTAGCCTCACTTATGTAGCAAATACGGGTAGATCTCCCCATATACATAGCAGAGTATGATGCTTCCAGGCCTTGACCAATGCTTTGCTCTCTGCTGGAGAGGTCCTCCTTTCTTGTCTACTTGTTGACTTTGTGTTGTCGGAGCAAAATTGCAGCAAAGTTAAACAGGCAAGGAAGACCTAATCCAAAGCTATTGCAATCGAGGAGAGGATCCAGAACCAAATCTTAACTCAACTCCGCTGAAACAAAGGGCAGGAGGGTTTTTAAGAGCAAAATGAGCTAGTGGAAGAGTAGTTGGGGACTTTAGAAGGGGGCTAATCAATGGGATGTGTCCAGCACATTGAGTTATTCCTGATTATGTAAATGGTTTTCTCTGTGATTAGGCCATGTGTTTGCCAATTGGTGCCATAGAAGTTAAGCTTCTCCCTCCCACAGAGAGTGGGTATGGGGGTGCCATATTCCTTGATGATTACATTTCAAAGGAATGGTTCCCAGGTCCTTGAGAAATACAGTCTTGGGTTGTAAAACTGGCAAGCCGCTTTTAAGAAGGTTTATATCTCAAAGGGCAGAGAAAAGATTTACAATTACAAGTTTTCTAAAGAATTGCTCTAAGAAAAGGGAGGTCAGGGCCTAGAGTCAGAAGCAAGCCTTTCTAAAGTTGCCAAGCTGAGGGGAACCTTAAGGCCATTTGGTCACTTATTTTTATTTTTATTTAAATCAGTTTATTTTCTGGCTGCGTTGGGTCTTCGTTGCTGTGTGCGCAGGCTTTCTCTAGTTGTGGCGAGCGGAGGCTACTCTTTGTTGCGATGCGCAGGCTTTTCATTGCAGTGGCTTCTCTTGTTGTGGAACACGGGCTCTAGGCACGCGGGCTTCAGTAGTTGTGGCATGTGGGCTCAGTAGTTGTGGCTCGTGGGCTCTAGAGCACAGGCTCAGAAGTTGTGGCGCACGGGCTTAGTTGCTCCGCGGCATGTGGGATCTTCCCAGACCAGGGATCAAACCTGTGTCCCCTGCATTGGCAGATGGATTCTTAACCACTGAGCCACCAGGGAAGTCCCTATTTTTTTAATTAAAAAAATTTTTTTTTTATTTTTGGCCACACCACATGGCTTTGCGGTTATCTTAGTTCCCCAAACAGTGATTGAACCCGGGAGTCCTAACCACTGGACTGCCAGGGAATTCCCGGTCACTTATTTTTAAATTCCATTTTTTTGTCACTGAAAATATAACATGTCTCCTGAGTCTCTTTCTTTCCCCCATCCCTAATATTTTACTTCAAAATCTATAGAAATTCTGATTCTTGTTCATGCATCCATCACCAGTATATGGAACTGAACTGCAAGTATTGATTTATATATTTGAGATATTTGGTTTTATTTTTGTTTGTTTGTTTTTTGCGGTACGCAGGCCTCTCCCGTTGCGGAGCACAGGCTCCGGACGCGCAGGCTCAGCGGCCATGGCTCACGGGCCCAGCCGCTCCGCAGCATGTAGGATCTTCCCGGACCGGGGCACGAACCCGTGTCCCCTGCATCGGCAGGCAGACTGTCAACCACTGCGCCACCAGGGAGGCCCCTATTTGAGATATTTGAAGCAGGGATGGTATCTTATTCCATCAGTACTGTCATGATCACATGGTTGGAAATGCAGAATAAATATTTGCTAAACTAAGTCTTACCAATTCATACTACAGGCTATTCCAACTGTTTTCACTGACTGACCTTTCCATCAAACTGGCTAATTACATCAATAAATGCACTTGCTTTCCCTCACCTGTTTACCACATATGACTTGTTTTTTTGTTTTGTTTTATTTTTTGTTAGTTTGAATAGTTTGTGTCCTTAGGTTGAGTGACCAGAATTCTAACAGGACACACTACCACTCAATTTGAGTCCAGTTCAGAGACTGGATAATTTTATCCAAATTCTCAGTTTTGTCACTAAGTTTTCCACTTTCTCTGTTAGTGACACTCAGGGGTGGTAACACCAAAAAGAACCTTCATGGGTGTTATGATGGTTACTTTTGGAAAAGGAATTTGAGTATCCAAATGGCTCCCAATTGTCCAGCAGCGAAAACACTGCCCCTCACATGGTCCCATCAGTGATCCTACTCAGGCCAAGACTTCGCCTTCACACAGCAAAGGGAAGCATTGAAGACATGGTTCGCATTGATCTCAAATTCCCTCTTCAAGACTCTCTAGTAAGAGGAAACGTTATTCTTTTGGTCTGAATTATCCAGAACTGGTGTCTATTTTGATTAAATCCACCAGACAATTTCTAGTCAGCTCTGAGCAGTAACCCTATTGAGCCACCCAGATGGCTGAAGATGCCATGCCAACATCCTTTTTCTTAGTATGTTGTCTACCAGACACAGCCTGATTATTACCTTGGGTTTCAATAGGCTCACACACAAAAAATATGAAATATTATATGGTTGTTGTTTTTATATCAAGCAAGAGCATTATTCTACTCCTGAGACTTAATTTAGGCAATTGTGGACCAACAGTTCCTGTTGGCCACTAGAGTAGCATTTTGTCCACAGCACC
This sequence comes from Monodon monoceros, assembly GCF_005190385.1. Classification (NCBI taxonomy): domain Eukaryota; kingdom Metazoa; phylum Chordata; class Mammalia; order Artiodactyla; family Monodontidae; genus Monodon; species Monodon monoceros. The sequence continues at coordinate 91,544,663 of NW_021703768.1, forward strand.
AGTAGGTTACTAAATGGGTCCCATCACATGAAAGAGTTAACGTGTTTCTAAAAATTATTAGTTGCCAGGTCTCAGAAAGTCGGTTATGTCCAGACCACCAGATGACAAGGAAATAACATCACATACAAGTCTCACGATAAAGTGCATCCAAATTAATTTTGCTCAGGCTAGAACATAAGGATTTTTTCTAACTACAGAGAGAATGAGGTCTTTTGAGACAAACCATATTTCTTAAAAGATGGGCTTCTGTTTTCAAATATCTCTTCCTCACAGCTTCCATTCTTCTACTGCTTCATTTATATCAATTACAGTGTACTTTTAATATAATTATCTGATTTGTTCACATGGAGATTGATGCAACATATATGCTGGAATGAAAACCAGTTGCATGAGAAATACATATGAGAAGATGGACCCTCAAGGGAATATGTAAGATGTTTTTTCAGCACTTTTAAATCTGAGACTCCGATTGGTGCTGTGTTTGTTAGAGGCTTGTTATTTATATTGGTTTTTAAAATATTTCCTCCTAAATATCTTTGGTATGGGGGAAGAAAAGTACACATTTAGATGCTAAAAACCTCCTCTGTTTTTATGACATCTTATTAATTTGATGTGACATTGGGCTCTGATGCCAGTAAAGCATTGGCATGAATACATGCTACTAAGTCTGGTTCATGGTGTCTCACATTTTTGAGTATCCTCCACGTTTAAGATTTTTGTTTATACACATAGAGCTTTGGAATGATGTCATTAATAAATTGTATCTCTAGTTCTCTCATGGAAAAGGTCGTGCCTCTACAAGGCCACTGAATCAGTTGATTGAATTAACCTTGCGTTAAATTCAATTCAGTTAAGAAAGCCCAAACTGCCACGATTAACCATTTCTCATTCTGTGTATCTGCTTAAAGGAGAAAACAATAATCTAACAAAGATAATCATCACGCTCCACTTTTTCTCAAGGAGAAAGTTCATTGTATGCACATGGCAATCATTAAACAAAGGAGATAAAATTTAATACATTTATGATAAATCATAAGATAATTATCTTACAATAAAAAAAACTACCATGAAAACAAAGTTCTTACCCACAGATAAAAGAAATAGGCTGGCTAAGAGATGTCAACTTTCTCTAAATCTGAGTCTAGGCGGAAATATGAGCAAATTATTCCTTTTTCCAGCTGTGCTACTGTGGAAAGTTATTTCATGCCATTTGACATATGTTTTTCGGTGCCCTCATCTGTAAAATGGGAATAAAACCACCTGCCTCTTAAGTTTGATGTAAGAATTAAATAAGACACTGTTTAAAGCACTTAAGAAAAATGATTGGTGCGTATTAAATTCTCAGTAAATACTAGTCATTATTAATTCCATTGTTAATTAGAGAGGAAAGGGCCTGAGAAGATAGGTAAAATGTCATAGCCCAATGCCTACTGGAGAGATGTGGGGATCAGGAAGTCCCAGGGGTTCATGGTTCCCTCAGTCAGTCGTGACATTTCTCTTTCTCCTCCAGACATTTCCCTTGCTTTTCCTCTTGGAGAAACCCACAAAGGTTTCTAAAACTTCTAAATCCCACTCTTATTTCCTTATTAATCACAGATCTCTAGGCCTCAGCCTGCCTTCTTCTCTTCATAACTGCCACTACCCATGTTGTCCCTGGATGTCTTGTTCCTTCCAAGATGCTAGAGTTGGGGTATGAACTCCCCACCTCCTCCATTCATTTCTGGTTGGAAAGTATGAGACTCCCACAGTGGCATATAAGCATAAGGGAGGATAGCTTATGTAGGAAAAATAAAAGTCAACATGGCTTGCACTGGAGCACAGGGGCAAGGGAAGAAGCAGGAGAGAAGGGGTCAGATCATGGAAGGCCTGGAAGGTTTCGCTGGCAGGCAGGATTTTATCCTGAGGGCAAAGGTGAGTCAATGAGGTACAGTTTAAGCCTGGAGGGACCTGATCACATTTTCATTTTATACTGAGGACTTGGGCTATAGCATTGAGAATGGGTTGGAAGGCCAGATTATTTGAAAGACATAATAGGAGCCTCTTTAAAAGCTGTGGTAATGGGGATAGAGAAAAGAGACCAATATGAGGAGGTATTAAGGAGGTAGATTCACCAGGACGTGGTGGCTCACAGGAGGTGGGAAGTGAGGGGCAGAGGGAGGCAAGGACTCTGGGGTTTCTGGCTTGGAAGACTAAGTGAATGATGGACATAATAAGAGGAGCCAGCTGTGAAGAAAGAGAATAAGGTGGAAAAGGCAAGCAAATGGGCTCTCTGCTAGAGCCTGCAGAAGGAACATGGCCCTGCTGCCACTTCGATTTTAGCTCAGTGAGACTCATCTCAGATTTCTTTCTTTGTTTTTTAAAAATATTTATTTATTTATTTATTTATTTAGCTGTGCTGGGTCTTAGTTGCGGCATGTGGGATCTAGTTCCTTGACCAGGGATCGAACCCAGGCCCCCTGCATCGGGAGCGCAGAGGCTTAACAACTGGACCACCAGGAAAGTCCCTCATTTCAAATTTCTGACCTTCAGAACTGTAAGATAATATATTAGTGCTGTTTTAAGCCAGTCAGTTTGCGATAATTTGTTACAATAGTAATAGGGAACCAATATAGGCCATTTTAGCTCCAGAGCTTTCTGTGAGGTCAGACAAGCCTGCGCTGGGGCCTACATCATAGCGTGACTTCTCCCTCTTTCCATGCTGCTCCCTTCACCTCCTTTCCACACATGTTGGGGCACCAAGGGCACTCCCAAGTAAGCATCCTGCACATGAAACTCTGTCTTGGAGTCTGCTTCCCAGAAAACCAACCTGGGACAAATTGTAAAAGCTCATGTTAACTTCCTATGATTGTAAATATATGACTAACAAATATAGTAAAGTTTATCATTGTTATCCCTTTTCAGTGTCACTCAAAAAGTATAATGCCTAACATGAATTGCACTGGCCCTGAAATTAAGACAATGTGAAGTAAATATGAAGAACATGAGCTTGACAGGAAGATATGAGTTCAATTCCAGCTCCTTTACTTGGTCACATTACTTAAACTTTTTGGATTTAATTCCCCTCACTTGCCATCCCCTGCCCCATAAATAGGAATGATAAACACTTTCCCCCACTAGGTAGCATTAGAGTATTTAAACACCATTACTGATCTATGACAAGGGCTCAATGAAAGATAGTCAAGCCCCCTCAACTCTACCTCACTGTTATAATTGATGCTCCAGGTGGCGGAGGCAAGTCACCACTAAACTACATGATTCTGCTGTCAAAATGTGTGCTTCAAGCTAGGAGGGGTCTGCGAGATCAGTGTGACCTGGGGAGGTGAAGGAAGGCTTCTTGAGGGATATGGGAACTTAGCTGGGCTAATAAAAACACCTGAAAGAGAGAAGGGCCGGGAGAAGGCACCATAGGGGTCCTCATTCCAACTCTAGCGTGTAGCTCTAGTTCAGGTAAACAGAATTTGGAAGCGCAAGTACCAGATAATCAAGTTTGCACAGTGCTGCTCTTGTTTTAGTTGTTTTAACTGGCAACGTTAGACATGGAAGACAGTATATCTTGTAATGTATACAGTGTATTTTGATCTGTTTTACATAAGTATGAAGTATTATTATAACCAAGAGGAATCTGAGAAGGAAAAAAACTGGATAAGGACAACAATGTTGAGCTATGTACTCATCGCAAATAAATGCATAAAACCTTTGAAATTATGACATAACCAGTACTGTTAGATTTATGGTTATGGGTATTGCTCTCATTCCAAGCTCCTACTTTACATTTATCAACTTTATATTCATATGGCATCTCTATTTTCAACGTCTTAGAAATTTCTCCCTTTCCTAGTAACCTTTTCAGCTGAAATTTCATATGCTTCATATTAGCTCAGAAGGAAATTTTTTTTTTTTTTTTTGGCTGTGTTGTGTCTTCATTTCTGTGCGTGGGCTTTCTCTAGTTGCAGAGAGCGGGAGCCACTCTTCATTGCGGTGCATGGGCCTCTCACTGTCGCGGCCTCTCCTGTTGCAGAGTACAGGCTCCAGACGTGCAGGCTCAGTAGTTGTGGCTACGGGCCCAGTTGCTCCGCGGCATGTGGGATATTCCCAGACCAGGGCTCGAACCCGTGTCCCCTGCATTGTCAGGCAGACTCCCAACCATTGCGCCACCAGGGAAGCCCCAGAAGCAAATTTTTTTTCTGGTAGGTTGAACCTATCTGTTCAGCCATTTCTGAGTTACTCAAGCATGAACAAATGTTTAGGAAATCTGTCAAGATCCACTTTTTATGTGTTCAGATTTAATTCAAGATGGTTTAAACTTAAATCCCCAGAGCTGTCATGCACATATTCTCTCAGGAGAAAAACATCCTTTGCTTTGAGATATAATTGGTTGAGGTTTACACTCCACTTTCTGTGTAAATGGAGTTTGGTTATGAAGAGATCTATTCAGATCCTGGAAAACCTTTTGGGTTTCCAGACCCTCCATGCATATTTATAAGAATGCTTTTTTTCTTTTTTTCCCCCCAAATTATCAACTTTCTAGGAGAACTTGAAGGTAACAACTCCAATCTGGCTGTTTATTGTCAGAAAATAATAAAATCTTATTTATGAAAAATTGGAAAAATAAAGATTTTAAATATTTATTTATTTATTGAAACTTGGGCTTTAGTCCTTGTTCAGTTGTAGACAGCAATATCTGTATTGCTAACAGCATCTTTTAAGCAAATATTATTGGGTATATTGATAAGACTTTTCTAAGATGGCATACTATTCATCACAAGGTTTTAAGAGCTCTGAAATACTGGGAACTTACAAAATTAAAAAGAACTAAAGTAGGAATAGGTGGATGGGGTAGAGACAAGAGAGAAGAGGGCAGAGACACCTTCCTCATGACCTGGCAGACAGTCTCAAAACATATGAATGTATCCTAGTTATCTATTGTTGCGTGACAAATCACCTCAAAACTTATGACTTAAAACAATAATCTTTTTAATATCTCTGGGGGTTGGCTGGGCTCAGTTAGACAATTATTGCTCAGGGTCTCTCATGCATTTGCAGCTTCTAGGGCTAGCATCCTCTGAAGGCTCACTCACTGACTCACTCAGGTGTAGCACCTGGGCTGGGAAGCCTCAAACACCTAAGGCTCCTTGGGCATCTCTTTCCGTCTTTACATGGTCTCTCCACATGGTTTCTCCAGCATGGTAGCTTCAGCATAGCCAAACATTTTTCAAGGTAGTTCAAGGCTTCAAAGATCCGTGTCCCAAGTGAGACAGCCAAATGGAATCTGTATTTTCTTTTCTAACCTGGCCTCAGAAATCAAGACAGTCACAAAGGTCCACTCAGGTTGGACGGGAGGAGACAGACTCCACCTCTTGATGAGAGGTGCGCCAAAGAATCTACAGATGTGTTTTAAAACTTCCACAGGATTTCATAGACCTCTGGCAGAAAGTCTGGGACAGAATAGTGAGTCATTCACTAAACCACAAATTAGTTCATTGTGGTTCCTTTTCTGCTGTGGTAGAAGGATACTGCCATGTTTAAGGGCTCCTGCTCTGGAGTTAGAATGCCTGCCTGGGCTTGCCTCTGCCCATACACTTACTAAGCTTGAAACCTTAAACAAGTTCCGGTGCCTCAGTTTTCTTATAAGTTGGAGATAATGAGAGCTAACGTTTATTGAGCACTTAGTAGGTGGCAGGCATTGTCATAAGTGCATTATATACTATCTTATTTTATCACCAAGATAACTCCATGAGATAGTTACTTTACCTCCTAAATCATAGGGTTGACAATAATAGAGACATCTTTCAGGTGTGTCTGTGGTGTGGCTCAAATGAGACATTACTTTCCCTCTTGACGTTATTAAACCTGATGGGGCAAATTCTAGTGATGCCAGGTCAGGAGGGTGAGCCATTTCCAGAAATGGACCAAATGTGCACAATGCCATGTAGGAGCGCAGACTGTTCCCAGTCTAGTGCGGAAGACCCAAGGAGGATTAGATTTCTTGATAGGAGTTAAAAATGCATAAAAGATCAGTCATTCCGGGTCTTACTTGGGGTTACGGGTACAGAATCCAGCGCAGTCCAGCAGAGTAGGACCACGAGTCCCGCTTTGAGTTTGCAAAAACGGAAGCGTTTATCTTTTTCCTGAAAAAGAAATCCATGACTTGGGGCAGTGAAAAGAGTTCTGGCCGGAGAACACGCTCCCTCAGCCTGGAGCGTCCGCAGGTGTCGAGAGCCCGCTTCTTAGCCGGATGCACGACGCTGACACCCTACCCGGGCGGCCTCCCCTCGCGTCCCCGTCGCCACCCTCAGTTCCCCGACTCCACGGGCCTCCTCCCCCTCCTCCCTCTTCCCTAAGGTGCCTACTCCCGCGACTGCAGAGCGCCCATCTTCCCAGGCCGGGCAAAACCCGGAGAGCTGGAATCCCTCTCCTGGAGCGCCCGGGCGGCCACTGGGCATGCTCAGTCGTCAGGCAGGTTCGGGGCCGCGAGCGCGTGTGCGCCTCGCAGATTCCTCCTGCGGCCGCGCGTCCTCCGCCTCCCGAGCAGGGAGCGGGCGCATGATGGCGGCGGCGGCTGGGAGCGCCAGCAGCGGCAGCAGCGGCGGCGGCGGCGGCGGCAGCAGCAGCAGCGACACGTCCAGCACCGGCGAGGAGGAGAGGATGCGGCGCCTCTTCCAGACGTGCGATGGCGACGGCGACGGCTACATTAGCAGGTACTCGGGGAGGTCCGCGAAACGGGCTGGGGCGCGATCAGCCTCTCGGCGCTGCCCTTGACCTCTCCTCTGCCCCCTCCTCCCCAACTTCCAGCAAGTTGCTCAGAAGCTCACGCGAAAAGTTGCCTGCGACTCTGAGAGCGCGTCGCCAGCTCGGCCACTGAGGCCGAGGGGCTGCTCTGCTTGTCTTCTGGAGGTGCCAGTTGGTCCAACTTTTCCCAGCGCCGTCTTTGTCTGGGCATTGGGAGACATCTCTTTCGGATGAGGGTTCCCCCCCGGAGCCCGGAGCGCTCCTGCCTGTGGGGAGACGAGTTATGGCCACTTGTTCCCGATAGAAGAGGCTGTCCGGCAGATGTGGGTGTCAAGATGCTGGGCCACCGGGCAGCGATCTTGTCCGGTTGCTCGCTGGGCAGACCCGGGGCCGGACCAGGATAGGGATGCGCTCTCAGTGACAGAGTTGACCATGAAAACAAGCTGTGAAAAACTTTCGTGTGGCACAGAGACCCTGCGTTCCCAACTTCGGAGTCCAAAGAATGGGCATAGTTTGCCGCTCAGTACTGATTTAATAAACCTATTAGCCTGAGGGGAACGAAGCGCCCAGGTGCAAACTAGGGGTTTGGAGGTGAGGCTGGAAATAGACCCTACGCCCTAGCCCGGCTCCGCGCTCTAACCAGGTGAGCCTCCGGAGGGGTCTCGGGGCGCCTCTGCGCGACCACTCCTAACCCTCGCTGTGCTTGCCTCCAGCTCCCCTTCAGGGGCGGTGTTGCAACGTCAAGCGGCAGGGCTTGGCAAAATAATTACTTCTGCCCAAATTTTTATCACTTATCAGACACTGATGGTGAAGAAGGTAATCGTAATGTTTTCTGGTATGCTTATATGAAAGGTCGACACCGGGCGCTGAAGCCTGTACGCGCCGAAATGTGAATTGCCTTCAAAGGCGTAGGCAGCCTGAATTGTGTACTACATCTTTCTTTAGCCTTTGTCTTGGTGATGCCGAAGATCCTCTGAAAATTCCAGGATGCCTCCTGCAGATTGTCCTTGCCTACCTAGAGAAAAAAAGAGTGGGGAATCCCTCCCCATCCCCAAATTAAAAAAAAAAAAATCTCTGAAACAGGTGGTTTGACATGTAAAAGAATTTGACAGTTAAAGAATTATTTATTTGGGACTTAACTCAATTATGATAATTCTTAGCTGAACTTTATTACTTTTCTGAAGTTTCATTGGGAAACATTAGAAAGATATCAGAAAACTGTATGGAGTAATTATGTTATGAAATGGAAAAAAATATGTAACTCTAGTTGACCTCATATAGATTTTTATCTGAAAGTCTTTACCTGTTTTGGTTCTGGGTTAAAAAAATTTCATCCTATAGTTTAGGATTTGGGGTTTTTTAACTTTATTTATTTATTTTTGGCTGCATTGGGTCTTCATTGATGCGCGCGGGCTTTCTCTAGTTGCTGAGAGCGGGGGCTACTCTTCGTTACGGTGCGCAGGCTTCTCATTGCCGTGGCTTCTCTTGTTGCGGAGCACGGGCTCTAGGCGTGTGGGCTTCGGTAGTTGTGGCTCTCGGGCTCAGTAGTTGTGGCTCACGGGCTTAGTTGCTCCGCGGCATGTGGGATCTTCCCGGACCAGGGCTTGAACCCCTGTCCCCTGCATTGGCAGGCAGATTCTTAGCCACTGCGCCACCAGGGAAGTCCCGTTTAGGGTTTTTTTGTTGTTGTTTTCCTACTTGAAAAGCCGTTATCTCATTTGCAATAATAAAAATTATTTACATTCTTCATGTTAGAATGCAAAAAGAATTTAATTTCACATAGGCAAGAGTGCATATAGAAAACTAGCAAAATTCTCTCCTTTTCTCCCACTAATCCTATTAATATGTTGCTTTACCTGAACTACACTTTCTGTGTAAATGCTCATATTGTTTTGAATGGGGGCTATATGAGCACTGAAGGATAATGAATTCTTTAAGCACAGTTTGAGAACTTTGTTTTGGAGGGTGAAGCATTGTGAGAGCATGATGTTAAAGAAGGAATTTTAGATGAAGGTAGAAACCTGCTGGGGCAAAAGTGGGAAAAAATGTTATCCTTCCTTGAGCCACATCACTTTAATATATCTGCTTGAAAGTTGGAAGGCATGTGCAGTAGTGGACCCAAAGCCAAAACTTTAGCTGTGGGCAGAGTTGCCCTGGAAGTTATTTTTAGGCTGTGACAGAATTTCCATATAGGAGTAGTTCAGGGATGGCAATCTCATTGAGAGCAGGCACCAGAGAACTTGTCTAGAAGTGTGTTTACATAGCAAGCACAGTTTTATTGGAATATATGTTTATTTGGTATGCTTGAGGAATGGAGTTAATGAAAATAATGACTCCCTTTCCAATGTCACTCCTTCGTGCTGCCCCTATTTAATGACTTTACTGACCACTGTACAGTGGGAGATAAGGTGTGGAATGCTGTGAATTTTCTCTTTTATTAAACATGAGAGTTGGGCTTTCTGCTTTAAAACCTTGAAAACCTTGAATTCTTCTAAAGATGTCAAGTTTATGCTAATCATAAATAGCTGTATCCTTTAGGATTTCAGTTTGTCTATAATAGAATCACAAATAAGTGTTGACTGTCACACCTAGAAGTCTTGAGGTGGGCCATCCACGCTGAGGCAGCAGCTCCAGAGTGGTATCAATGTCCACCTTCCTTGTATCTTTCTGCATTGCATTCTTCACATGGAGCATTCATCCTCATGGTTATCTCGCAGTCCTAAAATGATTGCTGTGTCTCCAACTTCATCTCCAAGTTCTAGGGAGGGAAGGTGTAAGAGGAAGCTGAAATGAATGCTGCCTGTATCATCAAAGCACAGCTTTCCCAGATCCCTAAATTGACATCATGTTGGTCAAACTACATCACTGTACCATGCCTACTTGCAGTAGAGTTTAAGAAAGTATATCATCCAGTTGGGTACATCGCCTCCTATACAGAAGCTGAGTTCTGTTATTAAGAGCGGAAAATGGATATTGGGTAGGCAAGTAGCAACCAATATGTATAATAAAATTCCCCATGTTAACCTAAATTCAACTGTATTGGCTCCAGTCCTTTTACCTAGCCATTATCCTCAAACAGGAGTGAGCTGGAGATGTTATATTTGGAGGAAGGATGAGTGGAAGAGAGACTGAGGCCATTGGGGAAATATCAGGGTACATCATTTCAGGAAGCAGGGAGGTAAAAGTTAGGGCTTTGTGTCTTAAATATCCCCTTGGCTCAGCCTTCCCCATCAAACTGACAAAAAGGGTATTAGCTAGCTGGAGGTTCCTGGAGTTGCTACTTCTGCCCTGGAGCTTCCAGCCTGCCAGAGGGACCCAGAATCATTTCCATGGATACTTAGGTGGAGCAGACAACTACCGTCAGGTGGAGCCAAGCCATAGCTTGGACAGTGTGACCACAGCAGGCTCTTCTGGTGCATTTATTAACCTTACAATGAGTTTTGGGAGCCCTATATATCATGTTGTAGGAGACGGTGGTTTTACTCTATTTGTTGAAATTAATTTCCCTTTGGAATTTTAAAGCTTCTTGTTTTTATCCTTCAGTTTAAGAAACTGTTGAGCATTTTGACAAATATCTAAAACCAACACTTAACATTTATATCTAGTCCCCAAGCCTCAGCTTAAACACTGTTGCCTTAGAGAGAACTTCCATGACCACTGTATCAAAGTGTTAGGGAATTCCCTGGCAGTCCAGTGGTTAGGACTCAGTGCTTTCACTGCCGAGAGCATGGGTTCAATTCCTTGTTTGCGGAACTAAGATCCCATCATTGGCTTTCTTCCAAAGCACTCTTTACAACTTGTTATTGCATTTCCATTTATTACTTTGCCCATTTATTGTCATTCTCCCATTGGCCTTCATGAGGGCCAGAATCATGTCTGTTTTATTAAAACAGTACACTCAGGATCTAGCGCAGTATTTGCCATATAGCACTCAATCAGTAAGTTCTGATGAATAAATGACCAAGAATCAACAGTGGTATGTTCATATAGGTTGAAAAATCTTTCAAGCTTTTTCCATGTTTATGAGATACTTAAATGTAAGTATATTTTATTATATAATATTTTCCTTTAAAATAACTTCTTTTTGGTTATATAAAAGGTATTTTTGTTGATGAAAATTTGCAAAATACAGAAATATATAAAAATCAAAATCACCCATTATCCCATAATTAAGGTGTATTATTTCTGTTTTCCTGGTGACATATCTATACCATATCATTCCTCTAGTACGTTTAAAATGATTCAATAAAAGGAAAGGCATCTCATTTTCATGGTTAGGAAGTTTTAATATTGTTATGATGGCAATACTCCCCCATTTCGCCCCAACCTTCCCAGCCCTAGGTAACGATTAGTCTACTTTCTATGTCTATTGATTTGCCTATTACGGATATTTCATGTAAATGGAATCATGCATTATGTGACCTTTAGTTGCTTGTGTTTTGGTGTCATATCCAAAAGGTTTTGTCTAATCCAAGGTCACAAAGATTCACTCCTATGTTTTCTCCTGAGAGTTTCATAGATATAGTTCTTACATTTAGGTTTGTGATCCATTTTGAGTTTATTTTTGTGTATGGTGTGAAGAAGGGGTCCAAGTCCATTCTTCTGCATGTGGCTATCAAGTTGTTCCAGCACCATTTGTTGAAAAGACTGTTCTTTCCTATTTTCATGACACTCTTGTCAACAATCAGTTGACCATAAACATAAGAGTTTTTTTCTGGACTCTCAGTTCTTTTCCATTGGTACATATACCTGTCCTTATACCAGTACCACACTATTTTGATTACTGTTACTTTGTTGTAAGTTTTAAAATTGAGAAGTGTGAATCCTCCAGTTTGGTTCTTCTCTTTTTAAGATTGGTTATTCTTAGTCCTCTGAATTCCCATACACATTTTAGGATCAGCTTGTCAATTTCTTCAAAACAGGCAGCTGGAATATTTGATTGGGGTTGTGTTGAATCTATAGACCAATTTGTTCACATGCATTTTTAGTAAGTATATTTTTCAAGATAGTTTTGTTTTTTTCCACCAGCCCTTTATTTTACAGTCTTTTAATTTGGAGTCAGCAGGTTAGTGAACATCTGAAGTAATAATAGCAAATGTGTATAGAAGCTTTTATAGTTTACAATCAATTGGTCCATATATTATCTCATTTAATTCTTTTTTTTTTTTTTTTTTTTTTGCTGTACGTGGGCCTCTCGTTGTGGCCTCTCCCGTTGCGGAGCACAGGCTCCGGACAGGCAGGCTCAGCGGCCATGGCTCACGGGCCCAGCCGCTCCGTGGCATGTGGGATCTTCCTGGACCGGGGCATGAACCCGTGTCCCCTGCATCAGCAGGCGGACTCTCAACCACTGCGCCACCAGGGAAGCCCTCATTTAATTCTTGCAACAGGAATTAATATCTCTTTTAAGACAGGGAGCCACGATAACATAGCCTCTAAGGAAAAAGAATGAACCTGTGGCCCTTACTTGAGAGCCTGTTTTACCATAAATGCTGCACAGCTAACACAAGAAAACCTATTAAAACCCCTAAAGCCTTAAAGTTATTTCCTGTTTAATTTACCCAAGGTCTATGGTGCAGATGAATTTTCATTTTAAAACTGGCTTCTTAGCATCAGTGGGAATGGCATTTAAATTCTTGGTACAGAAGGTGATGCATTTGCATTCTAAATGAGTTTCCATGGGGGTCTCAGCTGGGGAGACTCTCTGTTGTTCAGTAAATTGAAAATCTCTTTAAGTGTTAGTCCCAGAGTAGAAACCGTATGGAGAGAAAGGGCATTTCCTTAGAGAACAGTTAATTGTCAGCTTCTCATTGTCATTTCAAAATGTCAGTTTAAATATGTAAATGAGTAATTACTAAATCCGTGCAATTGATTATTGATGACTCTGATGGGAGAAAAAGAGTTGGGTAGGCAGAAGGACTCTCTGGACCTATTCATTGTTCAAATATTTGGATCCCTGTCCCTTAGCAAAGTGAAAATGTAAATGGAACAAATTGCTAGGTTGACCCAATAAGCATTAAATGTGTTTGTCTGATGTGATAGTTGTTAGTTGAGTTTAAGTGTAGCCCTCAGTTGAATATTTAGTTGTGAAACTTTTGCTTGGAAAACTCTAGGTAGATGAGCTCTTTGTTTAATTTTTTAAATATTCACATCACAATGTAGAAGATAGTTGAAAATACATCTTAGACTTGATGTTGGTGTTAATTGGGCATCCATTCAACATTGTGGCAAGTGCCATAGATTAAGGCACCTGTTGTCTATTGTTTAAAAGTTCTCATGTACACATTTGTGATACAGATGAAGGAAGTAAAAACAGATAGGATGAAGGAGGGCATTTATGTAAAAGTGTGACAGCATTGCATTTAAATGTCAGAATTTTTCACTTCTTTACAAAAAAATCAGAACTTCTTTCTGAGAATAACAACCTTAACAGAATATTCCACATTAGAGGTTAATGCTTTTAGACAAGAGTTTTACTTTAACAGTTGTATGTACTGTAGAGTCTTAACCTGAGTGTACTTCATGATAAACGGGGTGGAAATCATTGAGAGAATATTGTTGGGGAAGTATTTACTCTTCTAAAAATATGTTGGCAGTTTTATATTTATTGTAAGAAAAGGGTGAAATCAGTGCTGCTCATCTCCCTCCCCCTTCTTGGTTTCCTAAGTTCCTTCATCTCTGACCAGAATTATTCTCCTAGCGTCGTAACATGCAGGCTCGGCTCCTCCAGGCCACTTTACATGGACATTAAAGTCATTTTTCTATAAAATAAAGCTGAGCAGGCAGCTCCTCGTAAAGTCCTTCAACAGTTAGTTGGCTGTTTCTTACAGCTAATTTCAGGCTCCTCCTAGGGCCTTTTGATTTGAAGCGCCTGGCCATCTGGCACAGTGATTGTATCCCCTCTAGCATTATCTTTCACACTCCCTCCTCTGGCAGGCCCAGCTGTTCCACATTTCAGTGCTTTGCACATGCAGCTCCTCTGTAAGTGCCCTTCTTTCCCCTTGTTGTCTGGTAAGCACCTTCTCAGTTTTCCTAGACTCAGTTCTCATGCAGCTCTTTCTCTCTGGAGACTTTCCCTCATGCCTCAGGACCTTATACACACTCCTAGGCCAGCACAGCTCACCTTTGATATTCTCACTGTTTCCATTTCCTTGCTTCCCACACTCAAGGCAGAGACTATACTTCTTTTGTCTTTTGTCTTCATAAACTCAGTGCCCAACACATAATAGAAATTTATTAAATATTGATCAGATAAAATTGTTCATGTGTAATGGTAATTTCAAACACTTTAGAATACTTAGAAAAAGACTTATCAGGTTTTGTCCAACTTAGAAGAAGCTGAGAACCTAAATGGCTGTCGACAGATGAGTGGATAAAGATGTGGTACATATATACAATATATACAATATATAAAATATATAATATAATATATAAAACATATATATAAAAGAATGAAATAATGCCATTTGCAGCAACATGGATGCATCTAGAGATTATCATACTAAATGAAATAAATCAGAAAGAGGAAGACGAATACCATATGATACCACTTACATGTGGAATCTGAAATATGATACAAATGAACTTATTTACAAAACACAAAACAGACTCACAAAGAAAACAAACTTATGGTTACCAAGGGGAAAGGGGGTAGGGGAGGGATAAATTCGGAGTTTGGGATTAGCAGATACAAACTACTATATATAAAACAGATAAATAACAAGGTCCTACTTTATAGCACAGGGAACTATATTCAATATCCTGTAACAAACCATAGTGGAGAATAATATGAAAAAGAATATATATATAAGTGAATCACTTTGCTGTACACCAGAAACTAACACAACATTGTAAATCAACTATACTTCAATAAAAAAGAAGAAGCTGAGAAATATTTATATTTGAAAATACGTATCATGTGTATTTTACCTAATCTAGAATATTAGAGTGATGGGGACTCTGTGCCCCTTCAACTAACTAGTCATGTGACTTTAGGCAAGTCACAAACCTCTCCAATCAGTCTTCTTCTATAAAGTGATTTTAACATCTTTTTCAGGACTGAAAAAGTTTTATTTTATGGACTGTAGGTACTAGGATTTTTTTGGTAGCATATTTTTTTGGAAAAGCATACTGTTTAAATTAGTCCCATTGGGCAACTGTTGGTGTTTGCTTGTGAACTAACTGTGATAAATCCATAGTTTCTCTGTATTAGTAGCTGTTATCATCCAATATGCTTCAATACCATCTAGTTAGTAGTATTTTCAAAAGCATTGAACTGTTGGTTAGGTTTTGTGTCAGTTCCTGAGTAAAGATTATAAGATGAAGTAAATGAAAAAAAAAAAAACCAAACTACTCTTAATTGTGTATTCCAGTTGTTATTAAAAAGTTGTTTGGCAGTTGACCACATGGTTCTATCCTGACTCTTTCAGGGTATAATATAAATGCTTTAAAAAAATATTTTCAAATTAATATTTATAGTCCACTTTTCTTAGGCTGTTCCTTTCTGGTTACTGGGTATTCACAGTGAACAAACATTTTAAACTAATCACAGAATAAAAAACTAATAATAGAATTAAGGGAATTTACTTAATCCAAACTTGTGTTACAGTAACTTCTATTCAGTTTCTTTCACCTACCAGATTATAAACTTCATGAGTGTAACAACCATGCCTTTTATCTCTCATACCACCTGACACTATTCCTTGTACATAAATGCTGTGTACATAGATGTTAAATCAGTGTTGAATGAATGAAGTGATGGATTAATACTACCTTAAGACAAAATTATGTTGCTACTTCTACACTTGCAAGGTAGGATTTTGATTTTTCTCATTCCTAAAATAGAGAAAAATCTGTGTCAGTGTTAACCTGTTTCTAACTGTATGCTTACATGCTTCCAGATTTACCATCAGTAAAATAACATGGAACGAGGAAAACACAAAGACTATCGCCATGTAAATTAGTTTGTTGAAGTCCCCTATTTTTGGTAATATAAAATAAAGTTTCCCTTAAAGGAGTAATTTGCTATCCATAGTGGTTTTTTACTTTATAGATTCCTTCTCAATCTTCAGTCCCTATAGCATCTGCTGACTGTCATACCAGAGCAAATTTAAGAATATTAATTTTTATTTTTAAATGTTTATTGAATGCCCACTGTATGCACAGAGGAATTCAAAGATGGGTGTGTTACAACATCTTCCTTTAAGGAGTATTTGGTCTTATGCAATAAGTACACACATGACCAGAAACAAGGAAAAGTGCAAAGCAAATAGGAAGGTTCAGGGGAAGGGAGGAAAACACCTGCGCTTTATAGGAGGATGTTGTTTTAGTAAGTTTGTTGCAAGGAATATGTAACTGGCCCAGAATGATCGCTTAGCTTCACCTCCCATCATAGATCATGGCCTCTGTCTTTACTTAAGCCAGAGAGGCTCTAGCGATGGCCTCCCTGCTGCCCTGTACCCTCCCACAGACAAAGGAGCCAAGGGCAGCCCTGGTGACGGAGAGACCGCCCTGCAGAGGCCCTGGCTTCCTCAGCGACTGCCTGGACTTGTCAGGTGCACAACCCTGAGCTGTTGTGGAGGTCACACCCTGTGGAGCAGCAACCAGAGAGAGACAGGAAACAGGAGGGAACCAGCTGTGAGGCTTCTCCTCCTTCCTTCCCCCCTGAGGACCTGTTCTGAATGCAGTAGTTTCCTCTGGCCTCTGTAAGACCAGACAACCAGCTACGTGTGCTGCAGAGCTGTGGCCAGCTTGCTTGCACACCCCTTACATTAGCTTTTCCCGCTTTGTTTCCTCATTCAGCTTTTCCCTTCACTCATGCTTTCCTGAGACTGCACCCCCAATAATGTATAAGCATGTAAGTTTAAGACAGAACCCGTATAAACAGCTCAAAAAAGGAGATTATTGTTTAAATACATTGGGCTTCATTGGCCCTGAACCTAATTGCAAAACAATAAAAAAATAAAAAATAAAATTCATTCAATAAGGAAAAATACAAAGAAAAAGAGATCATTCTTAATCTCATCTGCCCAGAGATAGTAAGAGTAAATACACAACAGATACACACAGATATGATGTAGTGCTCATTATTTGTTGCCCACATCTATCCCTACTTCTCTTCTTTCTAGAAGATCCCTAACAAAAGTGCAGTCAGCCTCTCCTCCTACAAGAAACCCATGTATTGCAGGGTCCCACCTCCCAATGTAAGGGGAAGCCTGACAGATATAAGGGTAATCCCAGCCTCTTGGTAACATTTGAGTTAGGAATGGACATGTGATAAGACTTGCACTAATGAGTCTCTAGAAACAGTGTGCTGGAGATAGCTAGAAAAGGTTTCCATGTTCTTCTGGTAGAGTTTCTGAAAGCAGCTCCTTCTCTCTTTCCCTCCCAAACGGGAGATAAACATGAAGAGGATGCATGCACCCTTGATTGCCAGTAGTAGCCACTATAGATCCAAAGGAGATTAATATTAGGAAGAAGGCCACACTTTTTTTTTGAAGTTTATTTATTTATTTATTTTTGCTGTGTTGGGTCTTCGTTTCTGTGCGAGGGCTTTCTCTAGTTGTGGCGAGTGGGGGCCACTCTTCATCGTGGTGCGCAGGCCTCTCACTATCGCGGCCTCTCTTGTTGTGGAGCACAGGCTCCAGACGCGCAGGCTCAGTAGTTGTGGCTCATGGGCCTAGTTGCTCTGCGGCATGTGGGATCCTCCCAGACCAGGGCTCGAACCCGTGTCCCCTGCATTAGCAGGCAGATTCTCAACCACTGCGCCACCGGGGAAGCCCAGAAGACCACACTTTTAAGGGAGAAGAACAGCATGGAAACAGCTAGAGCCTTCATGATATTGATTGAACCACCCTGCCTCTAGCCTTCCTGCTGCACAATACATTTCTTTATTATTTACGATCTCTTGAGTTATATCTTCTTTACTTATGCCCTAAAGCATACTAATGTATTTATATGTAAATGGGATTTTACTAGGCAGGGTGTTTTGTAATCTACTTTTTTTTTTACATACTATATCATGTAAATTTGCCATGTAAATATAGACCTCATATCACCATTTAAAATTAAGTATTGCATGGTGTGTGTGTGTTTGTGTGTGTGTGTAACTTGATATACTAGTTGTCTCTCTACAGAAATGTTATTTTACTTTCTTAGTTTATTTGTTGCTTACCGCAAAACTCAGTGGCTTAAAATAATGCATATTTATCATCTCACAGTTTTGTGGGTCTTGAATCCAAGCATGGCTTAGCTGGGTCCTCTATTTAAGGGTCTCTTAAGAGGCTGCAGTCAGGGTATCGGCTGGAGCCAAAGTCATCTCAGGGTTCCACTGGGCAGATCTGTTTCTCAGCTTCCTCAGCGGTTGTTAACAGGATCCAGTTCCTGGAGAGCTGTTGGACTGACGGCTTCAGTTCCTTCCTCACTGTTGACCCGAGGCCACCCTCTGTTCCTTACTCGATGCTCCTCTTCCCCAGGGCAAGTGAACAAGAAGGGCCAGCGAGACAGAAGCCACAGTCTTTTGTACCATGATCTCAGAAGTGACATCCATCACTTTAGCAGTGTTCTGTTCTTTAGAATCAAGTCCCAAGGTCCAGCTGACACTCAAGGGGAGGGGATTACATAAGGGTGTGACTCCCAGGGGGCAGGGTTCATCGGGAGCTATTTTAGAAGGCTACCTATCCCACTTGCTGATTATAGACAGTTATCTGTAAGCCAAGGAGAGAGAGGCCTCAGAATGAAAACAACACTTCCAGTACCTTAATCTTGGACCTCTAAGCCTCCAGAATCGAGAGAAAATAAATTTCTGTTGTTTAAGCCACCTAGTTGGTGGTACTTTGTTATGGCAGCTAACTGCCATATGGCAGTTAAAAAACTAATCAACCCCTCAATGAATATCTGGGTTAATATATTACTAATTGCCTTCCAGAATTTACTGTTCCTTCTGGAACCTGTAAAAGTGCCCATTTCCTCACATATTCAGTAATGTTACACATTATTACCTTTTTTAGCCTTCACCAATCTGACCTCTGAATAATGGTATCACATTATTTAATTTTACAATTATTTGAGTCCTAGTAAATTTGGACATCTTTTTGATTTATTTATTGACTAGGTCTGTTTCTAATTTGTGCCTTTTCTCAATTCTCATTTTTTTTCTGTTAGAGAATTTGTGTTTTTCTTTTTGGTTTATAAGAAGTCTTTGTATATAGGAATATTAATTTTTTGTCAGGTTGCAAATGTTTTCCCCAAATTTTTGCTTTAGTTTAAAATTTGTGATATCTTTTGCAAAACGTAAGTTTTAAATTTAAATGTAGCCAAATCTGTCGCTTTCTTCTTTTACTTTTGCACATGTTAAGGCTCTATCTATTGAGCTCAGTAGATAAATATTGACATTATTTTCTTATAGCTATCTTATGGTTCATTTATAAATATCTAATTCTTCTGGAATTTATGTGTATATGATTTACATGATAGGAAGCATCATTTTTTCCCCAAATGATTAGTCATTTGTCCTAATCCCATTTAATAAATCCATTCTTTCCCTGACGATCTGAATGTATGCTTTATTATATACTAACTTTAAAAGTACATATATTTGCATTTGATTATAGATCCTACATTTTCTTTTATTTATCTATCTGTTCTTGTATTAATACTGTTACTTCATAATATGGTTAAATATGCCATATGGATTGGCTTCCATCATTGTCTCTCCTCACCCCAAAACAAACATTTTGGCTATTTCCAGGCATTTTTCCCATCTAAAAGAACTTTAGAAATTCCATTGAATTTTTTTTCCTTCTAGTTTTATTGAGGTAAAATTGACATACAGCACTGTATAAGTTTAAGGTGTACATTATAAAGATTTGACTGACTTACATCATGAAATAATTACCACAATAAGTTTAGTGAACATCTATCATCTCATATAGATAGAAAATGAAAGAGAAAGGAAAAATATTTTTCCTTGTGATGAGCACTCTAAGGATTTATTACTCTCTTAACTACTTTCATATAATGTAACACACAGAGGCGTCAATTATACTTATTATGCTGTACATCACACCCCTAGTACTTATTTATCTTATAACTAGAAGCTTGTACCTTTTGACCGCCTTCATCCAATTCCCCCTTCCTCCATCCCCCCACCTCCGGTAACCACAAATCTGATCTCTTTTTCTATGAGTTTGTTTGTTGGTTTGTTTTTGAAGTATAATTGACCTATAACACTGTGTTAGTTCCTGGTGCACAACATAGTGATTGGATATTTCCATACAATATAAAATGATGACCATGATAAGGCGAGTTACCATCTGTTCCCTTACAAAGATGTTACATTATTTTTGACTATATTCCCCATGCCGTACCTTTCATCTGGTGACTCATTTATTTTGTAACTGGAAGTTTGTACCTCTTAATCTCCCTCACCTATTTCTCCCCTCCCCCTAACCTCCTCCCCTCTGGCAACCATCTATTTATTCTCTGTATCTATGACTCTGTTTCTGTCTTGTTATGTTTGTTCATTTGTATTTTTCTTTATAGTCCACATATGAGTGAAATCATATGGTGTTTGTCTTTCTCTGTCTGACTTATTTCACTTAATAGAATACCTTATAGGTCCATCCATGTTGTCACAAATGGCAAGATTTCATTTTTTATGACTGAGTAATATTACATTATAAATATATAATATATATAATGTTCTTAATATATATATATTCTTTATCCATTCATTTATCAGTGGGCACTTAGGTTGCTTCCATATCTTGGTTATTGTAAATGCTACGATGAACATAGGGGTGCATATATCTTTTCAAATTAGTGCTTTTGTTTTCTTCAGATAAATACCCAGGAGTGGGATTGCTGGATCATATGATAGTTCTATTTTTAATTTTTTAAAGAACCTCCATACTGTTCTCCATAGTGGCTGCACCAATTTACATTCCCACCAACAGTGCACAAGTGTTCCCTTTTCTGCACGTCCTCATCAATACTTGTTATTTATTGTCTTTTTGATAATAGCCATTCTGACAGGTGTGAGGTGATATCTCATTGTGGTTTTGATTTGCATTTCCCTGATGATTAGTGATGTTGAGCATCTGTTTATGTGCCTGTTGGTCATCTGTATGTCTTCTTTGGAAAAAATGTCTATTCAGTTTCTCTGCCAATTTTTAAAGTGAATCATTTATTTTTTTTTGATGTTGAGTTGTATGAGTTCTTTATATGTTTTGGATATTAACTTCTTATCAGGTACTTTGTTTGCAAGTATCACCTACCATTCAATAGGCAGCCTTTTTGTTTTGTTGGTAGTTTCCTTCACTGTGCAAAAGCTTTTTACTTTGATGTGGAAATTTCGTTGACTTTTAATTGTCTGGTAATTTTTTTTTTTTTTTTTTTTTTTTTGCGGTACGCGGGCCTCTCACTGTTGTGGCCTCTCCCGTTGCGGAGCACAGGCTCCGGACGCGCAGGCTCAGTGGCCATGGCTCACGGGCCCAGCCGCTCCACGGCATGTGGGATCTTCCTGGACCGGGGCACGAACCCGTGTCCCCTGCATCGGCAGGCAGACTCTCAACCACTGCGCCACCAGGGAAGCCCAATTGTCTGGTAATTTTAATTTCATTAACTTGTAATACATTTCTAAATTTATGTAGGAAGAATTGATATCTTTGCAAGCCAGTTTTTTCATAAGAGGGATTGTATATCTCTGCATTTACTCAAGTCTTTTTGATGTCAGTGGTTTTCCTCATATTTGCACATTATTTTTTGTTTTGTTTTGTTTCTCTGTCTTTCCCTCCAGATTTTGCTGCTATCATGAATGGAGCTTTTTTTAAACCTCTTTGTTTTTCTAGTTGATAATTGATGGTGTATATTAAAGCTATTTATTTGTTCAAATATTTTATTTTTTCAACACATTTTTTGAGTGCTTACTAAGTAATGGACACTGGTCTAATCACTGAGACTGTAGCAGTGATCAAAATAGACAAAATTCTCTGCCCTCAAGAAACTTACATTCTTGGGGGAGGGGATGAGGTAAATAGTAAACACAAAAGCAATATATGATCTTTCAGATGGTAAGAAGTACCAGATGAAGCAGGGAAGGGAGTAGTCAGCACAAGCGAAGAGGTGAATTTTAATATTAAATAGGGTAGTTAGGGGAGACCTCACTGAGGAAATAATTTTTGAGCCAAGACCTGAGGAGTTAGGGAGCAGCCATTTATTTATGTGGAGGAATAAGTTTCCTGACTGAAGGAACAGCAAATGCAAAAGTCATGAGGCGGAAGCTGGTGCATCCAAAGAATAAGGAAGTCAGTGTGGCCCGCGTGAGAAAGGGAAGAGAAGTGGAAGACGCAGTAAGGAGGGGTAGATGGTATGGCCTGGTAGGTTACTGTAAGGACTTTGGCTTTTAGTCCAAGTCAGAGTTTCCTGCTTGATTCTGTAGGACTGGCTTTACTTACGTTCACATTTTTTTACTTCCCATAAAGTCCTCAACCCATTCAATGCTGGCATCTGTCACTGTCATCAATCCGTACTTTCACGACATTGCTAAAGTCACTGGTGACTTTGTCAGTGAATAAAATGGGCATTTTCAGTCCTTGCCTTGTATTAATTACCTCTCAGCAGTCGACCATGCTGACGATTGCCCGCTGCTCGCAGCCCCATCTCTTCCTGGCTCCCACGACCCCACAGTCTTCTTGCTTTTCTCCCATCTGTCTGGCTCCTCCTTTCTGTCTCATTTGCAGGCTCAGCTCTTCTACCTAGCTCTCGAGGGTCAGAATTTCACAAGGCATCAACTTTTGCCCCTTCCGCTTTTAACCTCATGCATTCTGTCTGGGCATTTATGTTTCATCTCTCTTATTTATGTTTCAGCTTCAGTTATCTTTGAAGAGGCCGTTGACTCCCATAGTAAATGTCCAGCTCAGACTTCTCTTCTGAGCCTCAGACCTGCAGGACAAATTTACTCAATTGCCTATAAATCATGTCCCACCAGATATTTCTAAAACATGCTGAATTATACCAGTCCAATACTGGATTCATAATCTGCCACCTAGTCTTGCTATCTCAGCAAATGTGTCTCCACGTACACCCACTTATACAAGCCAGAAGAGATCTTGGCATCATCCTGGACACCCCCTCTTCCATCAACTCCCGTACTGGTTTCACGACCAATTCCTAATATTTTTTAAATTTAATTTTTATTTTATATTAGAATATAGTTGATTTACCATGTTGTGTTAGTTTCAGATGTACAGCAAAGTGATTCAGTTATACATATACATGTAATCATCCTTTTTCAGATTCTTTTCCCATATAGGTTATTACAGAATACTGAGTAGAGTTCCCTGTGCTATACAGTAGCCAAGTCCTATTATTTCACCTCCTAAATCTCTCTCATATCTGTCCACTTCTTTCCATGTCTACTCCTGCCAGCCTAATTCTCTCTCTTGGAGTGCTGCAGATACTCCTAACTGACTTTCTTGTGTCTCCTTTGGCCCTCCTCCCATCCAGCCTTCCACACTGTAGCCAGAGGACATCTTTTCTGAAGTGCCAGTCTGCACGTGTCACCCCAGCTTAAAACCCTTCAGTTCAGATTCTTAACTTGGCTACCACAGGCCCTGCATGGTTCCACCTCCAACTTCCTCTCCTGCCTCATCTCTTCTCTCCTCCTGGCTCTCTGTCCACCAACCACTCTAGTCCTTGAATTTCAGCTTCTCCATCCTGTTCTGCTGTCAGTTCCCATCCAGTTCCCGTGCGACTGAATATATCCAGCTGTTCTCAAGCTCCTCAACTGAACTTCAACATCACTTTTTTCAGCCTTCCTTGGCCCTCCCTCCCAACTTTGTTGCCTTCAGAGCACTTATTTCAATTTGTAACAATGTGTTCATTTGTGGGAATTTCCTGGTGAATGTCTTTCTGGCTCACTCAACCATGAGTTCAGGAGAACAGGGACTGTTTTTGTTCACCATTAAATCCTCAGGCCTAGCTCAGGAACCTGGCACATTGTAGGCACTCAGTAAATATTTGAGGAGAGAATCAGTGAAGCCCTTTTTGCTTCTTAGAACTAAACCAAACATTGCATTTTTGCATAACTGGCACACTAGTACACGTATTTTTATTTGTGTAGGCAACTTATTTCTGTAAACATAAAAGCACCCCTTTTGAAAGGTTTCTGAGTTTTTCTGGAGCTGCTAGAGAAGAAATTGATGTTGGGTATTTTCTTACTTTATCAAGATCTGATATAACTCCTCTGTTCTTTGTGCGTGCCACCCCTGACTCAGGATTGAGTAAACACACACATTCTGAGATGATAGCTATCCGACACTGTTAATGACTTTTCCAAACGTGTTAAGGGTGTTGTTTTGATTAGGGTGAAATCCACTTTCTGGAGGCTTCAGGAAAATATTGCAACTGTGAGGTGCTGTTTCCTGGTGTTCCTGTTGAACACTGCCCAGGGGACTATGAAATAGGCAGCCAGGAAACCCAAATCTGTGGGCAACTTTGAGATCAGAGCTGTGAGGTGTTTCCAAAGGATGCAAGGCCCAGAAAAGAAAGTAGAAAGTGGGTGAATGGCTGGGCCTGCTGAAGTCACATCGCCACACAGACAGTTCCAGAGGCCCAACTCTGTGGGTGGTCTGCAACTAATTTTGAGGTATTTTGACCTGACTCACAAGTCAAGCAAGAAGAGTAACAATATTTAAATCTTATTTATTTTCCTCAGTTTCTAGTGTGCTGTGTGGGCATTAACTGGCGAAGGTTCCCAAACGTGTGGGTTAAACCTTTTTACTTTACCATTCAAACTGACCTTCATTTCTAAAAACGTTTTAAAATGTATCACTAAAGTATAGTAGTTTTTGTTTGTTTAGTATAACAATTTTTGTTTATTTACTAAATAAGTTATCACTCGTACTTGTCTTGAATTCCTGATCATCTGATGGGAAGAAGTTTTCACTTCTTATAGCTCTTCCTGAACTAACAATCCTTTTGGAAGAGAAGGATCCCTCTGGACATTCTAGTGTAATCCATAGCTTCCAGAACTGTTATTGTTTTCAGCACCTGTGGATATATTTTTAATGGTGCAAAGCGGCCATCTTTTAATATCAATTGTAATTATTTATTGTATGTCTCCAAGAGGCAGGCAGTATAGAGTTGTGACATTCAGAATGGGTTCTGGGGTTCTAATCCTGACTCTATCACACACTAGCTGTGTGACCTTAGGCAAGTACTTAATACTTTCATACCTTGGTTTCCTCATCTATAAAATGGGGGTATAATAATACCTACTATACTATTATAAATGAGGTTGTTCTGAGGAGTACATGAGTTACCGTTGGAAAGAATGTGTCCTTAAGAGTGCTTGGCTTATAGTACTTACTATGAGGTTTCTTAAATAGAATAAATGTGATAAAGTTCCGTAAACCAGTACTTCTCAAATTTTGATGTGCATAGAAATCATTTGGGGATATGGTTAAATTGCAGATTCTGACTCTGCAGTTCCAGTGTGGGACTTGAGAGTCTGCATTTCTAAGATGCTTCCAGGTGTTGCAGCCGCTGCAGGTCCACAGACCACACTTGGAGTAGCAGTAGGCAAATACACGGCAGCAAGCTGCGTCTGTCTCCAAAATTCTGCCCGCGTGTGACATGCTGCATTTATAAGAAGCTGGGGCTCCCAAATGCTCCTTTCTTCTGCAGCTCTGTGGGTACAGTGGGCACAGCATGCAGCATGGGGCTGTCAGGGGAGCCTCAAGCGGTCTGCAGACTCCTCTGGTCCCCACAGCTTTCAGTGGGGAGAAAGGCCAGTATCCTTGTTGCTGGAAGTTAGTTCTCTTGTCAGCTGGGGGTGAGCTACTGACGCAGCACGTGTGCTGTGTGTTTGGCGAGAGAGAGAAGGAAGAGGGCAGGCTGATGAGAAAATTCACAGGAAGAGGTATTCATCCGAGTATTAGTTGAACAAAAGAACAAATGGTCACATCCAAATAAAGGTTCCTGTGCCTCTTCGGTTGAGGGATCCTCACTGACAAGGTGCCTCAGAGGATTTGTCACGTGCCTCGGGTTTGACCCTCTTTCCTGGCTCCACAGATGGTCGGGATTGCCAGTGGAAAGAGGGTTCCCTTTATACAAGATATTCCCCAAATCCAACCATGGCAATAATGAAAAGCTAGAAATAATTTCAGCTACAACTACTTGGGAGGTTCTTTTTTTTTCCTTAAACATTTTTTTATAGTTTAGACATAAAAACTGTATCTGTTTTCATGCAGGGAACTCTCTTAGGCAACCTACTTTCCATTGTTTCAGTGATTTCCCTTTCTCTCAGCTTTCCTTGAATATCATGTGAACAGAGAAAAAGTGTACAACTCAGTTCCCTGCCCTAGGATGTCTAGTTTCCCTTTCTTTAAATGTCTATATCCACAGAACACGACTCAGGTATGTGTGTGTGTGCCACATGTGTGCATGCATGTTTCCATAGTAATTCTGGGTTTTTTTTTTTGGAATGGGTGTCTGGGTCATCTAGTTTCCTTTGAAGCATTTGTCTGCCCTTTGACTTTCAAATCATTGATCTAAAGGTAGATCAGTTGGTTCAGTAGCAACACAGGTTTCTGAGGTAGCACATGATTACTGGTTACTTCTGCTCCAAAAGTTGCCTTAAATCAGGATTACCCCTCCTCCCCCACCAGTCAGAGAATAACAGAGTGTTTACAGTTTAAATAAAATTCTTTGAACACAGAATTCTGATTTTTTTCAAAAGATCTCTTTTTCCAAGGTCTTCACTCATATTCTACACACAACACACAGACACACACAGACACACACACACACACACACACACACACACACACACACACACACCCCTCCCCCCTCGGCCCTGGTCTTGATTGGCCCTCTCAGCTTGCCTGGATCTTCTTGAGCAATCTGTCTGGGAGAGGCCGGTGCCTGGCACCAATGGGATGTTTGTTCTCAGGAAAACTCTCCCACGAAGTCAGTTCCACTTTGCTGAGGTGAAAACCCTTTCATCCTCTGAACCTTTGATCTAGGTAAGTTGAAGATTCCTCTGGTCAACTGAAGTGCTGAAAGTGAGATCTTATTACATAAGCCAGGCCACTTTGGGTTTTATCTTTATCTGTGGACAACCGCACCAGACACCTGCTGGTTCAGGGCCTGGGGCACTCTCTCTGTATGTAACCCCTCAAGCCTTCCTTTCTAATCCCTTCCACTTGGCCCAGCAGCTCAGGCCAGCACACAGCCCACACTCTTGTTACGCTGGCCCCATGGGCAGCACACACCAGTCTATTCCAGTCACACACCATTACATTTTTATACACTGTGGTGCCTTGTATAAGAGCCCTCATTCATTTATACCTCAAATTGCATCATGTTTACAACTTGGAAGCAATATGGCTTTGTCCCCTCCTCTTCATAGGTCCCTTGCTATTATAAAAGAACTTAATTTCCCCTGGTGTGATCTCCTGGGCCCCACCCTAGAAGCTGACATTTGAAGCCTTTAAAACCGAGCCTGTGTAGCACAACCATTAAAACCCACTGTGAATGTAAGTTGGTGCCGCCACTATGGAAAACAGTATGGAGGTTCCTCAGAAAACTAAACATAGCATTACCATATGATCCAGCAATCCCACTCCTAGGAATATACCCGGACAAAACTATAATTCAAAAAGATACATGCACCTCTATGTTCATAGCAGCGCTATCCACAATAGCCAAAACATGGAAACAACCTAAATGTCCACAGTTGAATGGGTAAGAAGATGTGGTATGTATATACAATGGAATACTACTCAGCCATAAAAAAGAATGAAATAATGCCATGTGCACCAACATGGATGCAACTAGAGATTATCATACTAAGTGAAGTAAGTCAGAAAGAGAAAGACAAATACCATATGATATCACTTACATGTGGAATCTAAAATATGGCACAAATAAACCTATCTACAAAACAAACAGACTCACAGATGTAGAGAACAGACTTGTGGTTGCCAAGGTGGGAGGGGGAAGGGAGAGGGAAGGTCTAGGAGTTTGGGGCTAGCAGATGCAAACTATTACATTTAGAATGGACAAACAATAAGGTCCTACTGTATAGCACAGGGAACTATATTCAATATCCTGTGATAAACCATAATGGAAAAGAATATAAAAAAAGAATGTCTATATGTGTATAACTGAGTCACCTTGCTGTACAGCAGGGATTGGCACAGCATTGTAAATCAACTGTACTTCAATTAAAAAATAGTAAATAAAATTAAAAAAATAAACCCCACTGTAATGTGATGGTAATAACTTAGCCTTAGCCTGCTCCGGGGTGCTGTATCCAGGGGTTAAGATCAGTATTCATCTCGGTAAGTTGGGTAGCAGGTTAATTTTTAATTTATTATTTTAATTATTATGTGTTAATTTTCATAAATGCCACATATATTATTTTGTGTGTATCAAATACTATATCATTTAACCTTTTTAAAATTTTGAGTTCTGGAGTCAGGCATTGAATTTTAGTTTATTCACTGTATGATTTGGGGCAAGTTACTTAACTTTTCTATGTCCCATTTGTTCATTTCTAAAATATGTAGGGACAATTGTGCAAGTCCATACACATTTATTTGCATTTCTGATATCCAAAAGCTCCAAAATTGACAGGTTTTTTTCATAAGTTTGCTACAAACTCAGTAGGAAGCAAAACTTGACCTGAACTAATCAGAGTCTACTTACAGTCCATATTTATTCCACTTCATGTGATTATTCATATGTGTGGCTGATTGTATATGATTATATGTGTATGATTATCAGTGATGCCCAAAAAATCCCTCTGGAGGTATTATATATACTCTTTAATATAACATATAGCCTTTCTAAAATACAAAAATGTGTGAAGTTTACACCCTATCTAACCCCAAGAGATTTGGAAAAGGGTTTTTGGACTTGTACTTTCCACCTCAGAGGGCTGCTGTGAGGATTAAACATGGGTAATCTACTGCAAGTGCCTATCATATAAATTGTTGGTTGTTACAGACCCCTGAAAAACAAAAACAAACAAAGCAATCAATTTTTTTTAACATCTTTATTGGAGTATAATTGCTTTACAACGGTGTGTTAGTTTCTGCTTTATGACAAAGTGAATCAGCTATAAGTATACATATATTCCCATATCCCCTCCCTCTTGCGTCTCCCTCCCACCCTCCCTATCCCACCCCTCTAGGTGGTCACAAAGCACCGAGCTGATCTCCCTGTGCTATGCGGCTAAAGCAATCAATTTTTTACAGGGAGGAATGTGAACGATTTTTAGGGAATTCTTTTTAAAATACTCTTTATATTTATTACTGTAATAATTTTTAAATTAGTCCCTGCACCCTCGCTCCAGGGATCTTCTCTTCTGTGACTCTGTTCTTGTTACTTCATCTAGTTTAACTGTGATGACACAGAAAACAGCTGCAAGGCAGCTGTGAAGTCCCTTATAAACCAGGCCTGCTTTCACAGAGGGAAACACCTCTCCTAATGGCTCAGTACCAGAAAGGGAATCATCATACCTGCCCTTGTGGAAGAGTCACAGCCACTGCTACCTGCTGACTGCTTGTGAAGCACGAGTGATGACAACTTAGACTGTGACATTCCATGGGGGCTCCAGTTACTTCAGGAGATTTGTGAAAATCTGAAAAAAATGTCAACTTTAATTTTCACTTATTTAAAATAGCTGTTCCACAACATTTTATGGTGGTGGGACTCTGTGTGTGTGTGTGTGTGTGTGTGTGTGTGTGTGTGTGTGTTCGCACAGGAGCTGGGGACCCGGAGAAGTGGGGGGTATGTCAGGTGAGTTAGGCATGGAGGAATTTCATGCCTAAAAGAATCTCAGCTGTAACCATGTATCTGGCTAAGGAGAGGTTTTAATTGGATGACCATGAAATGTGCCTTCAAGCCAGAAAATTCAGTAAGGCTGTGAGTCAGTCACATAAAAAACCTTCTTCCCATGATTTCTGCTGCCAACTGGCTCTTTGCCATTAACATTAATCAGCAAGTCCCCTTGTGCAGCCAGTCATTTGTCATCTCATACCTTGCTCTTAAAGTCCTTATTGAGAACATTGGCGTTATATTAACTTAGGCCCACAGTTATATATGGGCCTAAGGTAATCTCTGTCTTCCAAATAAATGAAACGTAAAGGCAAAGGTGCAGTGATGCCAGCATCACCTGAGAGCAAGTAGGGAATTACTTTCCTGGGTGTCTGTCATGAAACTTAACCCTAGACTTGGACATAAAGAATTAGCAGAATAGTGGCATTCTCACTGATCTTTCTGAGTTCCAACTATACCCCTCCTGGTGTGGTAGATTGTCTGCAAATATAGCTGCCCACAATTCTTCCCATTCCTGTACATGCATGTGGCTTGAACATCAACAGATTGAATCTATTTCCTTCGCCTTGAATCTGCTTTGCCGTGGCTTGCTTTGACCAGTAGAATGCAGTGGAAGTTGTACTGTGTGACTTCCAGGCCTAGGTTTTAAGAGACCTGGCAGTTTCCATTTTTGCACTCTGGAGATCCTGCCATGTAAAGAAGTCTGGGCTGTCCTACTAGAGAGACCATGAGAAGAGAGGTCTTGGGGGATGAGAGGCCATGTGGAGGAGAGCCACATTGCCCCCGCCAATGGCCAGCACCTACAGCCAAACATGAGAGTGAGACCCTCTTGATTATTCTAGCCCCAGCCAAGCTCCAAGTGGATACTCTGTGAAGCAGAACTGCCCGGCCAACTCGCAGAATCATGAGTAATTATAAGTTAATTTTTCTGAGCCATTACATTTTGGGGTAGTTAGTTACACAGCAGTAGGTAACTGAAACACTTGGTGTGTGACTTGGGCAAATGATTTGACTATTCCAAACCTCAATTTTCTTAATCTGTAAAATGGGGATTATACAAATGACACTTGCCTCACAGGTTTGTCATGGTGACCAGTAAGATAGGTAAATGTTCCGGATAAACTGTAAATTGAATTTAAAATGCTAGTTGTTTCATTGTTATTCCTTCTTCATCTCCTCCTGAAGAAGCACTTGTTTTTACCTTGGGGCCTTTTGTTATAGTACAGAGGGAAGGCAGGCCCCTGTGGAGAGTATACATGCAAAGAAATTCCACCTCAGTCAGGGTATTCAAAACGTTTTTTCTTGGTGTTATTTTTTTTCTCTACATTTAACCCTTTTCCTTTTGACAGTTTGATGTGTATAGTGTATGAGAGTGTTTATTTAGTTGCAAATGTAGAAACATTTCAATGTTTGCTTGAGAAGAGATTCTCTAAATTATTTCATGCAGGTCATATAAATGAAAGGGTTTGGACAGGGA
Organism: Monodon monoceros; assembly: GCF_005190385.1. NCBI lineage: Eukaryota > Metazoa > Chordata > Mammalia > Artiodactyla > Monodontidae > Monodon > Monodon monoceros. The sequence continues at coordinate 91,575,714 of NW_021703768.1, forward strand.
ACATATTCTCTTTTCTGTTGTTAAGTATGAAGCAGAGAAAGTATTATTGAAATACGGAGCTTTACGTAAATGTGAAAGCATGTAGAACAGTGTCTGGAACATAGTAAGAGCTCAGTAGGTGTTAGCTATAGTTATTATAATGAAGCCCTATCACCTTTCTGTAATGGCTCCACTACCCACACCACCCACTCCAAACCCTCCACAGACATTTGGCTTCATCTCAGGGGTCTGAAGAAGAGGTGAATGGGTAGAGCATCTCATCAGGTGTGGTTAGCAGTATGGACCACATACTGGTCCAGACTAATAAGACTTCCTTCCACCAGGTAGGAAGTCTTATTTTACTTCCCGAATTCCACTTAAGGGGGCCAAACTGTATCATGACATGTGCTGGCCTACGTCACAGGTAGGAAAGAAAAATATACAGTTGTGGAAAGGGAAAGATGAATAAGAATAAACAAAGCAGATAAGGCTGTGGGTCAGAGGGAAAAATCAAGGACAAAGAAGCCAAGAAAAGGAAGGTAGTGGCTGTCCTTAGAGCATTTCAACCTGCAAGGCCCTTCTGTTAGTACAATGAACACTAACCGGCCTCTTTCAGAATAGAAAGGTGAGTCTTTGTAAACGTGTTTCAGGAATTTGCATCTGCAGCCTTTACCACAGCTGCTGATGGTGCATTGCAGAAGCGCTCCCTCTCGAGACTTCTGTTCTCGAGTGTGTATGTATACGTGTACAATGGAAGAGGCCGTTTAAGGGGAACATATTTGAAAACGCTTATGGAAATACATTCAAAATCAGCTTTCGAGAGGGGTGTGGAAATTCTGTACTACCTTACAAGCATTTCTTTTTTTAAAAAAATTTATTTATTTATTTATTTATTTATTTTTGGCTGCATTGGGTCTTCGTTGCTGAGTGCAGGCTTTCTCCAGTTGCAGCAAGCAAGGACTCCTCTTCGTTGCGGTGCGTGGGCTTCTCATTGCGGTGGCTTCTCTTGTTGCGGAGCACGGGCTCTAGGCGCACAGGCTTCAGTAGTTGTGGTGTGCGGCTTCAGTAGTTTTGGCTCGCGGGCTCTAGAGCACAGGCTCCGTAGTTGTGGTGCACGGGCTTAGTTGCTCCGTGGCATGTGGGATCTTCCTGGACCAGGGATCGAACCCATGTCCCCTGCATTGGCTGGTGGATTCTTAACCACTGCGCCACCAGGGAAGCCCCACAAGCATTTCTTAATGTGGCATATGCAGTGAGAACATCTGTTAAATGGCTTCAAAGGTGTGCAGGGTCCCATAAGGGTCATGGTAATAAGCAAATGGTCCCAGCCAAAATGCTTTCTCTCCCAGGGTTCACACACATTTCTGTTCATGGGGCTGCCAAGTTTGGGGGCACCATGTTGGTCAAAGACAGTTATATTTGCCAAAAGAATTGTCTCAAGCTGCCGGGTCCCCGAGGGCCAGGCCCGCCGCAGCCTGGAGCTCACCTTCACCTTCTCCCCGAGGCCCTTCCACAGCCTGAGCTGCTCTGATGTCTCCCGGCTGCCAATAGTCCGTTCTCTAGGCTCAACTTAATAAACAAGCTCAAAATACGGTATTAATAACAAGGTAACATTTAATGTTATTTCTCCTCAACCCAGCATTTGATTTTAGCTGTGAACTTCTACTGTAACTCAAGGGAAGAATTCAATGAAAGAACTTCATTCTTAGGGCCTTGGGGAAGGGTGTATACAGGGAGAGACCCTTCGAGTGTCCATAAAATCATGTCTTTAAAAAAAGTCCACTAAAATGCTGGCAGTGTATTATTCTTCACATTGTATGTACCTCATGAGCTGTGTCCCTTTTATAAAGAAAAAAGTAAACCTTTTAAAATCGAGAAAGTCAAACTCCAAATGCAGCCATAGACTTCACCAACGTGTGATACAACCCAGGCCTTCCCGTCCAAAGAAGGGTGTTCTTTTCTTTGTCCCACACAGGATTATAAATGAAATTTCTCATCTGGCAATACATATACTTTTAAAATCATCATTTATTTGTTGTGATTTTGAAGATGTTGCTAGGATCAGATTAGGCAAATGTGACCGTAAAGATAAGTTCATGCCAAGTTTTTGTCTTGTAGACTGTCCTGGGTCTTAGCAGCTGTAACTCACGGGCAGCCTCACCGCAAAACCTGCTCAATGGGGACTTCCCTGGCGGTCCAGTGATTAAGACTTCGCCTTCCAATGCAGGGGGTGCGGGTTTGATTCCTGGTCGGGGAGCTGGGATCCCACATGCCTCACGGCCAATAAACCAAAACATAAAACAGAAGCAATATTGTTAACAAATTCAATAAAGACTTTACAAACGGTCCATATCAAAAAATCTTAAAAAAAAAAAAAAAAGACCTGCTCAATGACTGCTCCGAGTTTGAATATTGCTTTTTTCCTATTTCACTTTACCCTGCTCTGCTTCCCTCAGAAAGGAAGAGAAGGATCAGAAGTGAAATCCCTATTTATCCCTTTGTCTTTAGGTAAAACTGCACAGAAATCATCACAGAAGAGGGGGTGACTGGCCTCTGCTGAGGCAGCACCCAGCCAGTGTCTTGCTGGGGCTAGAAACCTAGGTCTTACTGTGGAAGGAAAGAAGGAAGGAAGGAAGGAAGGAGAGGACCCTTTCCCAGTTCCCAGTTACAGTGTTGACTCCCCGACATCACTATATTGGCCTCATTTTATTCTTGTTCTTGCTTCCTTGCCCCAACTATCTTTTCCACTTTTGATATGTACAGGAAGACCTTTATTACAACATTCTTCAGCTTTGTCTTTTCCAGGTTAAGCAATTTGTTTCATTTAGCTTTCCTCATAGGTCCTATTCTCTAGCTTTTACAATTAGCTGTTTTTCTCTCACTTAAATCCCCAGGGCTGAGGAATATCAAGTGGGCTTCCAGTAAGGATCTGCCCTCACCTGAGAGTAATTATACAATTGATTCGTTCGTGAGCCATTTGTGCTATTTATTCCCAGTAACCAGGCGAGCTAACCCTTGTAGGATGTTCCTGGTGACTGTGAGAGATGGGGCAGGCACTGAGGAGGGGTTGGACGTCAACAGTAAATCAGAGCCCCAGACAGTGTGAACTTTTACCTGTTATGTACAGTATATGTAGCACAAAATGGATTAGTTAAAAATTGAATCTATGTTGCAAGCCTTCTTTACTAGAGAGTAATAAGTCAAATACAAGATTGACAAGGTCAGGATCAAATGCTATGCCTTCATTTGTGTAGTTGCTTTGGAGATTTCTTTAAAGATCATCCCTTCTTGTCTTTCTCTCCTTTCCTGTGGGCACTGAGATCTAAGGACTTTACAGTAATGATTTTTTAAGGTGACAATTTTATAATGCCAGGAAAAAACATTAAAGAGGAAATCCTTAATATGTAAAACAAAGCATTTATTCCTAGTATCAATATAACGGCTAAAGTTTTAAGAATCTGGGGTCTGTATGTATCACAGCTGAAGGCAGTGTATCAAATCTGAAAAATAAAAGACGTCAGGGGTCATTGAACCTACAGCTGTCATTCTGTGTCAGGGTCTGACAGTCTGGGGAAGCATTTATGAATTCCCTTTCACTTGAGGATATCACTGCCTTTCTTTGTCACTTAGACTGTATTCTTGTGTCTGGTTTTATTTAAGATTTAAACAAAATGTTTACCTTGGAAAGTTTTTCTGACGTGAAGCCAGTTGTGTCTGAAACCATGATATTTTCACAAGTTATGTGTCCTTATCAAGCACAGCTCTTCCCCATATGTTCTTCCTGCCGAGGTTATGCACCAGAAAGGAGAAGAAAGGAGAGGCAGACCCACTGCCCCGCTAATAGCATGGCGCTGCCTGCCCGCCCACCCCAGGGACTCTACATCTCTCAAAAAAGGGCTCTAAGCCTCAGCATAATTAAAAACTTTTGGAAGCTAATAGTAGGCAAATGACAGAAACATCCTGTTGTGAGATGTCATGTGTGTTCCTCATTTTATTTACAGCAGTGGTGAAATCCACACTTCAGTTCTGTTACTTTCCAGGCACTTTTCATTTTCCTCCCTTCCTCCAGCCCCTTTCCACCTTCTCACATAATGGCCAGATTCCAGCCGATAGGACTCCTGAAGAAGGTCACAAAAGCCACAGCTATTTGTTGGCCCTCTCCCAGTGATTGCCTCGGAGTGAGGCAGCTGGCCCTCTGTCTCAGAAAGCTCTCCCTCGGCATTGCAGACACTGCAGGACATTTGGCACGAACACAGAGGCCCCATGTGTCTTACAGCCTCGGAGGTAGCATCTTCCAACTCTGAGAGAGCAGATCTGGAGAGAGAGAATGTGAGGAGGATCTGTTTGTTTGAATTCTAGCCAATTTAATAGTAGCTCAAGTGTTTAAAAAAGACAAATCTTAAAAAAAAAATCCTTGGGGAATGAACCAACTCTAAGTGGATGTCAGAATGTATTCATATTGAACATGTGGTCTCGCTCATCTGTCAAAGGAGGTGGTGGGACTAGATATCTCTAAGATACCTCTTCTAGCTCTCAGTTCAGCTGTAGAGCAATCAAAGTGGGATCATAATGGACACAGATACCTGCAGACCCTCAGGGAGAGAGGTTTAATCAAAGCTGAGAAAGGGAGGGTGAAGGAAGGACTGGACCAGTTACTACAAATTATATCATGTTCCCTAGACCCCATTTATGACTCAGAGAGACAAAGAAAGTGGCTCCAGCCTTTCTGGAGAGTGGGGATGAAAAAGGAACCATATTCCAAGGTGGTCATTCAGGGAGACTGAATGATTTAAGATTATGCATCATGTCATGTTACAGTTAAATATGCAGCTCCACCCTTGGCTCGCCCTGACCTTGGATAAGTTACTTAAATGCTTTGAGCCTCAGTTTCCTCATCTACAGCTGTAATTCCTTTATAGGGTTATTGTGAGGATAAGTGGCATAAAGCAATCTAAAGCCCACTTTAACATTATTATTGTTGTTATTATTGCCATTGGGTCATTGGCCTAGAAACCAATTCAAGTCCTCCAGTATGTAGAATTATAATACTAAATGAGCCATTAACTTAAAAGAGCTATAATAATTGATGAACAAAAGAAGCTTTTTCATTAGTGAAATAAAAGAGCCAGGAATCAGTAGGAACATTAAGGAGATAGATGGGTTTTGAGCTCCAGTAATGAAACCAGGCATTGGTTTGACGGCCAAACACCATACAGATGGCCACCCATCCCATCCTTCCTTTGATTATCCTCAAGGTTGTATGGTCTAGATGTGGAACATACAGCTGTTACCCAAATAAATCTGGGGTCCACACGACCCAGTCTTGCTTCCTTCTTCTTTTTTTTTTTTTTGTTGTTTTGGTGATTTTATTTTTATTTTCTTAACATCTTTATTGGAGTATAATTGCTTTACAATGGTGTGTTAATTTCTGCTTTATGACAAAGTGAATCAGCTATACATATTCGTATATCCCCATATCCCCTCCCTCTTGCGTCTCCCTCCCACCCTCCCTATCCCACCCCTCTAGGTGGTCACAAAGCACCGAGCTGATCTCTGTGTGTTATGCGGCTGCTTCCCACTAGCTAGCTATTTTACATTTGGCAGTGTATGTATGTCCATGCCACTCTCTCACTTCATCCCAGCTTACCCTTCCCACTCCTCGTGTCCTCAAGTCCATTCTCTACGTCTGCATCTTTATTCCTGTCCTGCCCCTAGGTTCTTCAGAACCATTTTTTTTTTTTTTTTAGATTCCATATATATGTGTTAGCATACGGTATTTGTTTTTCTCTCTCTGACTTACTTCACTCTGTATGACAGACTCTAGGTCCATCCACCTCACTACAAATAACTCAATTTAGTTTCTTTTTATGGCTGAGTGATATTCCATTATATATATTTGCCACATCTTCTTTATCCATTCACCTGTCGATGGACACTTAGGTTGCTTCCATGTCCTAGCTACTGTAAATAGAGCTGCACTGAACATTTTGGTACATGTCTCTTTTTGAATTATGGTTTTCTCAGGGTATATGCCTAGTAGTGGGATTGCTGGGTCATATGGTAGTTCTATTTTTAGTTTTTTAAGGAACCTCCATACTGTTCTCCAGAGTGGCTGTATCAATTTACATTCCCACCAACAGTGCAAGAGGGTTCCCTTTTCTCCACACCCTCTCCAGCATTTATTGTTTGTAGATTTTTTGATGATGCCCATTCTGACTCTTTCTTCCTTCAAAGAAATTCAATCCAGTAACTCTTGAAGGACATCAAAAGAGATCCAGCTCATAACCTACAACTACAGTTTTAATAATTCCGATGTCTCAGTATCTTTTCCCTCGTAGCTACCCAATATCTCTCTTCTCATCCCTCACTTTCAGTTCTCAACTAAAACTCTTTCCAGGCCTTCAGGCTCTTTGTTCTTTCTTCCTTCTCCTTGCAGGAATGTGCAAACTATGGTCTTCCAGCCAAATTTGACCTATAACCTATTTTGTACAGTCCTCAAGATAATAATGGCTTTAATATTTTTAAAGTGTTGTACAAAAATAAAAAAGTATTTGTGACAGAGAGCACATGTGGCCCTCAAAGCCTAAAATATTTATTACCTGGCTTTTTAAAGAAAATGTTTACCAACACCTGTTCTACACCACTTCCTTTCTTCTATTACTCATAGACCTTGTTTGTTTCTAATTCCGCATCTATCTTTCTTGGTTATTCACCTGCCTTATTAACCTAATCTGCAAATACACAGTGGGGATGGGGTAGAGAAGAGAAGAAGCTGTAAACTCGTAGACGCGAGTTTAACAGTTTTTGTCCCTGTCACACCACGATTCCAGCAGTAATGTGAAAAAAGAGGTGGTTCTTTCATTATCAACCATAGTAATTATGTTATGTTAAACTTCTCCTGATAAAAATGCTCTATTTCTTTCTTCTTCTCCTTCTCTCTTTCCCATTCTCTCTTATTTCTCTACTTTCTTCATTTGCTGAGAAATTTACTGAAAATGAGTTATTACCTATTCCCTTTAAAGACATAGGCATCTTTTCTTTCCTTCCCTTTTCTTTACTTTTCTCCTTCCCTTCCCTCCCCTCCTCTCTTCTCCTCTCTCTCTTTCTCTCTCTTCCTATTTCCCTCTTTCTTTCCTTCCATTTCTTTCTTTTTTTCTTTTTAAAATTTTTATTGGAGTATAGTTGTTTACAATGGTGTGCTAGTTTCAGGTGTACAGCAAAGTGATTCAGTTATACATTTACATATGTCCACTCTTTTTTAGATTCTTTTCCCATATAGGTCATTACAGAGTATTGAGTAGAGTTCCCTGTGCTACACAGTAGGTCCTTATAAGTGATATCATATGATATTTTTCTTTCTCTGACTTACTTCATTCAGTGTGACAATCTCTAGGTTCATCCATGTTGCTGCAAATGGCATTATTTTGTTCTTTTTTATGGCTGAGTAGTATTCCATTGTATATATGTACCACATCTTCTTTATCCACTCCTCTGTGGATAAGCATTTAGGTTGCTTCCATGTATTGGCTATTGTAAATAGTACTACAGTGAACATAGGGGTGCATGTATCTTTTCAAATTATGGTTTCCTCCGGATATATGCCCAGGAGTGGGATTGCTGGATTGTATGATAGTCATTTCTTTCTTTCTTGTTTCTTTGAACAAATATCTATTGAGGACCTACAGTGCATTATGCACTGAGAATCCAGGGACAAATAAGATGTGATATTTGTCATGGAAACACTTAGCTGGGGAGACAGATAAGTAAATGAACACCTGCACTGTAGAGTGTTAAGCGCCTGTGATAAAAATGAGATCAAGGTGTTGTGGCCTGACTGGGGATGCGGTGAAGAGGAAACTCAGAGAATGTTGAAACAAAGAGCCAGGCCGAAAAGAGGGGACAAGGCAATAGAGGCAGGGTTGGCAACACATACAAAGGCTCAGAGATGAGAGACGTGAAAAACATAGAGAAAGTATAATATTGGAGGGAGTCAGGAGAGAATAGCAGGAACCAGATGCCAAAGGGCCTGAGATTCTGAAGGAATCTGTACATTTTCCTAAGGACAGTGGAGATCTATTTAGTAATTTGAAGCAGAGAAATAAAATATCTGGATTTGTCTCTAACAAAGAATACTGAGGCTATATGGAGGCAAATGCTAGACTGGAAATAGAGAGACCAGCCAGGGGGCTGTCACAGAGACTGGGTGAGAAAAGATGAGGGTATACATGAAGACAGCATCAGCAGTGATGGCCCAGATGTGATAAAGTGACCATCAATAATAACAGCTAACATGAGTTAAGCACCTACTGTGTGCTAGCCTTTGCTTAGCACTATCCATCATTATCTCATTGGTTCCTTGCAATAATCCTATGAGATAGATACTGTTATTGTCCCTATTTTACAAATGTGGTTACAGAGGCTCAAAGAGATGGAATCAGTTGATTAACTGTGACCCCATCCTAGGATTTTGCTTCTGCCTCTCTCATCAGCATGATCTCTAGCAGAAAATTTGTGACTAACCATTAGATTTTGCTTCCTAGTCCTATCAATTGTGAGGTAGCCCAGGGCATTGAGAGACCTTCTGAGAGCACCTGCCACGTTTTATTCATCCCTGTCTCCCCGTGGCATTTTTCATATAATAAAGGTTTGTTCCTTGCTATAGTCATTCATTTCTCTGTTTTATTCAGATGTTTCCCTTTCCTATCTACCCTAGCTACATTTACCTGTATAACTCCTACCCTGATTTCAGGGCCGCAAATATCTCATCACCTCCATGCAGCCCTCTACCTATTCCTTGTTACCCACGTGACACAACCAGGTCTCAGGCTTGACTGAAATTCACTCTGAGCCAGTTCCTCACCACTAGTCTCGCTCTCCAACCCCGTAGCTTTGGCCTGCCTACCTGATCAGTCACCTGGGCTCTTTACACATTTACAAACTGAATTTTGGTTCTCACTTTTCCATGGGATCCCTTGGGTTTCTCAGCCTGGTTTGTTGATGGTTTTCTTCACTCAGACCTTGGCCCTGCATTGTGGAATGTCTACCCAGAGTGATCCTTGGCCACTGAAGGTTATGCTCCTGGTATCTGTTCTTTGGTTTCAGCTGCTGTGGTCTTAGAAGGTACTGTCCCCACACCCTGCCATGGGTCACCTCCCAGCCACTGCATAAGTTTAATACTTTAATATTATAACATTCACATATATTATAGTGATTTCTCCAACTATAAAAATATCTTTTTTTTTTTACATCTTTATTGGTGTATAATTGCTATACAATGGTGTGTTAGTTTCTGCTTTATAACAAAGTGAATCAGTTATACATATACATATGTTCCCATATCTCTTCCCTCTTGTGTCTCCCTCCCTCCCACCCTCCATATCCCACCCCTCTAGGTGGTCACAAAGCACCGAGCTGATCTCCCTGTGCTATGCGGCTGCTTCCCACTAGCTATCTATTTTACATTTGGTAGTGTATATATGTCCATGCCACTCTCCTACTTTGTCACAGCTTACCATTCCCCCTCACCATATCCTCAAGTCCATTCTCTAGTAGGTCTGTGTCTTTATTCCTGTCTTACCCCTAGGTTCTTCATGACATTTTCTTTTTCTTAAATTCCATATATATGTGTTAGCATACGGTATTTGTCTTTCTCTTTCTGACTTACTTCACTTAGTATGACAGACTCGAGGTCCATCCACCTCATTACAAATACTCAATTTTGTTTCTTTTTATGGCTGAGTAATATTCCATTGTATATATGTGCCACATCTTCTTTATCCATTCATCCGATGATGGACACTTAGGTTGTTTCCATCTCCTGGCTATTGTAAATAGAGCTGCAGTGGGGCTTCCCTTGTGGCACAGTGGCTGGGGGTCCACCTGCCGGTGCGGGGGGCGCAGGTTCGTGCCCCGGTCCGGGAAGTTCCCGCGTGCCGTGGAGTGGCTGGGCCCGTGCGCCGTGGACGCTGGGCCTGCGCGTCTGGAACCTGTGCTCCGCAGTGGGAGAGGCCGCAACAGTGAGAGGCCCGCGTACCGAAAAAAAAAAATTAGAGATGCAATGAACATTTTGGTACGTGACTCTTTTTGAATTTTGGTTTTCTCAGGGTATATGCCCAGTAGTGGGATTGCTGGGTCATATGGTAGTTCTATTTGTAGTTTTTTAAGGAACATCCATACTGTTCTCCATAGTGGCTGAACCAATTCACATTCCCACCAGCAGTGCAAGAGTATTCCCTTTTCTCCACACCCTCTCCAGCATTCATTGTTTCTAGATTTTTTGATGATGGCCATTCTGACTGGTGTGAGATGATATCTCATTGTAGTTTTTATTTGCATTTCTGTAATGATTAATGATGTTGAGCATTCGTTCATGTGTTTGTTGGCAGTCTGTATATCTTCTTTGGAGAAATGTCTATTTAGGTCTTCTGCCCATTTTTGGATTGGGTTGTTTGTTTTTTTGATATTGAGCTGAATGAGCTGCTTGTAAATTCTGGAGATGAATCCTTTGTCAGTTGCTTCATTTGCAAATATTTTCTCCCATTCTGAGGGTTGTCTTTTTGTCTTGTTTATGGTTTCTTTGGTGTGAAAAAGCTTTGAAGTTTCATTAGGTCCCATTTGTTTATTTTTGTTTTTATTTCCATTTCTCTATGAAGTGGGTCAAAAAGGATCTTGCTGTGATTTATGTCATAAGAGTGTTCTGCTTCTGTTTCCTCTAAGGGTTTGATACTTTCTGGCCTTACATTTAGGTCTTTAATCCATTTTGAGTTTATTTTTGTGTATGGTGTTAGGGAGTGATCTAATCTCATACTTTTACATGTACTTGTCCAGTTTTCCCAGCACCACTTATTGAAGAGGCTGTCCTTTCTCCACTGTACATTCCTGCCTTCTTTATCAAAGATAAGGTGACCATATGTGTGTGGGTTTATCTCTGGGCTTTCTGTCCTGTTGCATTGATCTATATTTCTGTATTTGTGCCAGTACCATACTGTCTTGATTACTGTAGCTTTGTAGTATAGTCTGAAGTCAGGGAGCCTGATTCCTCCAGCTCCATTTTTCGTTCTCAAGATTGCTTTGGCTATTCGGGGTCTTTTGTGTTTCCATACAAATTGTGCAATTTTTTGTTCTAGTTCTGTGAAAAATGCCAGTGGTAGTTTGATAGGGATTGCATTGAATCTATAGATTGCCTTGGGTAGTAGAGTCGTTTTCACAATGTTGATTCTTCCAATCCAAGAACATGGTATATCTCTCCATCTATTTGTATCATCTTTAATTTCTTTCATCAGTGTCTTATAATTTTCTGCAAAGAGGTCTTTTGTCTCCTTAGGTAGATTTATACCTAGATATTTTATTCTTTTTGTTGCAATGGTAAATGGGAGTGTTTTCTTGATTTCACTTTCGGATTTTTCATCAATAATGTATAGGAATGCCAGAGATTTCTGTGCATTACTTCTGTATCCTGCTACTTTACCAAATTCATTGATTAGCTCTAGTATTTTTCTGGTAGCATCTTTAGGATTCTCTATGTATAGTATCATGTCGTCTGCAAACAGTGACAGCTTTCCTTCTTCTTTTCCGATTTGGATTCCTTTTATTTCCTTTTCTTCTCTGATTGCTGTGGCTAAAACTTCCAAAACTATGTTGAATCAGTGTGGTGAGAGTGGGCAACCTTGCCTTGTTCCTGATCTTAGTGGAAATGCTTTCAGTTTTTCACCATTGAGAATGATGTTGGCTGTGGGTTTGTCATATATGACCTTTATTATGTTGAGATAAGTTCCCTGAATGCCTACTTTCTGGAGGGTTTTTATTATAAATGGGTGTTGACTTTTGTCGAAAGCTTTTTCTGCATCTATTGAGATTATCATATGGTTTTTATCCATCAGTTTGTTAATATGGTGTATCACATTGATTGATTTGCGTATATTGAAGAATTCTTGCATTCCTGGGATAAACCCCACTTGATCATGGTGTATGATCCTTTAATGTGCTGTTGGATTCTGTTTGCTAGTATTTTGTTGAGGATTTTTGCATTTATGTTCATCAGTGATATTGGCCTGTAGTTTTCTTTCTTTGTGACATCTTAGTCTGGTTTTGGTATCAGGGTGATGGTGGCATTGTAGAATGAGTTTGGAAGTGTTCCTCCCTCTTCTATATTTTGGAAGATTTTTGAGAAGGATAGGTGTAGCTCTTTGATAGAATTCGCCTGTGAAGCCATCTGGTCTTGGGCTTTTGTTTGTTGGAAGATTTTAAATCACATTCTCAATTTCAGTGCTTTTGATTGGTCTGTTTATATTTTATGTTTCTTCCTGGTTCCATCTCGGAAGGTTGTGCTTTTCTAAGAATTTGTCCATTTCTTCCAGGTTGTCCATTTTATGCGCATATAGTTGCTTGTAGTAATCTCTTAATGGTCCTTTGTATTTCTGCAGTGTCAGTTGTTACTTCTCCTTTTTCATTTCTAATTCTATTGATTTGAGTCTTCTCCCTTTTTTTATTGATGAATCTGGCTAATGGTTTATCAATTTTGTTTATCTTCTCAAAGAACCAGCTTTTAGTTTTATTGATCTTTGCTATCATTTCCTTCATTTCTTTTTCATTTATTTCTGATCTGATCTTTATGATTTCTTTCCTTCTGCTAACTTTGGGGTTTTTTTGTTCTTCTTTCTCTAATTGCTTTAGGTGTAAGGTTAGGTTGTTTATTCGAGATGTTTCCTGTTTCTTAAAGTAGGATTGTATTGCTATAAACTTCCCTCTTAGAACTGCTTTTGCTGCATCCCATAGGTTTTGGGTGTTCGTGTCTCCATTGTCATTTGTTTCTAGGTATTTTTAAATTTCCTCTTTGATTTCTTAAGTGATCACTTCGTTATTAAATAGTGTGTTGTTTAGCCTCCATGTGTTTGTATTTTTTACAGATCTTTTCCTGTAATTGATATCTAGTCTCATAGCGTTGTGGTCGGAAAAGATACTTGATACAATTTCAGTTTTCTTAAATTTACCAAGGCTTGATTTGTGACCCAAGATATGATCTATCCTGGAGAATGTTCCATGAGCACTTGAGAAAAATGTGTATTCTGTTGTTTTTGGATGGAATGCCCTATAAATATCAATTAAGTCCATCTTGTTTAATGTGTCATTTAAAGCTTGTGTTTCCTTATTTATTTTCATTTTGGATGATCTGTCCATTGGTGAAAGTGGGGTGTTAAAGTCCCCTACTATGAATGTGTTACTGTCGATTTCCCCTTTTATGGCTGTTAGTATTTGTCTTATGTATTGAGGTGCTCCTATGTTGGGTATATAAATATTTACAGTTGTTATACCTTCTTCTTGGGTCGATCCCTTAATCGTTATGTAGTGTCCTTCTTTGTCTCTTCTAATAGTCTTTATTTTAAAGTCTATTTTGTCGGATATGAGAATTGCTACTCCAGCTTTCTTTTGGTTTCCATTTGCATGGAATATCTTTTTCCATCCCCTTCCTTTCAGTCTGTATGTGTCTCTAGGTCTTAAGTGGGTCTCTTGTAGACAGCATATATATGGGTCTTGTTTTTGTATCCATTCAGCCAGTCTGTGTCTTTTGGTGGGAGCATTTAATCCATTTACATTTAAGGTAATTATCGATATGTATGTTCCTATTCCCATTTTCTTAATTGTTTTGGGTTTGTTATTATAGGTCTTCTCCTTCTCTTGTGTTTCTTGCCTAGAGAAGATCCTTTAGCATTTGTTGTAAAGCTGGTTTGCTGAACTCTCTCAGCTTTTGCTTGTCTGCAAACGTTTTAATTTCTCCATCAAATCTGAATGAGATCCTTGCTGGATAGAGTAATCTTGGTTGTAGGTTTTTCTCCTTCATCACTTTAAATATATCTTGCCTGTACTTTCTGGCTTGCAGAGTTTCTGCTGAAAGATCAGCTGTTAACCTTATGGGGATTCCCTTGTGTGTTATTTGTTGTTTTTCCCTTGCTGCTTTTAATATGTTTTCTTTGTATTTAATTTTTGACAGTTTGATTAATATGTGTCTTGGCATGTTTCTTCTTGGATTTATCCTGTATGGGACTGTCTGTGCTTCCTGGACTTGATTAACTATTTCCTTTCGCATATTAGGGAAGTTTTCAACTATAATCTCTTCAAATATTTTCTCAGTTCCTTCCTTTTTCTCTTCTTCTTCTGGAACCCCTATAATTCAAATGTTGGTGTGTTTAATGTTGTCCCAGAGGTCTCTGAGAATGTCCTCAGTTCTTTTCATTCTTTTTCTTTATTCTGCTCTGCAGTAGTTATTTCCACTATTTTATCTTCCAGGTCACTTTTCCGTTCTTCTCCCTCAGTTATTCTGCTATTGATCCCTTCTATAGTAGTTTAAATTTCATTTATTGTGTTGTTCATCATTGTTTGTTTCATCTTTAGTTCTTCTAGGTCCTTGTTAAATGTTTGTTGCATTTTCTCTATTCTATTTCCAAGATTTTGGATCATCTTTACTATCATTATTCTAAATTGTTTTTCAGGTAGCCTGCCTATTTCCTCTTCATTTGTTAGGTCTGGTGGGTGTTTATCTTGCTCCTTCATCTGCTGTGAGTTTTTCTGTCTCCTCATTTTGCTTATCTTACTGTGTTTGGGGTCTCCTTTTTGCAGACTGCAGGTTCATAGTTCCCATTGTTTTTAGTGTCTGTCCTCAGTGGCTAAAGTTGGTTCAGTGGGTTGTGTAGGCTTCCTGGTGGAGGGGACTAGTGCCTGTGTTCTGGTGGATGAGGCTGGATCTTGTCTTTCTGGTGGGCATGTCCACGTCTGGTGGTGTGTTTTGGGGTGTCTGTGGACTTATTATGATTTTAGGCAGCCTCTTTGCTAATGGGTGGGGTTGTGTTCCTGTCTTGCTAGTAGTTTGGCATAGGGTGTCCAGCACTGTAGCTTGCTGGTCGTTGAGTGAAGCTGGATGTTGGTGTTGAGATGGAGACCTCTGGGAGATTTTCGCTGTTTGATATTACGTGGAGCTGGGAGGGCTCTTGTTGACCAGTGTCCTGAAGTTGGCTCTCCCACCTCAGAGGCACAGCACTGACTCCTGGCTGCAGTACCAAGAGCCTTTCATCCACACGGCTCTGAATAAAAGGGGCAAAAAGTAGAAAGAAAGAAAGTGGATAAAAGAAAATAAAATAAAGTAAGGTAAAATAAGATAAAGTTATTAAAATAAAAAATAATTATTAAGAGAAATTTTTTTTAAAAAGAAAAAAAAAATGGACGGATAGAACCCTAGGACAATTGGTGAAAGCAAAGCTATACAGACAAAACCTCACACAGAAGCATACACATACACACTCACAAAAAGAGGAAAAAATAATCTTGCTCTTAAAGTCCACCTCCTCAATTTGGGATGATTCATTGTCTGTTCAGGTATTCCACAGATGCAGGTACCTCAAGTTGATTGTGGAGCTTTAATCCGCTGCTTCTGAGGCTGCTGGGAGAGATTTCCCTTTCTCTTTGTTCTGACAGCTTCTGGGGCTCAGCTTTGGATTTGGCCCCGCCTCTGCGTGTAGGTCGCCTGAGGGCGTCTGTTCTTCGCTCAGACAGGACGGGGTTAAAGGAGCCGCTGATTCGGGGGCTCTGGCTCACTCAGGCTGGGGGGAGGGACGGGTACGGAGTACGGAGTGTGGGGCGAGCCTGCGGCGGCAGAGGCCAGCATGACGTTGCACCAGCCTGAGGCGCGCCGTGCGTTCTCCTGGGGAAGTTGTCCGTGGATCCCGGGACCCTGGCAGTGGCGGGCTGCACAGGCTCCCCGGAAGGGGCGTGTGGATAGTGACCTGTGCTTGCACGCAGGCTTCTTGGTGGCGGCAGCAGCAGCCTTAGCGTCTCATGCCCGTTTCTGGGGTCTGCGCTGTTAGCCGCGGCTCGCGCCCGTCTCTAGAGCTCCTTTAAGCAGCTCTCTTCTATAAAAATTTCTTAAAAGAATGGGCCATATCCTAATTTTTTTAGCTTCCCCACAGTGCCCAATAGTATTGAGAAAAGTGTTCAGTAGATACTTGAAACTAATTTGTTTGCAGGAATGTTCTAAGATAGATCTACATTATAGTGAATGTCATTTTGTACCTAACTTGGGCCCAATATAGTAGAGTGGCTCTGCTCTACACCATTATGACATAATGCAGTCCTAGGATAAGAAGAGGTAATATGCCAGGAATTACCACGTTTAATCCTTACAGTAATTGTGTGTAGTGCATCCGCATTTCACAGATGATAATCAGAGAAGAACACAACTTACTTTCCCAACATCACACTGCTGATAAGATGGGGCCACTGGGATTTAAAAACAGATTGATCTGCTCCATATCTGGTGTTCTTAACTTAGCTTGGCTCTTCTGCTTCACTATATGGCAGATGGAGCCCTTGAGGACCCATGTCTTCAGATATAGAGTCACAAAATGCTAGATGTGGAAAGGACATTAAGAATTTCTAGAGAAAATGCCTTTTTTTTTCCCTGCCAATAAGAAAGCTAAGGGTGAGAGGCACAAATCATTTCCTTAAAGTCAGAAAATGAGTTGTCAGAGCCCTAGGACCAGGAGTGGGTCTCCTTTTAGGCACTCCACATATGAAATCTATTTTCCTTCCCAGAGCCTCAGAGTTCCGCTTGCTCTATCACTAGGTCTTACAGATGGGTGATGCTAGCAAGATCACCCATCTTGATGGGTGTCAATTTTAGGACACTTCATCAACCTATGGGGTGGTTTTCAAAGAGAATCCCGTGAGGCACTGAAGGAACAGACATGCCGCACGAAGCAGCAATAGTTGGGGGTCTTCCTGCCCCTCACCCCACACCAGAATTCACAGAATACATTTATCCACTCATTCTGTACCCAAGAGCAATCTAATCAATAATAAAATGCCTTAGAGCTCTGGAATAGCTCGGGAGTAGATAAGGAGCTCTTTGTACTGAAAGCATCTGAAGAATCAGAGGAGGACCAAAGGTGTGGGGGAGACTGGAGAGTTGATTTCAGAAGTATGCTCAGAGAATTTTGAGCAAAACCAGACAGCGTTATGAGTGCTGCAGTATTTCTGCTTTATCTCGAAGTGTTTTGTATGTATGTCTATGTATGACTGTGTGTGTATCATCTGTCACCCAGATTTTCGTGAAATGCAAATATTCAATGACCCCATCAATTTAGGATTTTAGGTATGTTGTTCCTCCATAATCCCAAGGTAATTATTTGTCATTCTGAGTGAATACCTCATACCTCACTGTCTTTATCCTTGGACTACACAGAACACAAAAAGGATAAAGGAATAATAAAGGAAAATGGTTTTTTCCTCCTCCCCTTCTGTGCCAGTCAGTCAAGTCAGCCAGTGTTTATTCAGCGCGTGACTGTGTGTGAGGCTTGTGCGGAGGGCAGCCAGGGGACACACAGATGGGAAAGCCCAGTTTGCAAGAAGCTGTCTTCCTTACCTCTCTCTTGTGTTTGCCTTTGCTTGTCTTTATTTCCTCTGTAAGATAATAGCACTGGGACCAAAATAAAATTGTTTTAGCTGCTTTATTCCTAAGGGTAAACATAACACTGGATGTTTGTCATTGTAGACAGCAATAAAGATAAACTTTTAAGGAACACTTGAAAAATATTTTTAAAGCATTAAGCTGATGGAAATGCTGGAAATCTTTTACCCCATATGCGCTTCTTTCAATAATATCTAAAGATTCTCAAGAATAGCATAGACTGGAGAAAATGGAAGAAAAGACAAGAAGAAATAGAAGCCGACAACTTCGAGTTTATTCAATTTTAATTTTCTTATCTCATTATTCTCTCGCTTTTTCAAATTCTATATTGGTAAGTATTCTGTATTTGAAAATGAGAAGTTGGAAATTTTATTTCCACTTCTAACTCTTCTGTATTCTTTTTATTTATTTATTTATTTATTTGGCTGCATTGGGTCTTAGTTGCGGCACGCAGGATCTTCATTGCAGTGTGCAGGCTTCTATCTAGTTGTGGCGCGCGGGCTCCAGAGCCCCCGGGCTCAGTAGTTGCAGCACGTGGGCTCTAGAGTGCACAGACTTAGTTGCCCTGTGGCATGTGGGATATTAGTTCCCTGACCGGGTATCGAACCCGTATCCCCTGCATTGGAAGGTGGATTCTTAACCACTGGACCACCAGGGAAATCCCACTCTTCTGTATTCTTGAGCCTTCTCTTTGTAACTGATATTATAGCTAATTACCCTCTATCACCCCACCAGAAGAAAACTTGATAGATTAAGGAAAAGGTTTTATTTTTCTTTTCTTTAAGTTTAAACTTTTATTTAAATGCTGATATCCCATTAATGGGCAAATGCATCAGCTAACACTGAAAGCGATAAAACATAATCATTATGTGAATTTTTGATTTCTATAAACTCTTTTACTAGATGCACCATCTTGTGCAAGTCAGTTAACCTGTATGAATGTTGGTTTCTTCATCTGTAAAATGAGAAAAATAACAGTACCAACTTCATTAGGTGTGCTCTTTATTAATGTGTTTTCATTTCTCATAATTCCATGGGATAGATCTTACTGTTATTCCCGTTCTATAAATAGGAAATTGAGGAAAAGTCAGTTTTAGTACCTTGGTCACAAGATAAATAAGTGATCGAACTGAGCTTGAAACTCAGACACTCCAGCTCCAGAACCCACACTCTCAACTACTAAGCTGTTGCCTCAAAGTGGACCCCTTTAAGGCCCACATCTTCATGGCCCGTTGCGGGAGGGGGATGGGAAGAATTCAGAGTCAGTGCCCAGGGGTCCTTGAACAGCACCTCCGCCTCCTTTTTCCTAGTGCCTCAGAAAGCCCTTCATCCACTGCTGTGAGTTGAATTGTATGCCCCCAAGTTTATCTGTTGAAGTACTAACCTCCAGTACCTCAGAATGGGACCTTATTTGGAAATAGGGTCATTGCAGATATAATTATTTAAGATGAAGTCATACTGGAGTCAGGTAAGCACCTAAACCGATATGATGGTGTCCTTATAAAAAGGGGAAATTTGGACACAGACACGCACACAGGGATACTTGCATGTGAAGATAAGAGTTATGTTGCCCCAAGCCAATTAACTATTAGAAGCCAGGAGAGAGGCCTGGAACAGATCGTTCCCTACTGCCTTCAGAAGAAGCATGGTCCTGCCAACATCTTGATCTTGGACTTAGAGCCTCCAGAACAGTGAGACAATAAATTTCTGGTGGTTAAGCTAGTCACTGTGTTACGGCAGCCCTAGCAAACACCCCTATGCATCTAACTGGTTAGCCCCCCAGCACCGCTCAGCGAGGCGTCTCTCCAGCCCCTCTCAGCTCCATCTTTTTTTTTTTTTGCGGTACGCTGGCCTCTCACTGTTGTGGCCTCTCCCGTTGTGGAGCACAGCCTCCGGACGCGCAGGCTCCGTGGCCATGGCTCACGGGCCCAACCGCTCCGCAGCATGTGGGATCTTCCCGGACCGGGGCATGGAAACCGTGTCCCCTGCATCGGCAGGCGGTCTCTCAACCACTGCGCCACCAGGGAAGCCCTCAGCTCCATCTTAATCCCGTGGATTGCTTCCCCCGTCGTTTCACCATCTCAGGCTCCTCCCCTTCCTTCCTCACTCCCTCAGCAGATGATCACAGCTTTTACCCTCCTGAGGCCTCGCTGCCTCCTATGAGACCACTCACGTTCCCTCCTCCTCTGTCACCGCTGGCTCTTCTCCTCCTCAGACCACTGCTCTTCCTGTCATTCACCCTTTTGCATTCCACAGGCTTGGTCCCTCTCTGTCTTTTCTCTCTCTACGTGCTCCTCTCAGTGTTCATATTCATTTCCATAATTTGAAGTATCACCCCTGCACTGTGAACTCTGAGGCTTATTCCTGCGACCCAGCTTCTCTCCAGAGGCCACGCCCCTCACTCACAACCACTTTGCGGTCAGTTCCAGCTGCTGACTCTTCGATCCCAGCCACACACTACAATGAGCAAGTCATCTGACCTATGTAGCAGCTGCTTCTCTCTTTCTCCACAGTCAGACCCCCAAAACTTTCTTTCTTTTCTATGGCCTTCTGCAAACAAAGTCACCAAGACATGTTGATACTCTCTCTGCAGTGCCTCTCACATACATACTTTCTAATTTCCCTCAGCCATTTCAAATCCTCATCCACAACTAGGGTAGCTTACTGCCCTTCCTGTTACTCCAGTTTTCCGCCTGGTTTTCGTAGGCTGCCAGAGTCATCTTCTCAACATAGAATTACGCTCCTGTCGCTACCCTAGCCAGGCTGGGCCCTGGTTGCATACAGAATAAAGTCCCATCTAAATTTAGCATTCAAGGCTCCTCTTTGATCCAACCACAGCTCACCTCAATATTGTCCCCTAAAATAACCAAGGGAGACCAATTGTCAACACAGAAAGAGCTTTACTCGTTTCCGTCCCTTAATGGAAACTTCATGGTCTGAAACTACATTTGTCATTCCTTTAGAGATGACCTGGCTCAGCTGAGCTAATTCATGTTAACAAAATTTTTGAAAGACACGGTACCCGTTATAATTGCATTGCATATTTGAGTATACAAAGATGTGGCCTTGATTGAGTTTTAGTATTTCCATAACCACAGGATTCTCTCACAGGATGTATTACTTCTATAGGTGGCTAACCTCATTCACAGTGTTGATTGCTTTGTTCATTCATTTGTTTATATGTTTGCTAATTTAGCACTCAGCTGCCTTATCTCCAGATTCTAAGGGCTCCTTACTATGTGGAGCTCCCTCTGAATTTCTTTGAATAGGTTTTAGGCTACCACTCAGCAGCCTTTGAATCCTGAACAGACAACATTAGCTGGTCCAGCCCCGGTCAGAAATTTAAAATGTATGCCATTGATTTATATGTATATTCTGTATACCCTCGAGTTAAGGGCACTGACACTGAATGAGGAAAAAAAAAAAAAAAGGAGCTGAAGAAAATAAATTGAGTTAAAGAAGAGAAGCAGGGACTTCCCTGGTGACGCAGTGGTTAAGAATCTGCCTGCCAAGGCAGGGGACACGGGTTCGATCCCTGGTCCGGGAGGAATCCACGTGCTGTGGAGCAACTAAGCCTGTGAGCCACAACTACTGAGCCTGCTCTCTAGAGCCTGTGAGCCACAACTACTGAAGCCCATGCGCCTAGAGCCCATGCTCCACAACAAGAGAAGCCACTGCAATAAGAAGCCCGCACACCACAAGGAAGAGTAGCCCCTGCTTACCACAACTAAAGATAGCCTGCACTCAGCAATGAAGACACAAAGCAGCCAAAAATACATAAATAAATAAATAATACATTTATTATTTTTTTTTTTAAATGGAGAGAAGCAGAGCTACGAAGAAAACAAAAGATGCATTTGTGAGGAATAGTACCATACTATAGTTTAGTTACATTACCCTCTCCCACAAATTTAGTCAGCTTGGGCTAACTAATAATGATCTTCACCATAACAAAATACTATAGACTGAGTAGTTTAAACAACAAAAATTTACTTTCTTACAGTTCTGGAGGCTAGGAAGTTCAAGATCCAGGTGCCAGCCAACTTGGTTTCTGGCAAGAGCTCTCTTCTTGGGTTACAGGTGACCACTCATGGCAGAGAAAAAAGTCTCTCTCTCTTCCTCTTCTTAGAAGGTCACAGTCCTATAGGATTAGGGCCTTACCCTTATGACCTCATTTAACCATAATTACCTCCTAAAGACCCCATTTCCAGGTACAATTACATTGGGGGTTAGGGCTTCAACGTATGAATTTGGGGGTGGGGACAGTTCAGTCCATAGCACCCCCTCTCCCAAAAAAGTATACATAAAGTTTTTTTCTCCAGTAAGTGACAGAGAGCTGATGAATAGTGGGATACTTAGGTATAGTGTGAGTAGAGATAGTAAGTGCTGACCCAACATACCTGCCTAATAGTTCTAGGTTAGTAGCTAGAGACTGGGAAGCAATTCACCCTGCTCAAATTCTTATTATTTTAAGATATGTGAACCTAGAGGCTTCAAAGACAGTTATTCTAATGGGAGGTCTAAATTTCATTTAATGTTTCATGGACTATGAAAACTTGAACCCTTAAATCTAGAAAGTTCAACTGTGTTTGGTTGGAGTTAATTTAATTCCTTACAGAAAGCCAAACTATGTAGATAGGATTCCCCTTAAATCCTTTCCTGAGTTTGGGTTCTTCAAATGGGGATGTCTTAGGTTGGGTTCCCCAGGAAACAGACTGAGGTAGAGATTTGGGTGCAGGTTTGTTTGGGAGCACCTGTGTGAGAGTTGGAAGAAGCAGGATTAGGCAGATGGAGATGTGGAACTGTGATGCATTTACAAGAGGTGTCTCAGCTAATCTTAGTGGAAGCCCTGGAAGTAAGATGGCCCTTAGCATATCCAAGATTTGAGGAAAGGGGGCCAGACCTTTGTCAACCAGTTATTAGGTATTGGCTGCCTCTGGGGAAGGGGCATAACTTTGGACAAGTTGGCTCCCTTACCCAGAGGGAAATTCCCAGGAAGGGACTCAGTCATGAGCCTTAAGAAGGTAACACTTCTGGCAGCTTCAGTCCATAAAGGGGTGGGGGGGTTGGTCTGGTGATGTATCACTGCATCCACTACATGGGACCAAGGAGCCATTAGTTATACATTAAAATCTGTTGACTTTCTTCTACACTTTTTTTCTTGTGGCTAAAAGATCATCCTTGTGCTAGAGGCTAAAGATTTTGCGTGTAGGATCCCTCTGAAAATTCTGGGTTGCAGCTAGCTAAGACTGGTAATTAATGAAAAACTAAAATGCACAATATTTCCAGTTATGTCATTACAAGCATAAGGGAGGGAGGAGCTAGAACCAGTTGTACACTTAGTTGAAAATGACTGATAGATGATGTGATGAGGAGCCAGTTTCAGATAAGCCTGGACATTTATTTTGGAGGAGCTGATTTCCACAGAGGTACCTGTAGTTTCTGTAACCTTCCTGGCCTTTTTCATCCCTGAGATTGTTTAAATTCTTTTACTAGAATCAGCAGAGGTGTTATGAATGTGGAAGATGGTCCACTGCTGTATAAGTGTACCTCAACCCTTGACTGTTAATTAGTGTGGTTAGGTTTAATGAACTCATTTAATAACAATATTCCTGCTGAGAATTTTTTTGGGCACTAAATTCTTAAATTTAACAATGCAAAACTTATTTGTAGAGTGTTAATAATGGTTGTAGGACTTTCAGAGAATAAAATAGTGGAAGGTTAAGTGAAATGGATTAATTAAATAAGAAAACCCAAATTACCTTTCAAAGTGACTCCATAATGATCTTCACTTTGTATTAATGAATAAAGCAGGCCATATCAAATGCCATTTGTGGGTGTTAGTTTAAAAGCAGCATTCAAAGCTAGCAAGTTTAGATCAGAGGAGACACAAACACAGCAAAATATTCTGCTTGGCAAACAGCGTTTTGTTTTCTGTACTGATCCATTAAATTGAATAGCTTGATTTTCTTACAAGGTGTCAACAATATGCTTCTTCCATGTAGAGAAATCAGTGGGAACTCTCTAATCAACTCCTGAACAGCAGCTTCTTGTATCAGCAGTGATCCACATAAGCATTTGGGAAGTGTTTTTAATTGTTTTAATTGCATTTTAGTGAAATGACACAAACTTCTTATTATAGCTTTTCCAAAGTAAGCGGTTCATTTAAATTGGCTAAGAACTTTTAAACCGGTAATAAATACCCTTTATATGGTATATTCAAAATTATTTTTAGCAAATTTTTCAGGATGATGTTTTGTAATTTATTATCATAATGAATTGTTTGGACCTGGGGGATGTATGTCCCTCAGTTTTCCCATCTGCACAATAGGGATAGGAAAAGATGCCAATTAGGATGTGATAAGGCAATGTATGATTAAAGTATGCACACTTTGAGTTCTCCAGGGTCCTCAAAGGCAATTTCATTTGAGGATGAATTTTATGGATTTTGTTTGCGGAAAGATAATTATTCCAAACAGGAATCCTGGGGGAGAATATTGAACTCATTTTTCACTCCCAGTGGGTTATAGAGGAGTAAATTTTGAGATTCTGAAATATTAAAAAAGAAGTTATAGTTTCCAATCAAATCCATTCCCATCGTATTGGGAAGGCACATCCGTTAAGAATGTGTTTAGTTACTTTATTTCAAGCATCAAGAATTCTGGGGTAGGTGGCTCAATGATGCCTTCAATGAATCTTTTTCTTTTCTTTTTTTGTTTTTCATCTTTATGCTCTGCCATCCTTAGAATACCTGCTGCCACTGGGTTGTAAGATGCTCTGCCCATGCAGATGTTGCTGCATTTCTAGGTATCATATTCCAGGCATGAAGAAGATGGAAAAAGGAGGTAGGAAATTGTGGCATCCATATCTGGAAAGAAAGCTTTCCCAGGAACCTTCAGTGTTTGTTTCATTGGCTGCATATTATTTTATTGTATGGATGTAGGACAATTTAAATAGTCCTCGGGGTAGATTTTGTTGGGCTACATATGGCACCCAGGTAGGGACTAACAGACATTGTAAAGGAAGAGAATGACCTGCAGCTCTCAGATCTAGAGGCTGGTGTTGATTTGGTGTTTGTCAGGCTACCCAGGTTTCTATTATAGTTTCTATTATAGCTTCCCTTGTTGCCCTTGTCTTCCAGGCTCAGCCGGTGCTTAGCTCTCGTAAGATGTAGGTAGACAGTGAGCCCCAAGCACTGTGGGCCTCAGCATCTACTCACGTTGTCTGCCATACAGGCTCGAGCCTGGTGTCCCAGTTCTGATCCCCAAGTCCCCATATTACATTGTTTCCTGGGCCTAACTCCCTGCCTTGGAAACCTACCAGCCCTCAGTCCCTGGAGAACTTGGCCTGCCTAATTCTTTTTTTTTTTTTTTTTGCGGTACGCGGGCCTGTCCCTGTTGTGGCCTCTCCCATTGTGGAGCACAGGCTCCGGGCGCGCAGGCGCAGCGGCCATGGCTCACGGGCCCAGCCGCTCCGCGGCATGTGGGATCTTCCCGGACCGGGGCACGAACCTGTGTCCCCTGCATCGACAGGCGGACTCTCAACCACTGCGCCACCAGGGAAGCCCTGGTCTGCCTAATTCTTATTTGCTCCCCTCTAGGGAGGGAAATTCTAGGTTTGAGCTTCTGCCTGGTGGCTGGGGTTCTACCGTCTACTGACAGACTTAGTTAATAATGCTGTGGGCTTCAGATCATTGCCAGCTCCCATGACACCAGATCCCTGGCCTGGCCTCCACCTCCCGGTCCACCCCCCTCAAAACACACACACTCACACACACGTGGTTGATCAAAGATACATGGTTTAAAATATCAGGTAGATATTTGAGATTCATAATGAAAAAGAGCACTGTTCTGTCCACCCCTCCCTACTTCCCATTCTTTTCTGTATAAAACTTACAATACTGTCAACTACTGCTTTTCATTTGCCTCCATAATTTATAATTTGCTTATATTGCTGTTTCTTCCATTTTACTTCAAATGTAGACATTATTTATTGACTTTCTACAAAGGAATATGTTGATTTAGTGTCCTTCCCAAACACGTACCTACTTCCCCTTTACCCATTCTCCTAATTATAATTTATTGTTAGATCGATATTCAGATTTCTTGTTACACAGGAGAAAAGTCAGCTTTCTAGCTAATGCCATTTTTACTTGGTCACTGATTATATGCAGCTGATACACTGTGTTTCTGTCTTTCTCGTGAATGCTTTTTGGTGGATCCCTCCTCTAGTAGATTCCCAAGAAAGCATCTATGACAGCTAAATGTTTTGAGAAATGTCTTAAGTCTGCCATTTCATTTGATTGATAGTTTGGGCATGGAATTTGAAGTTGGAAATTATTTTCTGTAGGAATTCTGAAGTGATTGTTCCAGGGTCTTCCAGCACCCAGTTGCGATCCAAAAAGTAGGTTCTGTTATGACTCCCAGTCCTTTGTATGAGACCTCTTGTTTATCTTTTTCTCTTCTGGAAGCTTTTAGAATCCTCTTTGCCCAAAATTTCATGTTGATGTGTCTTAGTACGGGTGTAGGTTTATTCATTTTTTAAAGTCCATTATCCTGGTCACATGAAGGACCCTCTCTTATGGAAACTGATATCCTTCAGTTCTGGGAAATTTAAAAAACTTACATTTATGATAGTTTCCTCCTCTCTATCTTCTCTGTCATTCTTTCTGGAACTCCTGTAATTTGGATATTAAATATTCTAAAATGATCTAATAATTTTACTTTATCTCTCATATTTTCCAGTTCTTTGGTTTTTCTTCCTAGTGTTGCTGTATTATTTCCTGGATTTTCTCAGTTACCTTTCATTTCTTTTATTAAAATTTTAGTTTCTGCTTTTAATTTCCAAGAATTTTTTATGTTGTTATTCTCTGGATGTCTTTTTAAAATCTTCCTATTCTTGTTCCATGAATGTTATATCATCGTTTAACTCTATACAGAGTCCCATGATAGTTTTGAGGAAGTGTTCTTTTGTTCCACCGTTATTTCTTTGTTTCCTCTGAATTGTTTTTTCTTTTCTTGTTCGTTTTTGTCTCTCTCTTTTATGTTAGATGCTCTCTTCCATTATCCAGTTGTTGCTGGCTATCTCCTCTTATTGAAGAGTAAGGCACAACAGAGCTACTTAGAAATAGTGTATGGGTGTGTATGTATGTGTGTATTTAGGAGAGGAAGACTTTTTGGTCAGTGGGCTTCACCATAGCTGCCTATTATATACAAGTATTTTCTTTTGGCCCAGGTAGCATCCCCAGAGGGACATTCTTTCAGCCTGGATGGTATAACGCTAATAGCAAGGGTTCTCAGAGCTGAGGAGGGGAAAAGGAGCCAAGGGTCCTATCATTCAACATGTGGACCTTCATTTAACTCCCTGGTTTTAGGACAGCACCCTCATCCTCTGAGCAGTGGCACTAAATCCAGAATCTATTTGGGATTAACTTCTGTAGAAAATAAACCTCTAGTTTTCTGCCTGGGTTGGGAGGACTTGACTATGCTGGGTTGGGGTTGGGAAATAGGGATCTCACAGCTTCTCACCCACACTTTCAACTAATCCACCTATTTTGGGCTTTACCTTCACTCTCTGGCTCTCTCGTTTCTGAGCCTGTCCAAGGTGTTGCTTTACTCTGGCTTTCTCTGGTGAGCTAAATCCACTCATCCCTCTGCCTGGTGACTTCTGAAATTGAGTTCTAATCTGTCCTTGACATTATACAATCAGTTCTCATTATTTGCAAAAATTATGTTCTATAAAGTCACTCCAAACACTGAATTAGTAAATACTGAACCTTTGCTCCAAGGAGAAATACAGGGTTTAGGTACCTGCAGACCTCATCAACTAATCAACACATAACCCTGTGTTCAATGTACTTCTGTTTAAAGACAGCTTATTTAACATATATGATTGATTCATTAACATTGAACTTATGGCCAACAGCACGATAACTCATGCCTGAATGAAGCTTATCCAACACACACATTTTCTCCATATGGTGCATCACTGCCTGCTTGTGCCTAGGGACCTAGACAGCACTTTAGTGGTTTGCTTGGGTGCCATTTTAAACAGCAAAATCAACAACAAAAAGCACAAAACTCTGAAAAATGTTTCCCTAAATAGACAGTGAAAAGGGTGCTTGTTTACACTGTGAGAGTTGAAGCAAGAAGGGAAAGGGTCACCTTGTTCAACCTCAGTTGAAAACATGAGCATCAGGAGGCTTAAAATTTTCACCACCTTGAGCATGTCCACAAATGACAGTGAAAGCACCATGAGTATTGCTTTTTGGGTTTAGAAATAAGTTTTAGAGAGTAGTCAAGTTCACAAATACAGAATCTGCAAATAATGAGGATCGACCATAGTTTTATGCTCTTTTTTATTCTGTTATCTTTTTAGAGTGGCTTCAGGAAGGATCGAAGGGAAACAAGTTAAGATAAATGAGCATATTAAATCCACCACCTTTAACTGGAAGTCTCTGTCGTTCATTCTAGTTATTTTGTATAGGACCCACTGATACTACTTGTCTACAGTGACATGTCAGATTTTCTTAGCGCAATCTGCCTCTTCCATCCTTATGCATCCCCACTGGGCTCATCCAGGTGCACCTAACACTCCTCAGGTGGTCCAGGTCCTCTGCAATTAGCTGGGTCGCACCTGACCTTGTCGCAACATACTGATGGCAATGTGTAACCAGTGGTGTGCTGGACCTGGCTCATACTGGCTTATAAAAAACAATTGCTAATTTTTCAGGAATTTTGTGAGGCCATTGTTAAACATGACCATTGTTAAAAATCAAATCACATAGCTTACAATTAAGTAAATTACGTTAACAACAGAGGTAGTAAACACTCAAAACTCATCACTTCCTGATTATTTACTATTAGCTATATTCTTGAGGTTATTTATGTCCCTTGAATCTCTCTGGTGAGAAAACTATATCACGGTGTGCTACTGGACGTCTCTCCCAAATTCACATTCAGTGATATGACATTGATAGTTTAAAATCAGCAGTGACAGAAGTATTTATACTATGGAAATTAGCAGATGCTCCAGACCTGGACTTCTTTCCGCCAGAGAGCCCATTGCTAAACATTCACCAACATACCCCTATAGCCTGAAAAATTGTTTGGAATTGAGTAAAAGTAGAAATTAACTGACAAAGGGAATGGGGAAGGAGTCAGTTAGCTAGATCCAAAGTTATACATTAGCTACTTGGATGTTTATTAAGCAGAAGAAAATGAAATGAAGACTGGCAGACAGAGTCACAGAAAAAGGATCTGGGTCTTTCTTGCAATGTATTTATTATAGAATCTGACCCAACTGAGCCACAGGGTCTTGTATATATGAGCTTGGAAAAGGTAAACTTTTATAATTAACAGATGGGGATTAAAAATTACTGATACCCAGTTAGAATCATATTGCCTAGGAAACTCAATATGTGTGAATAAGAGATGATTGACCCATATCATAGGTTATTTCACTGACCAGTTAGTACTGTTGTGAAGTTAGAGTAAAAGTTAGTGTTTTCCCTGAGCAATAGCTCTAGGGCAGTTTGTTGAAATAATTATTGCAGGAAAATCCAGAAGGAAAAAATCATATTTAAAATTACTTTACGAAATTTCTACTAGTTGTAGATCCTTGCGAAGTTCAAGTTACTGGCTTATAGTATAAAGTAAGTAAGTATTTTTAGGAGATTTAAATGTGTTAGATTTAACTTTAAGGGCTTGCAATCAGTTGATTCCAACGAGTTAAAAAAACGAATTGACTGATATATCCCTGGAAAGGCAGTTAAGCGGGGGAAAAAAATCAATGTAGAAGGTATAATAGAAAATAGTATTGCTGCTGTCTTTCATAGCTATCACTGTCATGAAAAAAACTGCTTATAGAGACTGCCATACAGAGTGAAGTAAGCTAGAACGAGAAAAACAAATATCATATATTAACACGTATATGTGGAATCTAGAAAAATGGTACAGGTGATCTCATTTGCAAAGCAGAAATAGAGATACAGACATAAAGAATAAATGTATGGATACCAATGGGAAAAAGGGGGTGGTGGGATGAATTGGGAGATTGGAATTGACATATACACACTACTATGTATAGAATAGATAGCTAATGAGAACCTACTGTATAGCACAGGGAACTCTACTTGGTGCTCTGTGGTGACCTAAATGGGAAGGATATCCAAAAAAGAGGGGATATATGTATATGTATGGCTGATTCACTTTGCTATACAGCAGAAACTGACACAGCAGTGTAAAGCAACTATACTCCAATTCAAAAACAAAAAAGAAAATAGTAGTGTTGCTGTCCTTCATAGCTATCATTGTCATGAAAAAGCTGCTTATATTTTAAAAACAGAATGATTCCTCTTCATAGTCACAAACATATTGGTGTGTAGGGGAAGGCGCACCCCTGGGCATACTGTCATACTGATTCTTAGTTTTTGTCCCAAACTCTGGTTTGGGGACCCTTTAGTGTAATGTCTCTGAGGGAAAAAGAATTGCTGACAGGTTTATATATTAAAGTTTGCTTCACAAAGATGATCCTTGCTTGAAGTGTTAGCCCTTTAAGTAAACTGAAAGACTTCACGAAGCTGCTCAAGGGAGAAGGCAAAAATACTTTTCCTGGGTTGTTTGGTGTAATCTCCACATAACAGAGACTTTGTAAATAGTCCTATCAGATTTCTTTTTTCCTTTTCTTTATTTGAACTGTTCCCAGTTCATGTCTCACTTGCTTTTAGTGCTGTGTTGTAGCATTTGCTTTTTTTTTCCCATGGACAACATAAAATCATCCTTCAAGATTACAATATTAATCTTAAATATGGGCAATCTTTGGCACCATCAGTGTATTCATTTCTTTTTTTTCAATTGGGATATAATTTACATACCATACACTTTGCCATTTTAAAGTGTACAAGCCAGCGGTTTCTAATGTATTCACTACGTTGTGCAACCATCACCACTGTCTAATAGCAGAACATTTCTGTCACCCCCAAAAGAAACCCCATACTTATCAGGTAATTTTTCAGGATAAATACCTAGAGTGGAACTGCTGGGTCATATGGTAATTCTACGTTGAAATTTTGAGGAACCGCCAAACTGTTTTCCAGTGAATTCATCTCTGCTAGCCTCTTACCCTTACGTCCTTTATTGTTTGGTTCTCTCCAAATATGTGTCCCTCTCTGGTAGGTTGTGCCAGTTGTGATGTTCTGTGAGAGAAATGACAAGGAAGAGGTGCTGCTTGAGGTAGCGTGCAAGTCGCTGATTTTTGTTTTGTTCTGTTTGTCTGCAGCTTGTCAGGAAATATTTAAAGACTCTCATATTCCCAGAACTGCTGTATGTATATTCATTTTTGGCTTATGGTCTATTCTGCCTTCACCTTTGATAAATGGCCACATTCTGTGTTCATCTTCTTGATGATGATGATCACGTCACAACTTGTTTGCTGCTTTCCTTGTGTGAGGCAATGTGCTCAGAGCTTTATATACATTATTTTATTTAATCCCCACAATGTGCTTCTCAGATGGATATGTTAAATTCCCTTTTCACATGGCCAGACCGAGGTTTAAATCAGTGAAGACACTTCACATAGCTGGAGGTTGACAGAACATTAGGAAAGTGCTGCTAGACTGGGTCCTCCGACTCCTTGGAAAGGTTTACCTATGACTATTCCTTCTAGTTTGTCCTACTGTATTTGAAAACTGAGATCATACCTGAACCTATATCAAACAGGAAGGAAAAAAGAAGAAAGCCTTAGACAGAACCACCATGTAGTTTCAAATTCTGTACCTGAAAAAATACACGAGGGGAAAAATGACCACAAAAGCAGCATGCAATTGCCGTCCCACTTCTGTAATATATGAGTCTAAGAGAAGAAATGACACTAGGAAGATTTATTTCTTCTTTTCATCTTAATATGACATTGTAATGTTGTCCATTACGCATAGACATCATAAACCTAGAAAAATGTACACTAATGATTATTGGCTTTTAGATCCCCAAGATGAAAATTCTTTCTCTCCAAGGCTTATCATGGTTGTGGCTTTTCAAATGCAGAAACTGTTTTGTGCCTCAGTGGACCTCCCTTGCTGCACTGGTGACAAGGGAAGTCATCGATTGCTAAAGCAATAATGGTATAAGCTGTAGCAGCTTTTCCCTAAATGAAAGCATGGCCACTGCTAGCATAGTAACAAGCAGTTCTGCTTTATGAATAGGTTCGCCCAAAATGCTTGTGGATTTTAAGACTATTATAGGAGTTTTTAGAAAGATATATCTTAGGCAAGAGCATGAAAAGGCAATTCATAAGAGAAGAAATACAAATAGGCAATAGGTAAAAAAAAAAATTTGTTCAAACCTCTAGTTGTTGAAAAATGTAAACTAAAATGAGACATAAATTGTTTATTATTGAACAGGTAATATATGAACATGGTACAAAATTCTTCAATACAGAATTATATACAATGAAAAGTATATTTCTCTCCTCCCATGCTCTTCTCCAGCCACTCCATACTCCTTCTCAAAGGTAAACACCATTACCAGTTTGGTTTTTTCTTTTTTTGGCCGCGCAGCTCGACTTGCAGGGTCTTAGTTCCCCAACTAGGGATTGAACCCAGGCCCCGGGCCCGGGCAGAGAAAGTGCCGAGTCCTAAACACTGGACCACCGGAGAATTCCGTTACCAGTTTTTTATGGACTCCTTTAATGGTTGTCCGTGAACGTGGGTGTGTGTATACATATACATGCCTACACATATACATCTGTGTATATATGTATAACATACATACATACATAATATTACACACAATCTTCTACACCTTGCTTTTTTCACATAACCATTATTCTTGTAATTTTTTACACATGGATACATATATATATCTGCCTCATTCTTTATCCCCCTAACATTTTTTTAAATAAAAAATTTTAAGCATACAGAAAAGTTGGGACCTTGTTCTTTTTAACAGTTGCCTAGTATTTCATTATGTGGATGTACCACCATTCATTTTACCAGTCCTCTATTGATACACATTTCAATTATTTCCCATCATTTGCCTTTATAAAATAATGCTGCAATAAAATCCTTATACATAGGTCATTTGACATATATGGGAATGTATCAATATGGTAGTTCCCTAAGAGTGGAATTGCCAGGTCAGGAGTGTATTTATTTTTAGTTTTATAGATGTGGCCAGACTTTCTCCGTGGAGATTGAAGCAGTTTATGGCTATACTCCAGAGAGCTGCTGTTACCCCATACTCTCACCAAAAGTGTTATCAAAAATTTGATCTTGGTCAACTTTAATGGATGAAGAACCAAGATACTATTTTTTCCTTTTGTTTTGGAAAATATTTTTAAATAAGAGAATAACCAGTGTTGGTGTCGGTGTGAAAAAAAAAGGAAGACTAATACATACCGGTAAAAGTAAGATTGATTCAGCCTTTCTATAGGGCTGTTTAACATGTGTGAAAGTCTTTTCTGAGCATGCTTTTTTTGACCCAGCAATTCTACCTTTAAACTAAGGAAGTAGTCAGACAAGTGCTTATAAGAGAAAAATGATGGATAAAAACAAATAAATAGACTTTTAAAACATATTATGCTGTAGCTATACAGTGGATACCTTGTTAGTATTAAAATATATGCACAGGCTGACTTATTATCATGGAAAGATGTTTATGATTTTTTGGCTACATGAATACACAGGTTACAAAACAGTACATTCAGCATTATCCCATTTAGGGGGAAGATATGGAGAGATAGACACAGAGATATGCAATTTGAGAAATAAATACCATTACATAAACATATATAAGCAAGTGTTGATCTATCTATCTATCTATCTATGCATATATATACCTGGAGCAGTGTCTGTAATAATGTACATGTTTGTAACAGGACATACGATCATTATATACTACCAAAAATATAGATAATTTTTATTTGCTTTTATTATGTCCTATATATTATAAATAATTTTTTTTTTTTTTCTGTGGTACACGGGCCTCTCACTGTTGTGGCCTCTCCCGTTATGGAGCACAGGCTCCAGACGCGCAGGCTCAGCGGCCATGGCTCACGGGCCCAGCTGCTCCACGGCATGTGGGATCTTCCCAGACCGGGGCACGAACCCGTGTACCCTGTGTCGGCAGGCGGACTGTCAACCACTGGGCCACCAGGGAAGCCCCAAACAAATTTTTATAATTAGCATATGCTTTATTTATTATCACAAAATAATACAATGGAAAGAAAATTTCATGTGGAATCCATGTTTGTACATGTAGTTGCAGTTTATTCATTTCCATGGCTTAATTTCATTGTGTGAGTATAGCACAATTTCTTTATCCGCTGTCTTGTTGACAAAAAATAGAGTTGTTTAGTTTTTGGTATGTGCAGGGACATTCTTGAACTTGTTTTCTGAAGAACATATCATATGTTTCAGATGGCTTAATAACTAAGGTGGGATTTCTAGGCCACAATCTATGCATATGTTAGCTTTAGTAAATGCTGGTAGATAGTGTTCCAGCATGTTAATTTCTAGCAATGCATAAAGAGTTCTATGCATTCCACCTCCTCCCCACACTTGGATACGTAGCTATTTTCAATATGAGACATTCTATTGGTAATCCCTTGACAATTTTAATTTGAATTTTGCTGATTACTTATGGGATTGAGCTTATATTCATATTCCTATCCATTTGGATATCCTCTGTTTTCTATGCCAGTTCATCTTTTGCTCAGTTTTGTACTGTTTTTTTTATTATTATGTTTTTATTGATGTATAAGAATTCTCTGTATATTCTGGGATCAAGGTGTATGTATTAAATATTTTCTCTTAAAACAAAAAACCTGCTGAATATATTAAAAAGTCACTTATTCAGGTGACATTTATTAAGTGTCTACCATGTGTGAACCCTCTGGTCTACGTGTTGGGGAAGGGACAGAGACCACCTAAACATCCCTATCCTCGTGATCTGATATATAAATTGTCCTGAGTACTGGAGTGGGCTGGGAGTGAGTGAGGAGCACATGATTCTTATTTTTCTTTAAAATTACCAAATTTCAGTTGGTAAGAATTATCGTGATGATTTAGATGTAACGCCCAATTGTTTAACAATTTTATCTGCAAGTTGCATTTTCATTGTCCCCTAGAAGGACGCTTTCATGGCAGCTTTTTTGGGTAAAAGTAAATATCCACATGCAAGACAATTTTAGCTGACAACTCCTTTCCTTCATTCCCCATGACACGTGAAGGAAATAAAACAGCATAGAGCTGGATTCTAAAATGTAAATTGCAGGGAAGAAGATGTATCTGTAATTAACTTAGAAAGTACCGTTTGTGTTTAACTTCACCATGACTTTTCAGGATGAAGAAATTGCACATTAGATAGGGCAGGCAAGAAGTAAGGCTTTTAACAAGTGTAAATGTTTTTTTTCCTGGTTGTAGTTTCTAAGATGAACTTGTGTACTTTTAATTTATACACTGGTTTGGAGTAATTAGCCCTTGAGTTGTCTATATTTCTTTAGAAGAGGGATGGACCATAGAGAGCATCTTGATTTTCTAAATCTTCAGAAGAAAAATGACACCCTTCACTGAAAATCATACACTAATGGTCAAAAGGAAAATATAGTCATGCAGATGTAAGCTAAATACTTAAAATAATGTCATTTATTAATTTTTTTGCTTTGCAAAAACCACAATATATATCGTATGACTCATTTTCCCCAAATCACTTTGCCTGGTAGATTTTGAGCATTTTTCTGTCCTTACAAAGTTTGGAAAGTGAAAAGAATTCAAATTCTCTCCAACTACCGGGTAATTAAGTCTTGTTTTAATATCTTGTAGAGTGGTGTCTTTGTTATATAAGTTACCTACTGAAGATTTACTAACGAGTTTTGGACAATAGAAATGAACTGTTGTCAAGGCCAAATGTGAACTGCAGGCTACTAAAAATTCTTGACAAGATAATAACTGGAATAACCTGTAAGCTGATACACGATATGGAGGCATCTGGTTTTCCTCTTGGCGGGACGCTGGGTGACAAAGCTAAACTCCTGGCTCACTTTTCTCTACCACTGCTCTTTAGATACCAGGATTCTGAAGACCTGGTATGTAGCTTTTTTAAAAAGACCTTATATGTGTACATGAATCAAAATTCACAATGTGCCCAAAAAGGTGGAAGGCAGGGTAAATTTCTATCTCATCTCTGTCCTCCAGACACAGTCCCTGTTCTGGAGGCAGTCCTGGGTAACAGTTCCTCAGGTGTCATTCCAGAGATAATCTGTGCATATCAAGTGTATAAGGACACCTTCTACTTCTGCTTTTATACATATGGTCATATAACTTATTCACTGCTCTTCACCTGCCTTTTTTTAACTTGACCTATTTTGGAAATTGTGCCATCATGATACATAGCTGCTTTATTCTTCTTAAAATTTGTTTAGTATTCATTGCACTGTATAGCTTGACCATAATTTATTTACCAGACCCCCACTGGTGAATATTTAGATGATTTCCAATCTTTTGCTAATAATACAAGCAGGACTGCATTGAATAACTGTACATTCATCGTTTTGCATACATCAGCATATCTGTGGGAGACATTCCTAGAAATGGAATTGCTGGATCAAACAGTCTGTGCATTTTTTATTTTGACAAATACTGCCAAAGTGCAGGAGATGTCATACAAGTTATACTCCCCCAGCGGGGTATAAGAGTGGCATGTGCTTTTAAATCCTAGACCTCGCCTTTGTCACGAAGGGTGTTTTTTTCTGAGTCTAGTCACAGTCCCAAGCCTCTGGGTTCACTTGTGTTATGTTGGTGGCTTTCTGTCTGTGATCAGGACTCATTTTTCAACACTCCTGGACGCTGTGGGTTTTTTCCAACTGCTTGAGGTCGTTGCTTAAGCCTCAATAGGAAATAGGCTTCTTTTATTTATTTATTTTTTGCAGTATGCGGGCCTCTCACTGCTGTGACCTCTCCCCCCGCGGAGCACAGGCTCCGGGCGCGCAGGCTCAGTGGCCATGGCTCACGGGCCCAGCTGTTCCGCGGCATGTGGGATCTTCCCGGACCGGGGCACGAACCCGTGTCCCCTGCATCGACAGGCGGACCCTCATCCACTGCGCCACCAGGGAAGCCCTAGGCTTATTTTTATATGAGTTTCCCATAGACACGGGGATTAAGGGGGTTACCGATGTTTCAGAGCCTTTCAGAGTTTAGGCGATGCAGAGGCATTAGAGGGGTTAGTTTATTTTCCTTGATTTGAAAATCAACATAGGAAGGAATCTTCCCACCCTCAAATAGAGAAACAAACTGAAGTTTTGACCTTTAACGCTAGAGTGTTGGTGATGTCTTATGGTTATCACTATACCCCTGAGCCCTCTCTGCTAGCCCCATGTCACAAGCTCTCCTGGGTCTGGATCCCCGACCCGCTCTCCCTGGGACACCGTTGGGGGCGGGTGTGCGAAGCCCTCTCCCTCTGCGGCTTGGCTTCCTTCCCTATTCTGGTGCCTCTCCTTCATTTCCTCTTCTCCTTCTTATCCAAACAGCTTTTTATGGCTTCTGTTGGAACTTTACCACCTCTCCCTAAGCCACCATCATAACACAACAGGTTCAGGCACAAAGCAGAGCGAGCTCCCTTTGATTTTTATATCTACAGATCTTTCTCCCCGTGCTTACTATTTTGTAATCTGTGTTATAGTCTGTATTCCAAACTTCTAAAACATAAAGAACGGGGCTTCCCTGGTGGCGCAGTGGTTGAGAGTCCGCCTGCCGATGCAGGGGACACGGGTTCGTGCCCCGGTCCAGGAAGATCCCACATGCCGCGGAGAGGCTGGGCCTGCGCGTCCGGAGCCTGGGCTCCGCAACGGGAGAGGCCACAGCAGTGAGAGGCCCGCGTACTGCAAAAGCAAACAAACAAACAAACAAAAGACATAAAGAACCCTTTCTGTTCAATTACGTAAAGCACCTAGCTCACAGCGCTTACTGTGATATGATACTGTGGTTAGTTGAGAGATTTTTTTTTCAAAAACTTAGCTTTAAATTTATTTTGATTTAAATATATTTATATTTATAAATGCATTTATATATTTATAGAAATATATTTTTATATTTATATATTGTATTTTAAAATATAAATATATTTTAATTTAAATATATTTCTAAACTATAAAACTATGATGGCATTTCTGTAGGTGATTTCCCAGTCCAGTGTTCACTAAGACTGAACATAGAGTTAAACGTTATCACAGTGTGTACTTACGTTCCTTAGAATGATAAGTCCAGGTAAACAAAGGTGGTGAGCTACCAAGGATAGTGGCGTTGCTGCTGTTTGGTACCATTCATTCCATGTTGGTCTCTCGTTTATGGAGTCAGGGATTGCTTTAGTCACATCATGATATCCAGAAAACAGAACTGCTCCAAGAGTGGCCCACAGAGTGGTGCTTTTCATACCTGACTGCAACAAGGTAAGCATAGGAATTGGAAATACGTGTTCAGAAACTTTCAAACCAATATGACAGAATTGAACCTAAGTTTAAAAAATTGAGCTTGTATTTTTCTATATCTTTTGCAAATTTTTTTCTGAAAACTCATTTTATTCTATAAAATACCAATCTATTACAGTTTAGATTTTGTAAAGTAATCTAGAAAATTCTTCAAATGTTGGTGACTCTCTAGCCTGTAAGGCAGATGCAGTGCTCTAAACATCATTGCCCTGGCTTGTTTTCATAGTGGGACAAGTGTGACATCCCCATGTAAGACGTGAGGGAATGAGGCACAGTGACAAAATTTCTTGCCTCAGGCTGCTGCATATACTGGGATTAAATCTTTCCCTTCTCATTTCTGTGATCAGATTACAAGGCTTTGGCTTTTCACATTATGATATTTTAATTAGAATCTGAGAGAGTGAGTTGAATAAGGTTATTCGTGAAAAGGATCCTGCAATTTTTTTTATCCTTCAAAGAAAAATGTCAATAGCATTTCCTCCCATATTACTTTTCCTTTACTGTCATTTTCTAAAACTAAAGTACTTTGGAAGATATTTAGGACAATTTTAACACAGTGGCTTTGCACTGAGAAAAAAAATCTCTGTGTGCTGAATGTTTTTAAGTGCTGGTGGAGAGTATATACATAATAAAATTGGGGGAAATTTGCAAGCCCCACAGCAAGCCCCTTAGAAAGAGGTTTGGGCTTCTATCCTGGCCAAAGGAAGACTCAAGGAGCCAGAATAAATATCGACAACATCTCCTATTCTGAGTGTGGATGCGACAAGCCTTCCCTGGGTGTGAGCAGAGTCGATGGAAGTTAGGATGCCAGACGTACATGTCCCCATGACACGTGAAGCAAGAACTGAGGGATGTTAGATGAGAGAGAGAATGAGACCATGGGACAGAGGACTGAAAAGAATAGGGGTGGGTGGGAGGCCTCCGGGGTGGCTGAGCCTCAGTCTCATGGTGACAGACCCTGTGGGTGGGTCACTTCCATTTGCCAGGGGTTAAGGGCACATTTGGAGCCTAGCCTAAAAATGTGTTAGCCTTGGTGATTCAATTTAAGAGCACTTGGTGAAAATTTTTGCTTTATCTCCTATTATCACATTTAGGTATTCCTTTTCTACAATGGAAAAAATAATTATAAGTTTATCATTCACAGCAGGTTGTGTGTCTTTTATATGTTAAATACGTGTTGTAATATAAATCTTTTGCCTTGATGAAAAAATTTGGGTGCAGTTGTCTTTTTGTAATAATGGTGTTATGTGTGCTGTAATTTTCTCATGAAAGTGTGATCTGAAATAATCTGAAAGAATAACTGTTCTTGAGATGTTGTTAATATACACTTATAAATAAGTTTTTATAAAAGTGGCATACTTCCCAAATTCTTTTATTGCCCCCAAACTTATATCTATCAGCCTTTTCTGTGTATCTTCTCTGTCTATATCTTTCAGACATGACTGCCTTACGTAGTTTTTGGATCGAGAGTCAATTGCTTAGCTTTAGTGGGGTTTTGCAGGAACATCTACATATTAAGAATCACTTAACTGTCATACTGACCATTACTGTTAGTATATTCAATTGGTAAGGATTTTCTGAGTGCTCACTACAAGGTTCTGTGTCTGTCACTGAGATTACAGAAGAGCTACCTTCTGTTCATTCATGCATCCACCAACTTGTTGAAGTACCTGTGATGGACCAAGTGTGGTGCCAGGAACTTGGGACAAGCTCCCTTTTACACAGAACTGATAGACCCTGTAAAATGGGGATAATATCTCTTAAAGTTATTATGAGGCTTAAATGAAATAAGATTTCTAAAGCACCTAGCACAGCCCCTGAATCATAGGTACTCTGAATAAGTATTTTTCCCCAGGAATGGCAGAAACGTCTTTTAAGAAGCTTTTACAAATCACTGTGAAGGTAGGCTGAATCTTGCTTAATAAAGAATGTTAACTTACTGATTAAAATAATAATCCAAGGGCAAACACATTAAATATTTTCTCCCGCTGGA
This sequence comes from Monodon monoceros, assembly GCF_005190385.1. NCBI lineage: Eukaryota > Metazoa > Chordata > Mammalia > Artiodactyla > Monodontidae > Monodon > Monodon monoceros. The sequence continues at coordinate 91,615,619 of NW_021703768.1, forward strand.
CTATCAGTGGGAAACGCCAAATTGAGAGATTGCCAAAAGAATGAAGAGTAAGAGTATTAGGAGTCACATGTAAAAGAATTATAGAATAAAAGAGCTTTTAAAAAATATGTAAAAGTAGTATTTTACTTGCTTGTAGATGCTTTCTTCTTGAGTACTGGCTTTTAGTCACTCTTGACGTTTCACCTGGAGAAGGGGAAACCATCATATCATTGATTAATCTTGGCTATTCATTATTACAGTGAACTCTCAGGAAGTTCAGGCTAAACATCAGAAAGAATTACTATTACGATAACTTAAATCTAAGAAGACAAAGCTAGTGCTTCCTCTAGGGAATATGTGCATCCCTCCACCTGCCTTCTAAAGTCTGATAAATCTTTCAACCTATGTTTTTTTCATCGGTGGGTAGTGTATTGCACATGATTGTGAATCTGGTCAGATTTCCTTAATCAAAAAGTGGGGATTTTTGTGTATCCTGTGAATAAGAGTGAACCCCACACTCGAAAATCAACTGCAAAGAAAACTAACAGTTTTATGACATAATGGCTTTTCTATATTCAGACTTTTTATATATCAGTTTTGTCATTCCTTCTTTACCTAGAAATAATAACTGACATTTGTAGCAACTTCCTTGCTTGACTGATACTATTGCCTGAAGCCTTTAAGGGTGTTGTTCTTTATTTTATTTTCCCAGTGCTATCCCATGGGACTTTTTGTGATGATGGAAGTGTTCTGTGACTGTTTTGTGCAGTGTGGTAGCCGCCAGCCACGTGTGGCTATTGAGCTAGTATAACTGAGGAAATGAAGTTTTAATCATATTTAATTTTAGTTAATTTCAGTGCAAACTTCAATAGCCACCTGTGTGTATTGACTACCATTTTGAACAGTGCAACTCAAGACTGTAAATATTAATTCACAGGAGTTAAAATAGGTTTCAACATAGACAATATTGAGAAAGTTGGTAATGGGAAATTCTGGCTTTCCAAAGAGCTTATATCTCAAATATTCCTTTAGGAGTGAAATTTCAAAAGGAAAATCTTTATAATATAAATTCGATGACACAGTGTGTCTTCTTTCAATCTTGACTTTTGTCTTTCCTATTCTTCTGTATTTTTTCAAGTTGGTAACCTCAACCAAAAGCATTTTTTTCAGATATAAAAATTAGGCCAACAGCTTTATAATTTCTAGTACTATGTTTTATGAGAAAGAGAAAGAAGAAACAAGGAAACAGAAAGAATTAGCCAGCCTCAGATATTCTTCCTTGGGCTAGCGTGCTTAGTGCTTTAAGAGGGAAGGTCCAAGACGATTTCTGTTAATTCCTTAGGATGCATGTCGTATGGCATTTGGTTTGTTTAGGTAATGTCACCAATTTTATCTTTCCTTCATGGCTTTTCATGTTCTCTTCCCATGAGTTTGCAGATGACAGCTAACCTTTTTAAAAGTAAATATTGAATTTTTTTAGAGGCTGGGCTGCATTTACCCACAGCAGTGTCTCTTTGTTTTCCCTTTTTAAAATCAAAACACTCTTTTAAATTGTAGAATGTAATGTTTATGCCCCTAAAAAAATGTTGTCTGTTGATTAACTGAAGATTATATTTGCTAATTTGCCTTCTTTGTGTATAAAATTTCAATTAACTGGAGTATTTCTGGGGCTTCTGGCTGACTGAAAGCAAATGAAAAACTTATTCATACATTCATCATTTGTCTACTGATCGCGTGTTTCGTACCAGGTACTGTTTTTGGTATCGGGAATACAAGAGTGAACAGAAGAGACAAAATGCTCCATCCTCATGGAGCTTAAATGCTAGAGGAGGAATCATTTTGTTTCCGCCTCTGTAGATAACTTTTCTAAAATATCTCTTTCTTTTCATCTTACTAGTATATAACTTATCAACATCTAGTGTGTTTCTTTGGTTGGTTGGTTTTAAATTAAGATTTCTGAGTTGCCTCAAAGCTCTCGTCCCTTCAGACTGTTGGTGTAGAAGTTCTACTCTGAATCACTTAGGAAGCCTTCTAACAAATATCGATGCTGCCCCCTCCCCCCCACCCTGATTTAGTTTGTCAGCAATGGAGCCTGAGCATCAATATGTTTTAATCACCCCAGGTGAATATCATATGCTGTCAGAGTTGAGTACCACTAGCACAGAAGGCTTAAATTACTAGCTTGAAGGGCACAGAGCCTCTCATATATACTAGAAGATATTTTAAGACCTTATGATATGGGGACTTCCCTGGCAGTCGGGTGGTTGGGACTTTGCCTTCCAGTGCAGGGGGTGTGGGCTCAATCCCTGGTCAGGGAGCTGGAATCCCACATGCCTCGAGGCCAAAAAAGCAAAACATAACACAGAAGCAATATTGGAACAAATTCAATAAAGACTTTAAAAATGGTCCACATCAAAAAAATCTTAAAAAAAAAAAAACCCTAATGATATCAACTTGTTTTGTTTTCATTTGTGATTATAAATTGGGGTATGCAAAAAGCAAAGAAGAAATGGGGTTGAAGGTCCTCATTAACTTCTCTCCCCACCTCTTTTACCTCAAATCTAACATTTTATTTACCCACTTATTTATTTAACAGCTATTTGTATGCCAGGTGTTAGGGATTCAAAGATGAACAAAGAATGAACCCTCTCCTCTAAGAATTTACAGTCTAGTACAGAAGTTTGCAACTTCTTTTAAATAAAAGGCCATATAGTAAAGATTTTTGGTTTTATGGGCCATATACTCTGTCACAAGTATTCAACTCAACTGTTGTAGTGAGAAAGTAACCATAGACAAATGGGTATGCCGAGTTTCAATAAACTTGACTTACAAAAGCAGGCAATGGTCTGGATTTGGTTGTAGGTTTTAGTTACCAGTCTCTGGTCTGGTAGAAGAGAGAAAAAAATAAATCAGTAATTACTGTACAGTGGGGTAAGTGATCAAAGCAAGCACAGGTGACTTAGTAACACAGGGAAGGGGCATCAAATTAAACTGGGAGTTACCTGAGATGTTTAGGGAAGATTTCTGAAGGAGATGCTATTCAAGTGAATTACAAGCATGGGCTGGCGTTTGGAGAAAGGTAAAGAGAGGATTTTCCAAGCAGAGGGCTAAATATATACAAAGTATGGGCATGTAAAACAACAATGCCTCTTATGGAACCTAAAAGAAATTCAGTGGGCTAGGATGCAGGTTGCCTACTTTAGCAGGAGAGTGAGGCTAGAAAGATAGGGCCTTAGCTATGAAGTGAGAAACATGGGTATGAAGCTGAAAGTCTTGAGGGGCACAAAGAAAGGATTTTAAGCAGGTAAAAATAACATGTCGCCTACCAGTTGAAAAGAGGGAGAGCCAGTAGGAGACCATTATAGTAATTCAAGTGGAAAACGATGAGGGTGATAAGAATGATCAGGATGGGATGCATATGAGAGCCATTTAGAACAACAGACACTATTTTGGGTGACTGATTGCAGGGGGAATAAATGAGAAGGAAGCAACTTAGAAAATTTCTAGACTTCTGCTGTGGGTGACCAGTGGTGTAATTTATGTAGAGAGGAGGAGTCAACTTGTAAAGGGATACAAAATGATGAATTCAGTTTAGGACTTTGAGTTCAAGATAAATGTATGACACTGAAGTGTAGCTATATAGTCAAAATGGATTACTACTTAACTGGAGAGGGAGATTTGGAAGTCAATGTTCCTAGTGATAGATAAAGCCATAAATTTAGATTAGATCAGCTATAGAGAGTGTATAAAGTGGGAAAATAGAAAGGACAAGGCCTTGGGTAACATGGATATTTAAGGACAAGAACTCTGAAGGAGTAGTCATGTAGAGGTGGGAAACTAGAAGACAGGGCTGTTACACAGGCTAATAAAGGAAGGAGATTCAAGGAAAAGGCAGACGTCAGTACTGAGTGCTGAAGAGAAGGAAAGAAATGTGTCTCTGGGAATGTGTGGTATAAATGCCTTCACAGAAAAGAAAGTGAGACCATAGAGATGGGGAATTTGATTCTGCTCTCCAGAAAAGTATGTAAAACAAGTGGGGGTAGCTGAAACACTGCTGGTGGGGCTAAAAATTGGTGGATGTTTCTCAAGGGATGTTTGAAAAACTGTATTGAGAGATTAGACTGTTTAACAATGAGTAATTCTACTTTTAGAAAATCATACCAGGAGAATAATCAGCTGCTCTATAGCCTGTAAGGATGAACAATGTCATTTTGGATCATCTAATTTGATCAACTCCGCGAGACATGTCCTACAAGTGCTTACTGATATGAATGACATTGCTCATTTTAAATGTTTTATCCTTCAACTGTGACCTCAGGCCAAATTTGTTTTAAGTTGCCTTTCATGCATTAGATTTTTTTTTATTAAGACAGATTTTAAATATTGAAAACTACAAAGTGTATAGTAAACACACATGTATCCATACCCAGATTGAAAAGATGTAGACATTGTGTCATATTTGCCTATGATTTTTTAATATAACATTGTAAATGCATGTTAAAAACCCTTTATCCCCTCCCCAATTCTATTCCCCTCTCTCCCTCACCACTTTATGGTTGATGTTTTTGCTTCCTGACTTTGTTTTTATTATTCATATATAATTTATAGTGGTTTTTGGTATATTTTTAAACTTTAGATAAAAACTGTCCTGTCGTTCATGTTATTGAGGTTTTTACTCACTGCTGTTTTTGAGATTTATTAATTATGATATATTACAAATGTATTTCTTCTGAAAACTCTGATCATATTTCATTAGCTGACGATTCCTCAATTTACGTATCCACTAGCTCAGGCCCTGGCACACAGTAAGCATCCGATGCATGTTCGCTGTTCTTATTAGCATGATTATTAATACTAACCTTTTTCCAAATCTTTGCTCTTACAGATATTGTGCATGTCTCCTTCCATCCTTGCATAAGTTTCTTTAACATATATAACTAAAAGTGATATTTCTGGTTGAAGGGTGTGCATTTTTTTTAGATGTTGCCAAAATTCATTCTAAAGAAGTGGTACCAGTTTTTGTTTTCCACCAACACCGCATGAAAGTTTCTGCTTCTTTGTCAACATTTGGTATTGTCAGACTAACATTTTTGCCAATCCGATACCTATTAAAATGGTATCCCATTGTTTGCTTGAATTTGCATTTTCCTTATGTTTATCGAGGTTGAGAATATTTCCACATCTTTGCCATTTTTTGTTAATTTTCTGTTCTTATCATTTACCCATTTTTCAACTGGGTTGTTATCTTTTTCTTATTACATTGTAGGAATTTGTTGTATATTTAAATACTAATCTTTTGTCTGTTATAGCTCAGATTAAATTAATGACTTATTTGAGCTTTTAAACCTGAAAACATTACTTTTATCAAAATAATTCATGCACATGGTAAAATAAAATAAAATGGTACAGAAGGGCACTTGACAAAACACAAGTCTCCTGCCCCATCCACCTCTCAATGCCCAAGCTCACTCTCCAGGTACAGTTTTTTACCACTTGTGCTTTTAGTTCTCTTGATGATTTTTTTCCATAATGTGCTTATACCACTGTGTAAGTATCCTGATTTATCACCATTGAACATCTATTTATTCCATGCTCTGAAAGGTAAGGTAGCCCCACTGTTGGCAGCCCCAATTCTCATTCTCATCATGCAGCATACTGGCCAGCTTCTCCCATCTCTTTACTATCTTTCTGAATTCTGTTGAAGTCCTTCAGATCGATCAACTATTCTCCTTTTAACGATAAGTTTATTTGCTTATTTAGTTGTTTGTTTTGGTCTTCACTTTAGACCAGATAAACTCAGAAGCAATCGTGAAAGGCAAATGCATTTGCTCCCTCCAACAATTATACTCAGAAATTACCAGCTGTAGCCCAGAAGCCTGTTTTTTAATGACTTATTTATGATTTTTCACACTTTGAATATTTATGGAACTGAAATTAGAGTCCCCTAAATTACATTTTTGTGTGACTCAAATTGAACAGTTAGAGAGGCAAAATGAACTTATAGACTTGTTTTGAGTTCTTTCATAAGCAGCTATTTCTGGCATACCTATTAGTTCCAAAGGTGTCTGTTCGTTGAGAGCTGTGAACAGAAGCATCTAACCCTTCCTCAGAGTAACAATTGCTTTCACATAGCCCTCATTCCAACTGGGTTTGGGGTTTAGTATCATTGTGGGGAAGAATAGTGTTTTTCTCTGCATCTGAGCTTGAGAGACCTAAGCCCATCTTTCCCGTTATCTATTCCTGATGTTAGGCTGTGAATTTCCCTGAATGATGAATAGCTTCATTGAATTTTCACTTCCTACTCAATTTCTTTACAAGTTAAAAGAAAAAGAATAGCCAAGAGACCAAAAGGCTTCTACATACAGAAAGTAATAGCTATGCTTTGTAAAACCATGCAGTTTTGAGCTAGAAGCATTGATCCTCAGTGCTGCCTGGTGATTGGTGTCCTCTGCAGAGCCAAATATTACCTTATTTGACCAGTTCCTCTGCTAAAGCAGAATCTATTCCTCATGGTTATATCCTCTGAAGATAAGACATGCATATATGAATATGAATAAATATGAAACACCTTCTAGAGCAGTTGTAGCAATGATGAAAGGAAAATTTTCTTTGGAGGAAATTTATTTATTTAGAGGAAACTTAGAGAAAAAATATTTACCATAATTTTGTGAAATTAGTTAAAATGTTCACTATGGTTATTGCTGGGTAGAAAGGTAGCATGTAATTTGTATTTTCTTCTTACTTGTCTACATTTTCTAAGATGAATGGGTGTATTTTCTGGAATAATATACAAAAGTTTGTTGGTTTTTATTTTAAGGGCAGTACTTTATATGATGATGTTACTACTACTGAAATAGTTCTCCACTGGACTATAGTAGTTTTGGACAACTGCTGCTCATTATGTCTTCCTCTGAGAAATGTTCCTGGCCTAGTGCGGAGAAACTGTTATGTTGCTCTGTCACTAAGGCTACAAGGTTGTTGTTTGTTTTTACGGTGCCCATTGGTCATTCATAGTCACTGGGCATCCCATGTGCTGCTGCCTTCTGTGGGAAGATACAAAGACAGGTATTGTGGGAAGATATCAGATGAAGTGGGGAACCCCTTCAAAAGAATGATCATGTTTAACTTCTGAGAGTTTACAAATCCATCTATCAAAACAAATGTGATGGAGTTCTGTTGTGTACAGGGTGATGTGCTGGGTGCTGCACGGATCTTAAGGGAGATAGATGCATGGCCACTGGCTTCCAGGAGCCTGTGGTCAGGTTGGGAAGATAAGACTTGAGTGTGTGAAAATAATTTTTTTTTTTTTTTTGCGGTATGCGGGCCCCCCACTGTTATGGCCTCTCCCGTTGCGGAGCACAGGCTCCGGATGCGCAGGCTCAGCAGCCATGGCTCACAGGCCTAGCTGCTCCGCGGTGTGTGGGATCCTCCCAGACCGGGACATGAACCTGTGTCCCCTGCATCGGCAGGCGGACTCTCAACCACTGCACCACCAGGGAAGCCCTGAAAATAATTTTTTAAAAAAGAGAAAGAGAAATGAAAGTTTAGTAAAACAACCTAAAAGTTGTCCCATGGCTGTATATAGTCACTGAATGAATGGTACAGGTGCTAAATGCTGGAAGAAGGAAGAGACCACTTGTAGCCTTGAGTGGGCGACAAGGCCAGCATGAAGCTGGAAGGATTTGAGCTGAAAGTGGAAACTACAAGGCGTCATAAGGCATATGTTCATGAATCCTAGAACGTTAGTTATTTCTGCCTCATTCCACTGGTCAAAGCAAGTCACAAGGCCAGCCCAGATTCAAGGTCAGGGAAATAGCCTCCATCTGTTGATGGGAGGAAAGGCAAAGACATAATGCAAAGGGGCGTAGTCACAGGAGCGTGTAATTCATTGCGAGCTGTTTGAAACAGCCCTAGCACGATGGCTGATAGTGGAACTGTGATCAAGTTCTCTGGGCTTGCTCTTATATGTAAAGGAGAGCTTTGGGAATTTTTTTTTGTTTTTTGGCTGTGTCACTCGGCTTGCTTACGGGATCTTAGTTTCCGTAGTAAAAGCACAGAGTCGTAACCACTGGACCGCCAGGGAACTCCCTGGAATTTTTTTTTCTCTCTCTTGTAACTGTTTTCTCATGTTGATATCAAAATGTAATATTATTCTCATCCGTATTTAACATAGTCGGGGAGCACATATATAGATATATGTAGTCTTTCTGGTTTAAGATAAAAGTACTGTTCTTTAATGACTGTTGATCATCAAGCTGTTCCTATTATTGCTGTCCTTATTTGTGTTCAGAGGCCAAAGTTTAAGTATCATTGACATCCAAGGCGGTGTTTGGTAGAATGGAAAGGGCAAGAGCTTTGGAATCAGACTGATTTGGTTTAGATTCCTGGCTCTGCCACATATTAGCTCTGGGACTCTCTCAGCCTTCACATCTTCCTCTATAAAATGGGGATAGTAGCATTTCGCCCTGCAGGTTTGTTAGTTGTTCTTGCTAGTTCTGTGTTTCTATACTGAGAAACTTTAGCTTTCACTTAGTTTTTAGAAACTAGCACCGCTGTTTAAAGATTACTGTCTGACTTAATTTAGTAGGACGTACTGTATTTTGTTTTTGACCTTTTATGAGAGTCTCTCAGTGACCCACACCTTTTTTTTTTTTTGCGATACGTGGGGCTCTCACTGCTGTGGCCTCTCCCGTTGCGGAGCACAGGCTCCGGACACACCGGCTCAGTGACCATGGCTTACGGGCCCAGCCACTCCACAGCATGTGGGATCTTCCTGGACCGGGGCACGAACCCGTGTCCCCTACATCGGCAGGCGGACTCTCAACCACTGCACCACCAGGGAAGCCCAGTGACCTACACTTTTTAAATAAAGATGCAAAATTATGCATTCTCCTCTGAGTTGACATTTGACATTTCTAGAACACAAATCCTTTTTTGAGCTACTTTTTGTGGAATGGGGCTTCTCAAGCTTGGACAGGCTTGGGTTTCTCACCAGGGCGCCCAAGTGTAAGTGGGCCACAGGCAGGGAGGAAGGCGAGCCTCTGCAGATAGATTGCTCCACTTAGTGAAGGAGTCAGTTCAGTTCAATAAGCACTATTTTCCCCTGAGCAGTTTGTGCTTAATTACTAAAGACTTAATCGTGAAACTGGGGCATTGTTAAAGATTTATGATCAATAATTATAAAATAATCATAATAATGGCTACTATTTATTGAGTACTTAGTATGTGCCAGGAACTGTGTTAAGTGCTTTACATGCATCATCTCCTTTATCCTCAAAACAACCCTAAGAGATAGGTGCTATTATTATCCTCATTTTTAAAACCTATAAAATGACATAGCAATTTATGAAAGTAGTATAGTACATTCTAGAAAGTTACAAATACAATAGGCAAAAATAAGAAAATGAAAACACCATATTCCTACTATTCAGAAAATATTAGTGTTAACATCTTATTATGTGAACTTCTGAAATTTAGAAAACTTATCTCCCACCAAGCCTAATTTTTAAGATTATTGTCTAAAAACATGATAAAGAAATTCTTTTTTTAGATGTAGAACCTGAACATTGGCCCTTTCTTTTTGTTTGCATTCCTGTTTTACTGTTATGTAAGCAGTACATAAACAGTACTGCATTCCTGTTTTACAGGAATCATAATCATTCCTGTCTGGGATGAATCCAGCTGAATATCAGACAGGTTGTATTCAGCAAAGGGTAAAAAAATAAACATATGAATAGATAAAAAAATTATTCCAATGTATCAGTTAGCTATTGCTGGGGAACAATCACAAAATCTCATTGGCATAAACAATAAGAATTTATTCTTGATTACATACCTTTGGGTCAGCTGCAGTGATTCTTATGCTACACGTCTGCAGATCAGCTGAAGTGGCTCATTTGGGGGTCCAGGCTAGAGGGTTAATAGCTATCATGGTTTGTTCTTCTCATAATAATGGCAGAAGCAAAAGGGGACAAGCCCAGTAGGGGATTAACTAGATAAACACATACATCCCAGAGGCTAAGTTAGATGTCAAGCCTGAAGTTAAAACGATGGGAAAGATCATACCTACCATGAGTGTCCCTGACCCCAAGGCCAAGGCAAGGGTATAGATGTATAACAGTTCTACAGAGAAATGAAAAATTAGGACTAATTTAATCTACCATACTTCCTTCCATATGTGTATATTTATTTATCTACCCATCCATCTATCTTACAAATAAAAGCATAAATATATACACATAAGCATTATATACTATACATATATACACAGACATACAAACAAGATAAACTAAAACTTGTAGCTGTGTGTCAAAATTCTTTATGAAACACGAAAATGGATGGCATATGGAAGCAAGGTGATCAACTAAAGAAGCTAATGTAATGGACCTGGTATAAACTGAGAAGGTTTTGGAGAGTGTTATGTGTATTGAAAAACATAATAAAGAGTAAATATAGAAGCATTTCAGGGACAGGACCAACAGAAATTTGATGAGAGATTGGATACTAGGGACGAGGATGGGGGGAATTAGGCTTAAAATGGAGTGAATGAGAAGATATTAAAAATATCTACAATTCTGTGAGCCTAGGGAACTTGGGGAATCATACTAGCATGGACCAGAAGGAATTTGTGAAGGGTGACTGGAGAAGGGTTGGTCTTTTCATGGTTAGGTTTCAGGTATCAGCAAACATCAAATTGGTCATGGTCTCCAGATGACTGGGTTTGGTGGTGTGTTGAGACTGGAGCACTATCTAGCTGTTCTTGTGACCATGGCCCAGTTCCTAATATCTCTTCCAGCTCTTAAATTCATAATCCTTTTACCTTTATTGAGACTTAGAATGGGAGCAATCTGAACAAAGTATTTTCCCAAAGAGTTTAGAAAGAGAGAAAAGAACAAGATTTATATGTGCAGGGTCAGATGATGTCCTCCAGATAAATGTTCTTGGCCAGCATAGTGGTGTTGTTCTTGTTTCTTTTTTATTCTTTTTCTTTCTCTTTCTTTAACTTGAGAACCTGTAGGCTGAATATACTTCTCTGGTCCAGCCACAGACTCCAGAAACCCCTCTTGTCTTAAATCCACCTACTTCACACGTTTACATTAAGTCCTAGACCTGGAAGACTTTTGGGATTTTGATCCCTGCCCTAAGGCTTAGGGTTTACTAATTGCTGATGAGAAGGTGGAAAATACTCAAAGAAAATCAGGAAAAACCAGAGGTAGGCGAGCACTGAGTCATGAAAGTTGAAATTAAATAACATTTTAAAGAAGTACTAAAATTAGCTGATTGGTCCAGAAAGCTGAAAAGTCAAGCTTGTTAAAATCTTTGTTGTTCCTTTACAATTTGATGAGATTTTCAACTCTGCCAAGAGTGGAAACAATATCTTTTCTATGTTCTGAAACTTTATCTTACAGTTAGGTAACAATGCTACCCTCTACAGGTGCTTTGTCAATTTCAAAAGAAAGAAAAGGAGGAAAAGGCATGGACACGGAAGAAAAAAAGAGAACAAAGGATTTAAAGTTGCCTCACTGTTCCAAATAATAATAGAGTTCTTGTCTAGAATAACCCAGGTGGAACAGATCTTTTTGCACACTTAGCACTTTTCCAGAAGCAATGAGAAATGTGGAAATAGGTTTCCTACGTGTGGATGTATTCAAGAAATACTCTTTTTTTTTCATTAACTATTTTCTCTAGCTTAAATGTCTCTCCTAACAAGCCCTTTTTCTGTTCAATCCCTTCTGTAGAAATGACTTGTTGATGGTCTGTCGCCAGTTGAATATGGAAGAGTCTGTGGCTGAGATCATGAACCAACTGGGCGCTGATGAAAATGGGAAGATTTCCTTTCAGGATTTTACAAGGTGCCGCATGCAGCTCGTCAGAGAAATTAGGAAGGAGGAAGTAGGCCTTTCTGAGAAGTCAGACAATTCCTGTAAAAAGAAGAAGCTGAGGGACAGAATTGCTTCCTGGCCCACGAGCAGTGACAACAGTTTGGGTAGGTACAACCCCGTGACAGTTCATAATGCACCCCTGTCCCCACTTCGTGACCTTCGTGAGACTGGCCTGCCCAGCCTGATGCCTGCTTGTCCCCAGGCTGTCCTCTGGACCACACTTGCTCTGGGTGAGCGCTTGCTAATCCCCCAGTTCTGTCCTGTGGCTTCCCAGTTCCTGGTTTACTGCTTTCTTTATTTTAGCTCTTCCATTTCCCAAGTGGAATAGTGCACTCAAGTAGCTACTGGGGAGGAAGGGCAAACTGGATGGGAAAGGTGGTAATTGAATCAGCAGACCTCAGAAACTCTTTAGGGACTTCTTCAAAGCTTGGTTGAGATCGGCACAGTGAGGTTTTTAACCATTTCTTTTTTATTTAATGTGTAAAAATGTTTCTACAAACTGTTTTCCTGTTCCTAAGTATTATTGTTTCCTACTAATGCAAGGTAAGCAACTAGAAAGAAAATTCTGAAAAATGTTGATAATTACTGAAGCTGAGTGATGGGAACATGGGGTTTATTGTACATGTTTTTTAGAACTCAAATATACATATTTTTAGTATGTTTATAAAAAGTTTAAAAGAAAAAATGCATCTTAAAGGGATAGCCTAAACCAAGGGATACAGGAAGTATCTGAATTTTCTGCCTATACTTTAGGGAACTTTTTTTCCTCGGAAATGTCTCCTGGATCTCCCTCTCTGTTTCTTTCTCCGCTCGGTAGATCTAGTGGCAAGAAGTGAAGCTCCATGTTAATTGTCCATCATTTGTTAAATACATACTAATTAGCTTGGATGATTTTGTACTGCCCCACAGAACACACACACACACACACACACACACACACACACACACACACACACACAGACATGCACACCCTGAATGGTGTTCTGGGCAGTGGAATAATTGGGAGCATTATTATTGAGTAATTGAAATAATAAAAATGCCCTCCTATCCCCTGTGCCTTGCTATCTTAATGGATTCCATTTTAGCTGCAAATTAGGTATCTGGTAATTCATATGCTCTTAGTGCAATATGTAGAAATATTTAATTTTTGAACTAACATTTTTCTGAGTATTAGTGTATGTTCATTATAGAAAAATAAGGAAAAAAAGGCAAGCAGAAGAAAACAAAAACCATCCTTAATATCTTACTTCCCAGAAATAACAACTACTGTTTACATTTCTCCCTCTCTTTCTCATGTGGTGTGTGTATGTATGATTTAATTGTTTCTCACATATTTTTTCACATACTTTCCATATAATTTTGTATCCTGCAGTTTTTCCTCTGCATTTTCCTCATGCTTTTAAATAGCAGTAGAAAACATGATTTGTAATGGTTGCATCATGTAAAATGGACACTAAGAATTGGTTTATTAAATGAAAGGATGAGTAGAATTCTTTTTGCTAAGCTGTATTTTCTAATTTTTCTGCCAAGAACTTGGACTTCTTCTATAAGTACATAAGCACACATATATTTGAAGGGTTAAGTAAACTGTGGAATGTCTCAACAATTGAATACCATATAGCCATTAAAGTAGTATATAAATGTGTATCAAATGTGTTTACAGAAGGAATACTTGTATGAAAAAAAATTATACTAACTGTTGAAAATTGTATTTTAATGTGTGGTGTTTATAAAATATCTTGAAAGGAATGGTTTTGATGGAATTGCTGCCCACATCTAATTGGTTTGACCGTCTCATAAGATTGCCCCAACTAAAGAAAGAGTTGAAAAACAATTCCTTTTTATCCTTTTCTATAACCATATACTCTTAGAGAAAGAAGAGGTGAGAGGAGGTGAATCGTAAAACGTATCATGAACTGAGGAAATGCCAGCATACATAAGACCATTTACCAATTTATCCTGGTAGTTAAGGCTTCAGAGGCAGCTTATGTGAGTGGGAATCCTGGTTCTGTCACTTACTGCCTACACAGCACTAGAGAAGTTACTTAATCTCTCTGTATCTGTTTCCTCATTAAGTATTACATGAGAACAATTATTGTTATTTGGAGGAATAAAGAAGCTAATATAGGGCTTCCCTGGTGACGCAGTGGTTAAGAATCCGCCTGCCAATGCAGGGGACACGGGTTCAAGCCCTGGTCCGGGAAGATACCACGCGCCGCAGAGCAACTAAGCCCGTGCGCCACAGCTATTGAGCCTGCGCTCTAGACCCCGTGAGCCACAACCACTGAGCCTGAGTGCCACAAATACTGAAGCCTGCGCGCCTGGAGCCCGTGTTCCACAACAAGAGAAGCCACCGCAATGGGAAGCCCACGCGCCGCAACGAAGAGTAGCCCCTGGTCGTCGCAAATAGAGAAAGCCTGTGCACAGCAACAAAGACCCAACACAGCCAAAAATAAAGAAAATAAAAAAATTTTTTAAATTTTTAAAAAGAAGCTAATATATGGAAAGCACATGAAACGACGCCTAGCATAGCAAGATAAGCTATAAGCCCTAGATGCAAGTTAAGTTAATATTGTTATTATTATTACCACTCAGTTTTATTTCCTGGAGATTGTCACAATTACACTCATGTTGGAAAACAACTTCCTGTTCAGTCTAATGTGAATCAAATACATTTAAAAATCTATAATAATTAAACAAAGCTTTATGTGTTCAATCAGTCCCTCTCTTTTCTACATCATCAATCTTTCCTTCTGATTCTGTATAGATAAACTCTAGTATCTCACATCTTGAGGTCAGGAGAAACCTTTCCTTGACTGCATGTGCCGTCTAACTATTGCCCCACTTCCCTGCTCCTCTTAACAGTTAAACTTTTGGAGGAGCCTGTCTACACTGAATGCTTATCTGTCCTTACCTCTCATTCTTCCTTCAGCCCACTCTTCCCAGCTCCAGTCATCAGCACTCCACTGACCCTGCTCTTACTGCTTTCACATTGTCCGACCCAGTGGTTCCTCCTCTGTCCTCATCTAGATCTTTGGCATTGGCTCAGCTGACTACTCCTTCATTCAGCTGCAGTTTATTTTCCTGGACTTCTCAACACGACATTCTCCTGGGTTTCTGCATACTGTTTTGACTTCCCTCTCTCTCTGTCTCTCTCTCCCTCCCCCTCTCTTTCTTTTTTTTTAACTCCTCTTCTCCTGGACCTCTTCCAAATTTTGAGGTGCCTTGGAGTTACATTTTCTCCCTAGATGATCTCATGTGGTCTCATGATTTTAAATACTGTTTTTGTGCCAGTGACTCCCAAATGTATGTATCTAGCCCTGCCCTTTCCCTTGAGCTTCAGAATCAGGTAAAATTGACACATATTCCTGCATATCTTATAGACGACTCAACCTTAACATGGTCAAAAAGTTGTTTTGTTTTTTTTTGCGGTACGCAGGCCTCTCACTGTTGTGGCCTCTCCCGTTGCGGAGCACAGGCTCCAGACGCTCAGGCTCAGCGGCCATGGCTCACAGGCCTAGCCACTCCGCAGCATGTGGGATCTTCACAGACCGGGGCACGAACCTGTGTCCCCTGCGTCGGCAGGCGGACTCTCAACCACTGTGCCACCAGGGAAGCCCCAAAAAGTATTTTTGATTCCCTTCCCTACCCTTCCTCCCAGGGTCGTTTCTGTCCCAGATATCCCCACCTAGGAAATATCACCATCCACTAGTTTGCTCAAGCCAGCAAGTCCCATTGCCTCTTTTGCCAGAGTACTTCCAGAATCTGTCCACTTCCTTGGCTTTCCTGCCACCACCCTTTTCTAACACCGTCATGTCTTGCCTTGGCTACTAAAAGAGCCTGTAACTGGCCTCCCTGATTCCTCGCTTGACTCCTTACATTTCATTCTTTACCCTGCAGTCAGAGTGGTCTTTTAACATTATGAAAACATGCTTAGGTCATTCCTGTGCCTACAGCGCTCCATGGCTTCCATATGAACTCAAATGAAGTCCAAATTCCTTACCGCAGTCTACCCCATTCCCACCACTCTAAGTTGATCTCATAGCAATTCCCCTGACTTCTTTTGCAAGCTCCAGCCACACTGACCTTCCTGCTATTCCGCTAACTTAGCAAATTTAGCTGGCCACCAACCTATGCCCTGGCTTTTTCCTCTCATCTAAAACACTCTTCTTTCTGACCTTCTTTTTCTGACGTTCTCTTTGCATGGCTGAGTCTTTCCTGTTATTCAGATTTCAGCTTAAATATTCCCTCTTTGGAGAGGCCTTTCTAAGCTAATGTAACCTCTCCTCATTTACTCCTTCACATGCCCGCCCTTATGCTTCATACCACTAATTCTTATCTGACATTATATTATATGCTCACTTGAATATTTATTTATCCATCTCCCCCAGTGCAATAAAAGTTCCGCTAGAGTACTGATGGCCTTGCTGGGGTCCTGCTATACCCCAGCACTTAGAACAGTGCCTGGCCCATGAGACATGCTCAATGCGTATTTGTTGAATGAATGAATGAGCAATGCACTGTGTTCATGCTCTTTTAGGGCTTCACAGAAGTGCAATGCATAGTTCCAGACACTAAGTAACTTACAGTTTAATTGTGGAGTCATAAGCACATGACAAATTAGGTAGCAGTAAGGTTTAAATAAGAGTCAGTGAAACTTTAAAGGCCACTGAATGGTGCAGAAGATAAGGTCCATAAGGAGATCTAAGAAATACCGTGAGCAGGAGTTTCAGGAAAGGGTTGAGATTTCACCTGTGACTGCATTGTGAAGAGAAGTAGAAAGAATGTTGTGCTGTTGTGAGAAAAGCCTGAGAAAAACTTAAGTTTAACAGTTAAGTGTCAGAAAGACTTTATTGTCAGCCCTAACATTTCACAGCACATCTCAGCAGGGAGTCGAGTTGACAGAAAAAGACCTGTCAAAACATTACAGGCTCTACTTGGAAGAGGAGTTTCGATAGATTCATTTTTCCTAAATGTTTCCCTCAGAACACTGATTTCAAGAGATGCTCATAAATATTATGTGAAGAAAGAATTTCTTCGACAAATACATTTGAAAACTTTGGGTTAAATTAGATGAAGAGTTTACTTCGAGACATCTCAGAGTCTTTAATGTGCTAATGTTTCCTGTGAATCTCCAGGAGAAGAATAAAATACATAGCATTCCCCACATTTAATTGACCTTAAACTTTTATTTACAAATCTTCTCTTTGACCTTTCTCAAATATACTTTGGGGAAAAATTAAGATATCTGATCAACTAAATCATAATAGATTTTTGTATCATTTTATGTCATTTTAGAAATAATATTCAAAATTTTTTGTCTTTCAGGCACCAGCTATATAAAATTTAATAGTTATAGCAATAATAAAAAAGGTTAAAAATTACCAATATTTACTATGCACAAGGCAATTTTCTAGGAACTAGTATTATATGCTAAAATGATAAATCCCCAGGTTCACCACTGAGTTGCTGTGGGACTTAGGCTACATTCCTGATTATTCTGAACTTCACTTCTCTTATCTCTAAAAGTAGAGTAAGGGCTTCACTGGTGGCGCAGTGGTTGGGAGTCCGCCTGCCGATGCAGGGGACACGGGTTCGTGCCCCGGTCCGGGAAGATCCCACATGCCGCGGATAGGCTAGGCCCGTGAGCCATGGCCGCTGAGCCTGCGCGTCCGGAGCCTGTGCTCCGCAGCGGGAGAGGCCACAACAGTGAGAGGCCCGCGTACCGCAAAAAAAAAAAAAAAAAAGTAGAGTAGTAATACCTGCATTATAGGGTATTTGGAAGGACTTAGTGGGATATCACTTGTAAAGTTCTTACACAGTGCCTGTTCACATTAGGTTTTCAATAAACAATAACATTACGTTAGTTATCATTATCATCTCTAATCCTTGCGACTACATTCCAACTTTAGAATAGAACCCTCCTTATGTAGAGGAGGACACTGGGGCTCAGAGAAGTTCATTGATTTGCTCTAAGCCACACAGCTACTAAGGAGTTGAGAACACTAAGACATCACTTATTGAAAGAGATAATTCTTTGAGTCCCCTGCAACTTTTGCTTAGAAACTTCATCTTCATGACCAAGATGCAAACTAAAAAGAGTACTGCCATCCAGAGACCACTTCCAGCAATTGCAGACACATGGTGCCCAGGGTCTTGAGGAGGGATCTGAGGACAAGGCCTGTTAGAGAAGCCCATCTCTTTGGCAGCAAAGTGACAGCATGCATTATGCCAAAATAGTTACAAGGTTGTGTGTATGCTACCTGATTTCCCATTGGAAAATAAATAATCTAGATTCGTTATAATATTTGTAACTTTCATTTAAAAATTTTGTGATTAAAAGCTTTTCATTTTTGGGGGGAAGGATAAATTGGGACACTGGGATTGACATATACACACTACTATACATAAAATAGATAACTACAACAAGAACAGGCTCTTACTTCCCATAATATGACTAGGTGAAGGAAAATGCAATAAAATATGATTTAAAGGGAAAAAAATAATAAAATAGATAACTAATAAGGACCTACTGTATAGCACAGGGAACTCTACTCAAAACTTTGTAATGGCCCATATGGGAAAAGAATCTAAAAAAAGAGTGGATATATGTATATGTATATCTGATGCACTTTGCTGTACACTGAAACTAACACAACACTGTAAATCAACTATACTCCAATAAAAATTAAAAAAAATATTTTTTCATTTAAAAATTTTTAAAATTTAAATCACATATAAAAAATTGTGATTAAAAAATTTTTTTTCAATTTTCTTTGTGATGAGGGAAGACTCTGGAATTTTTAAAAATTCCTAGCATTAGGTATTTATGTATGTTAGCAATTCCAACAGAACCTTTATTCAAACGTGCCCTTTTAAATAAACAGTTTTTTACTTCAACTAAGCTGTGAACTTTAGACATGATTTCTACATATTCCTGTCAAATGTGTGAATTATGTGAAAGAGGTACTGCTTCAGGGTGATGACCACTAAAAACTAAATGGCTGAATTGTCTGCGGAGAGCTGATACGAGGCTGCAAGCTTGCCTAATGAGGTCTGTGCTTTTCATACCTTTGGGAGCACTTTTTTTCTTCCTTTGGTCTGGTCTCAGAGAGTCCAGGAACTTATTTGAATCAAATCCCCATGGTTTTAAAACATTGCTTAAGACAGCAGACATTAAAATCTGCTAATTAATGCAACTAAATTTAACTTATGCTAAGATTAGAACACTGGGCACAGTTTCCAATAACCTGTATCTTCAGAGATGCTTTATTGGCCTTTCCTTGGTATATATTCCCACCTGATATGTCAGCTTCATTAATTACTGCTCTGATAGTGCCCCTGTGGTCCAAAAGGAGCATATAAAGTACTTAAGTTTCTTGGAGAAACTAATAGGAAGAATTTTCCTTAATGGAACTCAAAGTAAAAAGTTAGATCAAAGAATACATAGTTAGACAGGAAGGACTCCAAACCCCACAAGTCTGAGGAAGGAAATGTAAGGAGATATCCTGATTCCTTGGCACATTTAAAGAGACAAGCAACCCCCTGAATTTTGGTTTAGTATCTTGCTTTTAAAAAATTAAAACTAGGGCTTCCCTGGTGGCGCAGTGGTTGAGAGTCCGCCTGCTGATGCAGGGGACACAGGTTCGTGCCCCGGTCCGGGAAGATCCCACATGCCGTGGAGTGGCTGGGCCCGTGAGCCATGGCCTCTGAGCCTGCGCATCCGGAGCCTGTGCTCTGCAACGGGAGAGGCCACAACAGTGAGAGGCCCGCGTACCGCAAAAAAAAAAAAAAAAAAAATTAAAACTAAAATTAGTTAATATATGCAAAACCTGTCTAGTCCTGAAACATCCCAATTTTTTCAGAATGAATGGTACTCTTAAATATTGTTGGGGTTTTGTCTATGTGTATAAATATTTTTCTAAACTCTTAAAACAGGTTAAATTAAGTGAGACAGAGGGCATTTTCCAATTCAGCTGCATTGACACTAGTATGTAGAGTTATGGCTGGTAAATTTAGAGAGTCAAATGTGGTTTAAGCTCTCTATGGGCTCTGGATGAGAAATTAATAATTAACACAGAGTCTTTTAAATAAAATCACTCATTGAGAGTGTTTCATTGTTAAAAATACTGCCCAGTTAGCATAAAACCAGACTAAAGTCACAGCAATTTTTAGCCCAGTTGAAGTTTTCAAGAAGTTTGGTTTTTTGTTGGTGGTACTGGTAGTTTTTTACATACTCTAAGCCCTATATCATAGGGTTAACAATATGTTTATTTAATTTATCCTACCCCTAGAGGCTTCTAAATTCTTTAAATAATAGGTACCATGTTAACATTCTTCTGTTGCATACTGAGAATACTGTCAACAACTGTCTATAGATTGACTGTTTTTAGAATTAATTTGGGTAGATTTAGTTCTTGATTAACTTAGTCCTCTTGTATCCCTTTTTATTAATCATTGTCCTTCCTGGCCTTGAGCAGTTCCTAATACCCACTGATTCACCTGTTCATACTTCTCAGATTAGACCTGCCATGGTCCGGATCTGGGTCTTCCTCCCCATCCTCTGAATTACTGCAGTTTCCTTCAAACAGTTCTTTTTGTCTAATTCCAGTTGATGCTGCTATGGCTTCCAAATATTTTAAATACGTACTTATGGTAAAAATGCACTGATTCTCTCTTGCCTACTTAAGAGACTCTCTGAACTCTTTTGGATGTCAAGACTCCTTACCATCCAGTGGGCTCATCCTACCTTACTCCATCTTGTTCCCCATTACTTCTTCACATGGACGCTTAGCTTCAATAATGCTGGCCTTCTAATTGATACATTCTCAAGCCTACGATTTGAGTTTTGTTCCTTCTGTACTATATTAGTTAGAGATTTTTGGTGACAAGCCACAAACCCTCAACACTAATATTTTGAAGGAAAAGGGGAAGGGGAGAAGGAGAGGGAGGGAGGGGAGAGGGAGAGAGAAAATGTGAATATATTGGAGGATCTAGGCAGTTAGATCTAGCATGAATAGCTCCAGAGAGTCAATGCCATCAGTCTTTTTCTTTCCCTGTTTCAACCCTTTCCCTCAGAAATAGCTTTATTCTCAGGCTCCTTGTTGTGGCCTACAGCAGCCCCAGGGTTATTCCCGTTCTGTTGAGTAACTACAAGAGAAAAGAGTGATTTTTCTCTTCACAGCAGCTCCACAAAAATCCTGGAAATTGGTCTCATTAGGTCTTCTTGGGTCATATACCTATCCTTGAACAAGTCCCTGTGGCCAGAAGAATGCAGTGGTCTGATTGGCCAGGCCTGGACCACACACACAACCTATAAGATTGGAGTGGAGTTGTTTCTATCCACATCATATGGACTGAGAGTTGAGGAAAGGAGGGAGGGAATCAAGGTACTGTCACCACAAGAAGAGTAAATGGATGCAGGGCAGGTAAAAAGAGCAAATGGCCACCACATGGTCCTATGTGTAAATCTTGCCTCCTGTCTTTTCATTCAATATATACTCTTGCAATCCACAAAAGGCTTTAATAATGCTACATTAAACTGACATGTACACATATATTTTGCAACTAGGAGATTCACATGTGTCTTGTCATAAAACCAAATTGTAAAAATTTTAATGCATTCTGTTTTTTAAATGTGCTTCTATTATATCCTATGCCTATCCGTCACTGTAATTATGAACCATCCTGTGTTATAATTGTACATTTATATTTCTTTCTTCTCAACTAGATTATGTATCCTGGGTGAATAACAGAGAGCCTCACACATGCCAAACACTGGATGAACGTTTGATCAATAAATTAACATATCAATGAGCAAAACTGTTTGGTACTCATAGTACCTAGTCTTAGGTTTAGGAACTATTTGCTGATTTTTTGTCAGTCTTCAAAGCATGGGCCTCTCTCTTTGAGGCAGAACTGTTCCTTTCAAATAAGACATGTGTTTGGACCTAGGCCTTTTTTTAAAAGAAAACTAGTCCAAGTAATGTGTTACAGATCAATCTTTTCAAGATTAATTTTTTCCTTTAAATCTATTCTTATCTTGAGGTTATAGTCTCAAGCTGGATATAATAAAAGTACCAGAACATTGAGTTCATTTCAGCTAGTGTCTAGTAGGTGCCTTCACTGTGACACTTGCTGCTAAAGTGACAAAAGAAGGAGAAGGTTTGCTGTCCTTGATTGAAAAATATGGCCACAATATTTTTCAGCTCTTTTCCCACACCCCTTGAATCTAGGGTGGCTTTTTGGTTTATTTCGACCAACAGAATGTGGCAAGAGTGAAATTGTGCGAGTTCTGGAGCCTAGGCTTCAAAATGCCTTGCAGCTTCCTGCTTCATCTCTTGGAACATTCCTGCTATCATGAAGGGAAGTCCAGGCTAGACTAACAAATGGTGAGAGACCACACAGAGAGGCCCAGCCAATAACCAGCATCGAGGCCCCAGACACATGAATGTGCACATCATAGTTTCTCCAGCCCCAGTTGAGCTACCAGATGACTGCAAGTCACGTTAAGATCCTAGGTGAGATAAGATGGAGAACTGCCCAGGTGAGCCCAGCCCAAATTGTTGACCCCAGAATCACAAGAAACAGTAAGTTGCAGCTGTTTCAAGCTACTAAGTTTTGTGATGGCTTGTTACATAGCAGTAGATAAGTGATATATATATAGGGAATTACCCTTAAGAAGTTTGTGAAAGTATTATGAATATGAGGCAAGACAAAAGATCCCAAGCCATCTATAAATTAATTGCAACCCCTATCAAAATCCCAGTGGCATTTTGCACAGAAATAAAAAAAACGAGCCTAAAATTCGTATGGAACCACAAAAGACCCCAAACAGCCAAAGCAATCCTGAGAGAGAAGTACAAAGCTGGAGGTATTGTACTTTCTGATTTTAAGCTATATTATAAAGGCATAGTAATCTAAACAGTATGGTAGTGGTATTAAAAACAGACACATAGACTAATGGAACAGAATCAAGAGCTGAGAAATAAACCCACGCATATACAGTTAACTAATACTTGACAAGAGAGCCAAGAATACTCAATGAGGAAATGATAGTCTCATTGATAAATGGTGTTGGGAAAACTGGATATTCACATGCAAAAAAATGAAATTGGACCCCTATCTTATACCACTCATAAAATTAACTTGAAATGGGTTAAAAACTTAAATGTAAGATTTGAAACTGTAAAACTACTAACAGAAAACATAAAAGTTCCTTGATACTGTCTTGGCAATGATTTTTTTTAATATGACAACTAAAAGCACACGCAACAAAAGCAAAAAATAAACAAGTGGGACTGCATCAAACTTAAAAGTTTCTGTACAGCAAAGAAACAGTCAGCAACATGAAAAGGCACCCTACAGAATGGAGAATATATTTGCACACCCTCTATCTGACAAGCAGTTAATATCCAAAATATGTAAGTAACGCATACAACTCTATAGCCAAAAAAAGAACAAACTGTCTGATTAAAAATAGAGGACTTGAACAGACCTTTTTCCAAAGAAGACATACAGATGACCAATAGGCACATGAAAAATGTTCAACATCACTCATCATCAGAAATATGCAAACTGAAGCCACAATGAGATATCACTTTACACCTGTTAGAATGACTATCATCAAAGACAAGAGATAGGTTGTTGGTCAGGGTGTGGAGAAGAGGGAACCTTGTGCACCATTGGTGGGAATGTAATTAGTACAGCCACTGTCAAAAATACTATGGGGCTTCCCTGGTGGCGCAGTGGTTGAGAGTCCGCCTGCCGATGCAGGGGACACGGGTTCGTGCCCCGGTCCGGGAAGATCCCACATGCCATGGAGCGGCTGGGCCCGTGAGCCATGGCTGCTGAGCCTGCGCGTCCAGAGCCTGTGCTCTGCAATGGGAGAGGCCACAACAGTGAGAGGCCCACGTGCTGCAAAAAAAAAAAAAAAAAAAAAAAAAAAATAAATATATATATATATATATATATATAATGAAGTTTCCTCAAAAATTTAAAAATAGTATTAACATATGATCCAGAAATCCCACTTCTGGATATATATCTGAAGAAAATGAAAACACTAATTCAGAAAGATATCTGCACTCCCATGTTCATTGCAGCGTTATTCACAACAGCCAAGATAGGGAAACAACCTAAGTGTCCACTGATAAATGAATGATACAGAAGATGTGGTATATATGTACAATGGAATAGTATTCAATCATGAGAAAGAAGAAGATCCTGCCATTTGCAACAACACGGAGGAACCTTGAGGGTATTATGCTAAATGAAATTAGACAGAGATACAGGCCTTCCTCAAAAAGCAAGAAAAAATCTCAAAGAAACAACCTAACCTACCACCTAAAAGAATTAGAAAAAGAAGAACAAAGTCCACAGTCAGCAGAAGGAAGGCTATAATAAAGATCAGAGAAGAAATAAATAAAACAGAAATCAAAAAAAAACAAAAGGAAATATCAGTGAAACCAAGAGCTGGTTTTTTGAAAAGATAAACAAAATTGATAAACCTTTAACCAGGCTCACCAAGAAGAAAAGACAGAGGACCCAAATAAAAAAGAAATGAAAGAGGAGAAATAACAGATACCACAGAGATACAAAAAAAATCGTAAGAGAATGCTATGAACAGTTACAGACCAACACATTGGACAACCTAGAAGAAATGGACAAATATCTAGAAACATACAGCCTGCAAACACTGAGTCAAGAAGAAGCAAAGAATTTGAACAGATCATTAGAAGTGAAGTAGAATCTGTAATTTAAAAAAAAAAAAGGTCCCTGCAAATAAAAGTCCAGGACTGGATGGCTTCACTGCGGAAGACTACCAAACACATAAAGAAGAACTTAAACCTATCCTTCTCAGTCCTTCTCAAACTATTCCAAAAATTTGAAGAGGAGATAACACCCCCAAATTTATTCTACAAGACTACCATTACCCTGATACGAAAACAGACAAAGACACTACAAAAAAAGAAAATTACAGGCCAATAACTTTGATGAATATTGATGCAGAAATCCTCAACAAAATATTAGCAAACTGAATCCAACAATACAATGAATGATCATAAACCTTGGTCAAATTGGATTTATTCCCGGGTTGCAAGGATGGTTTAACAGAGGCAAATGAATCAATGTGATACACCACATTATCAAAAGGGAAGACGAAAACCACATGATCATCTTAATAGATGTAGAAAAAGCATTTGACAAAATTCAGCACCCCTTCATGATAAAAACTCTCATCAAAGTGGATATAGAGGGAACATACCTCAACATAATAGGGGGCATTTATAACAAACCTACAGCCCACTAATACTCAGTGGTGAAAAGCTGAAAGCCTTCCCGGTAAATTCAGGAACAAGAGAAGGATGCCCACTATCAATACTTCTATTTAACATAGCATTAGAAGTCCTAGCCACAGAAACCAGACGATATATATATATATGTGTGTGTGTGTGTGTGTGTATACACACACACACACTCTCTCTCTCTCTCTCTCTCTCTCTCTCATCTGCTCTCTCTCTCTCTCTCTCTCTCTCATCTGCCTTGGAGTACTTGGGTGGAAAAGACTGAGAAACACTGTATTAAAGGATCTCTTTAAAAGTGTATGAACCTTGGAGCTTCTTTCTCTTCTAGTTTGTTTTCTTGGGCTGTTTAAGGCTTTTGACATTTGAGCTGACAATCACTCTGGTACCAGATAATAACCTACAGAGTCCATCAGGGTCAAGGAATAAAGAGGATCTAAGGCTGCCCAAACACTGTTACGGTCACCAGCAAAGGCACTTTCTGGAGTGGCTATTGCAATGGCTTTGATAGTTTTAACAACAAAAAAAAGGAATAGAGGTTTCAACTCAGCATATACAGGGAAGCAATCCTGCAGGAAAATCTTGATTACCCAGCAGCAGCTTATATGTGGCAAATCTTGCTTTCAAATTATGAGTGTAATTAAGGATGTAACATAATAATGGCCTTAATATATCTCACAGATTTAGTAAACTGAAGATCAGCAGCGTCCATTAAAACCAAACATTTTCCTTTTCCCTAACCCAGGGAAAGTGTGAAACACTAAAATAGAGAGAAAATCTGTTTGGGTTTAGTCTGAGAAGTCATGTCATTTGCCATGAACAGACTAAGCGACCTTCTGAACAAAGCAGTGGGATAGGATATTGTAAATCATTTCTCCCCCATCCCCGGCATCACCAAGTTATGTCCTCATTGGTTATTTAAGGTGTTGTGTGTTCTCAGAAGATTGAACACACATATTAAAATGTAAGTATAAAACAGCTAACAAAACCAAAGACAACAAATGTTTTTGACATCATCTGAGACAGTGAGAATGATCAAGAGTCTTTTGTATGTTACTTATCTATCAGAATGGAAATGTTTCTGTATTGGGTATATTTGAACTTCCAATTCTGTATGTGTATGTGCATGTAAACTTTAAATATTCTGCACTTAAGATGTCAAATTCTATTTATTGTACACTGGCTTTCATCTCTCCAGTCTGAAGTCACTGCAGACAGAACAAAGAAACAAAATATGATGTATTTTGTTTTTAAACTTCTAAGCAAGCATGTGTAAGATCAGTGGATTCTCAGGTATTTCTTGAGATATTAAATAATTTAGATTTCTCTTGTAGATTAATAGTACCTCAGGTAATAAAGTACACTGTTCTGTCGTGGTCTAAATTCTTGTAAAGTGATGTCTCAAGTAGTGCAAACTGGTTCTGTCTTACTTCCTGATTTTTGTCTTTTATCAGCATTTCAAGCTATTTGATGCTGCTCTTTTTGAATATATTATTTTAGCCTCATTCCCAGTGGCATTAATCACTTCATTTTAGTCAGCAAAAGACAAAGAGTTCATGGAAATCCAGGTGTGTTTATCTCAGGTGGTAATCCTCACATGAAGGGTGCCAGTGATTACCTGTGTTGATTGTATCTTTTGAACTACATAGAACCCAATAAAATTGTTCATCTTTTTTCTCTCCAGCATGATTTAACTGCACCAATTCGTTAAGTGTCACTGTTTTTATGGGATGTTGAAACCATTCCAATTTCAGTGGCAGTGATACAACTTGGCATGATTTTAGATACTTTTCATGGAATAAAAATGATTACTTGGCTGAGATAAAGGCTCAGTCTGCTCGCAGAAAGTATTTAGTTTGGCCAGACTATTTCATTGTCCGTTGTTCGTTCTAGAGAAACTGTCACTCAACATTATAAGCACAAAAGCACAGGAAGGCTTATTTCGCTTCCTGTTTTATCTCTTGTAAGACTACTGCAAGTTTGTTGGAGAACATAAATGAAAGAGCATTAATAAATGACTGTTTAAATCAGTTAAATCTTTATGGTTGTTTTGGAAGAATTTTGTATGGTTTCCAGTTGATCCATTTAAGTTTGCTATCTACAAGAAGATCTAGTTGAAGGAGAATTTAATCCGATACCTTGTGTATTTATTTAGTTCTCATTTATGAATACATATCAGTCAGTTCTAGATAAAGTTTAATGCAGAAAATTACCATGTCAGATTTCTCTCTTGGTACTTATAATGTTTTCTTTGATTTATCTGATTTAAGATTTAGAGTACTTGATAAGATTTTGCCCTTGAATTATAAGATTACAGCCCAGAGAATCTGTTAAATACCATCTAGTTTCACCATCTGTTTAGTATAGATGAGGAAATGGAGAACTGGAGGATTAAATAATAACTGTTAGGTCACAGAGTTAGTTGGTGGCATGGCTGGGACTAGACTGGAGCTCTCCTGGCTCCTAGTTTGTTCTTCTGCTAATTCACACTGCTGTGTTCTTTCCTCTTTTTCTCTTGCTGTATTAACAAAAACTTAGAATTCCAACCTCTAGGATTGTTTTTCTATTAGGAATTTCTAGATAGAGATTTAGAACTCTGCACTCCCTGAACTCCTAAAGAATAAATTTAGTTACCAATCTCACCTACTTCAGTTGCTTTAATGCCACAACCAAGACACTCAAAATGCTTATGTTTTTCTAACACTTTACACTTTGCCCTTTTTTTTTTAGCTTAGGTTATACTATTCTTCAGGGGATTTTTCACTTAATCTCATTTGGATAACAGTAACTAGGTCTAGAATCTATGGATGTAAACATTAACCTTTTCACCTTGCCCTTTGTATGTCAACATAGTACTTAAATGTCATCTATCTCCAAACTTGCCACTAGATGGTACTGGTTCTTGGGCAAAAACCCTGATAAAAAAGGACCCCATTGTTAGTGTCCACCTTGTGTATGAAATTGAGACTATAGTTTATGATATATACTTAGGTCTACAAGGCCACAGCCCTGGGATGGGTGGGGTCTCCCCTGAACAGGAAGGTGATTTCTGATTGTTCCTACCAGTCCATCACCTAGGAAAGAGTAGGTCCTCAGATATAGAAGTGTAGCTCAAAAGGAAGGGTTGCAAATGCTTACTGAGGGCAGGTAGACAACATAAATGAGTGAAGTTGACAAGATGGAGGCTCCAGCAAACTGGAGGACACGTGCCCATTTGCAAAGAGGCAGCCAATGCTCAACTACAGCCAAATGTGGGAATGGGAGCCAAATGTTTCCAGACATTGTATGTGTGTGTGTTTGTGTGTGTGTATATATGTGTGTGTGTTCAATACCAGAAAATATTTTTACTTTTTAAAAATCTGATCTCTCCAAATTTTTAATACTGATGACTAAATTTTTAAAAAATGATTTTTGAGTAGAATCAACAAAATATAACTGTGGACCAGATATAGTTCATACCCACCAGTCCGCAGCTTCTGTCAGAAGGAAGTCTTAAGTCAACAGAGTAGGAGGTGACTTCTTTTTGAGCCTTCGCCCCTTGCTTTTGTAATAAGAGGAATTTGACTATCTAGTTTTATGCTCTTAAATGCTGGGAATTGGGATAATATCATAACATAGGCTGGACTGGGAATTAGGATGGGATAGGGATAGTACCCACAAAAAGTAAATCTCCACTGATATGCCTGA
This sequence comes from Monodon monoceros, assembly GCF_005190385.1. Taxonomy (NCBI): domain Eukaryota; kingdom Metazoa; phylum Chordata; class Mammalia; order Artiodactyla; family Monodontidae; genus Monodon; species Monodon monoceros. Next base: position 91,644,471 of record NW_021703768.1, read on the forward strand.
TTATCAAGTTTCATGCCATTTCTATGTTAATTTCTCTTGATGTTTATAAAATATTTTATGAATGCTGCCACTTTGCTTTGTTTGTGGTATTAAGGAAGAACAATTGTCCATTCTTAGGCCACAGTGTTGGAGGGGAAACAACTCTGCCTCTTCATGGCCTGGGAATGGTTGCAGGGATAATTAGAGGGAAATCCTGAAGGGGAAGGGGAATTATGGATGATAACAGTTGAGATTATGAGGTTCTGTTACATCATCTGTTGTGGAGATTTTCCCTCCATTGCCAGGTTTGTTTTTATTAAGCGAGTTGTCTATCTTATACATTTCTGCTGATTTGCTTTGTTGTTGACTAAGCTGTACTCTTAGAGTCTATTCCTTTGGTTTATCTCAAGGAATGCTTTTGTCCTCAGTTTTTAAAAGGCAACACCAGAGAATATATTTAGCCTTATCAGTCATTCATACTGTGTGTTAGTAAAATGATCAGGTTTTTTTACTTGAGCTGGGTCTCTAATGAGGGGAATCCACAGGAGAGATTCTGAAGAACAAGTGGGAAGGGGGAGAGTTAGTGTTATGGAAGAAACCTGAGGAAGGAAGAAAGAGGTAAGACTGGCGAAAAACATTTTGTCTTTTTCACTTCTGCGTATGCCTGGTCTGATGAAGTCCCAATTCATCCAGTATGGCACAGATCAGTGTTTCCTAAGCTAAGCCTGATAGGCTTCCATAATTTGGGGAATGGGGAACTGAGATCTTAGAGCTGGAACAGGTCATAAGGAGGTCATAAGGCCCAAAGGAGCAATCAACTAAGGAGCACCAAGACATCTGAGGAATTCCTCTAAAATGAAAGATAGAGACCAGAACAAGTAGAAAAACTTAAAGGGAACAGAGACTCTGTAAGGAGAATACTCAAAATAGTCCCTCTTTAATATACTGTGAAATACAGGAAAAAGTGTTGTATCCATAAAAAAAAAAAAATAGGATAAAGAGAAACATTAAAAAACCTGCTCTGGAAAAAACATAGCATAAATTATAAGCTCAACAAAAAGAATGAGAAATAAAGATAAGAATATCTTCTAGAAAGAGAAGCAGAGAAACAAAGAAATTTAAGATAGGAAAGAAAAGATAAAAATTAGAGGGCTGGTGCAGGATGTTTACCACCCTAATAATAGACATTCTCAAAAGAGCAAAGAAAACACAGGGGGAGAAATTGTCAACAAAATGGTCCATGAAATTGTCCTCCAAACTGAAGAATGTGTTTCCTGATAGAAGGGGCTGACCAAGCATCACCTACCACAGAATTTTAAGACACACATCATTGTGAAATTTCATAACACTAGGGACAAAAAAAAAAAAAAAAAGATTCTTCAAACTTTCAGAGGAAAAACAAAAGAGCACAAGTATAAAAGATTTGGAATCAGAATGGCTTCTGACTTCTCAAAAACGATGACAGACATTAAATTAGCGTTGTCTTCAAAAGTCTGAAGAAGAATTGTTTCCAACTTAGAATTCTTTACCGACTATTAATGAAGTATAATGATAAAATATAAATGTTTTCATGCATGCAAAGTCTCAGAAAATTTATTTCCCGTGCCTAATTTCTTAGAAATCTACTAGACCTCCCAATAAAAGGAGTTAACCTAGGAAGAAAATTACATGGAACCATGAAACAAAGAGTGAAAACAAGTTAGAAGTGAAGCATAATGGTCTTTGGAACCAGTCTGGACTACAGCAGGTCAAAAAGCTCCAGATAAGTTTTTCTGACTAAATTTGATGGAATATCTCTGCATCTTAAATTATTAAGAGGAGATTTAGATAATTAGCTAAGAAACTGAGGCTGAATTCATGATACGTAGAAAACTAAACAAAGATACAAAGTATTAATTTTAGGGAAAACAAGATTATTCAAGAAAAGAAAAGTAGGCATGGCCCATTTGTGAATATGTAGTTTACATCATCATAATTCACACAAGTCATATTTTAAAGAACAAATATGGATTCCCATATCAAGTAACATGATTAGATATCAGGATATATCTTCCAGCTGAAACAGGTTATAAAGCTGAAATGACTATAGTTTTAAAGCCCTCCTTTAACACCCTGAATATCTAGTGAAATAGTAAAATTTGTGAATCTAAAATATGTCAGTGAGGAAGCTTGGAGCATCAAGCCACTTTTACCTTGAGATTATTGTCTGAACCTGGTAAAATTGAATTTTGGATTACATGACCTTGTGGGTTCTGGGAACAGAAGACAAATTCCAAGGACTGCTCAGGTAGGGGATTTTATAAAATATACCCTTATTTCAAGTGCTAGAATATTAGAGGGCTCTACCCTTTGTGTAAAGTTGAACCAGAAGTCTACAACCCTCAGAGTATTCTAAGAGAAGTTGCCTTGGAGATGAGTAAAGCAGTTCTAAAGTATCTCCACAAATAATTTTCCAAAGAATACGGGCAACTCAGTATCTAAAATTACTAAGTATATCAGGAGACTACATACCATGAGCCGGAATTAACGTAAAAAACAAAGCCACCAAGATTTCATTTATTGGAATTATCAGACTCAGAATATAAAGTAATTATGTTTACTATGTTCAGAAAGAAAATATAAGGTAGAAAAAGAAAACCAAAAAACCAAGCAGATTTGAAAAAGAACCAAATGGACATCTAGGAGTGAGAAATGTTATAGTTGAAATAAAACAATTAAAATTAACAACAAATTAGTTAGAGATAAAGAGAGAATTAGTGAAATAGAAAAAACGTTAGATGACATTATAAAGCACAGAGGAAGAAACACATGTAAAAGGTAAAATATGAAAGAGAGACATAACATAAAATTGGATTCTCAGAAGAAGAGGAAAGAAAGAATGAAGCAGAATAAGCATTTGAAGTAATGGCTTAGAATTTTTGAAAACTAGATACTAACCAGTAGATTCCAAAATCCCAATGAGTCCTGAGCAGGAAAAATTACAAGAAATATACATATCAAGTAACATAATTAGATAATTAGACACATTACTGTGAGCCTGTAGAACACCAAAGATAAAAAGAAAATCTAGGAAAGTATTTTTTTAAGAGGCAGATTACTTTCAAAGGAGCAACAGTTAGGCTGAGAGCATACTCTCAAGAATAATGCAAGACAATGGCATTCCTCTGTCCTCTGTGTATTGAGAAAGGTAATTGACAAGCTAACACACCATACCCAGCAAAAGTATCTTTCAAGAATCAGGGTGAAATAAAGACATTTAAAGACAAACATGAACCTAGAGAAGACCTTCATTAAGATAAATTCTAAAGGATATATTTAAAACAAAATGAGAGTGGTTCCAGATAGAAGTTCTGAGTTGGAAGGGAGAAAGAAGGATAAAGAAAGTGGTAAATATGTGAATAAACTTAAATAAACAGTAAAAAGCAATAATACTTTTCTTGGAGTTTTAAGAGAAAATAAATATTCAACAATAGAAGCATATAGGTTGAGAGTGGGATGAAAAGATTTTAAGTTTTCTAAGGTTCTTATATTGTCCAGACCTAGGTAAAGATATAGATAAACTTTAGATTTTGATAAATTAAGGATGTATGTTGTGACGTCTATCATAATCAGTAAAATAGAAAGCATTTAACTCTCAAACCTATAGATGTAAAATATAGAATGAGAAAATGTTTCAAAAGGCAAGAAAAGAGAAAGAAATATAGAACAAGTAGACATATAGGAATAACAAAATAAGATGAAAAGAGATTAATCCTTCTATTAGTATTTCAATTAAATGTAAATAGATTAAATTCTGTAGCTAAAGACATAAGTGGTAAGAGTGGATTGTAAAACTCTGCTTATGGGCTGTTTATAAGGGATAAATCAAAAACCAATGAGGGACTTCCCTGGTGGTCCAGTGGGTAAGATTCCATGCTCCCGGTGCAGGGGGCCCGGGTTCGATCCCTGTTCGGGGAACTGGATCCCATGTGCATACTGCAACTAAGAAGTCAACATTCCGCAGCTAAAGATCCCACATGCTGCAATGAATATCCCACATGCCGCAGCTGAGACCTGGCACAGCCTAAATAAATAAATAAAAAATAAATATTTTAAGAAAAACAATGAAAAGCTTGAAAGGAAAACAATGGCAAAATGTATGTTAAGCCTTCCTCAACAAAAGAAATCTGGAGTAACTATAATAATAGGAAACAAAATCGTCTTTAAGTTAAAAAGTAGGGTGTGGGTTTTTTTCCTGACACCAAATAGATCACTCCAATACTAAGTCTCTGATTCTCTGACCCAACCAGGTGTCCTACAGTTCAATTCAACTCTGATGCTACCTGGAGTTAGCACAGACCCCACAAGTTAAGGCATCAATCCCACAACCCTGCCTCAACTTCAGACATCACCCACAAAGGGGATCCCCAGGCTACCTGTACCTCTTCCTGGCCAACTACAAATTCAGGGGTTTCCACAACACCCTTCTCAGGTTTTATAATTTCTAGAATGACAATAGAACTCAGTAAAGTGCTATACTTATTATTACAGTTTATTGTAAAGGTATAATAACTGAACAGCCAGATAAAGAGGTATATAGGGCAAGACCCAGAAAATCCCAAGCACAGGAGCCTCTGTCCCCATGGAATTGGGTTGCACCACCTTCCCAGCACGTAGATGTGTTCACCGACTTGGAAGCTCCTGAACCCCATTGTTAAGGGGATTTTATTATGTAGCTGTGGTTGATTAAATCAACTGCTGATGGCTGAACTCAGTCTCTTGCCCCTATAACTGCCCTTCTCCAGTCCGTTTGAGTCATCTCATTAGTATACAAATGATACTCTTACTCAGGAAATTCCAAGAATTTTAGGAGCCCTGTGCCAGGAAAAGGGAGCAAAAGCCAATATATATTTTTTATTACACCACAAAAATTTCAAAATGGTGAAGGATTAAATTCACCAAAAAGATGTAACAATTTTAAATTTGTATTTACCCAATAAAGAAAGTCTCAAAATAAATGAAGTAAAAATTGACACCTATAAGAGAAATATACCAATCCATAATCATTATGAAGGATTATTAGAATATTTCTCATTAATTGCTGGAATAAGCAGACCAAAACAAACAAACAAAAGCCAAAATAAATAAGGCTTTGTAAGATTTGAACAACCCAATTAATAAACGACCTAATGGTCATATAAAGCAGACTCCATCCAACAACTATAAGATATACTTCTTTTTTCAAGTGTACATGGAACATTTGTAAAATTTGATCATGTACAGGCCATAAAACAAGTCTCAACAAATTTAAAAGGACTGAAATAACATAGACCATGTGTTCTGAATATAATGCAGTGAATCTATAAATCAAAACACTACCAAAACCCCATATGATAGGAAATTAAGAACATACCTTGAAATAGTTCCTCGATCTAAGACAAAATTATGAAAATAATTTGAATTGAAATTCAAAATAATTTGAATTGAAAGATTATGAAAATATCAATTGAAATGAAGCACTTAGAGGAAATTTTACAGCTTTTTATGCATATATTAGAAGATAAAATAAAAAAGGCTGAGTTGAGCATCCATTCCAAGAATTTAGAAAGAGAACAGCAAAATAAACACAAATAGAAGAGAAGAAAGGATATAATAAAGATAACCAAAATCAATGAAATAGAAAACAAGCACACAATATAGAGAGAGGCACAGTATAGACTAAAGATAGGTTTTTCTAAAAGATTTATGAAATTGATAACTTCCTGGCAAGAATGCTAAAGTGAAAAAAGATAAGGCACAAATAGTTGTTAAAGGAAAAAAAATAAAGACCATTAGAGAGCAAGGATCGAATACTGAGTGGGAAAGTTTTACTGCCAAACAGGCAACCCAATCAAGCATGGAGTCCAGGAAGGCTCTCCAGGTTGAGGTCAGAGGAAAAGAAGACCATGAACTCTCTTGGTCCAGCATTAGGAATGCAAAGCACCTGGGCACTGTTGATTAGCAATATCTGGGTTTGTTGGCTGAGGTCATATGCTATGTAGGCCTAGCATGTTTGTAGCAGGAATAGGGCATCCAGGGGCCTCTAATTTGCTCATATAGCAACTGAGTCAAGATTATGTCACCCAGTCAAGCCAAATAAGGGATTATTATACCCAGTATCAGGAGTGAAAAGCAGACATTGCTAGAGGTGCTGCAAACATAAACAAAAAGAAAATATTATAAATAGTTTTCTGCTGATATAATTAAAAGTTTAGAAGAAATAAAGAAATTTCCAGAAAATAGAACTTACTAAAACTGATTTATTAAGGAATATTAAGGAATATTAAGGAATATAAAATCTGAATATATTAAGGAATATAAAATCTGAGTCTGCGCCCTGGTGGCGCAGTGGTTGAGAGTCCGCCTGCCGATGCAGGGGACACGGGTTCATGCCTCGGTCCAGGAAGATCCCACATGCCGCCGAGTGGCTGGGCCCGTGAGCCATGGCGGCTGAGCCTGCGTGTCCGGAGCCTGTGCTCCACAACGGGAGAGGCCACAACAGTGAGAGGCCCACATACTGCAAAAAAAGAAAAAAAAAGAAAAAAATCTGAATAGTTTTATAATGTGTTAAGGAATATAAAATCTGAATAGTTTTATAACTAAGAATGAAATTAAAACAGTAATTAAAAAAAATCTTTCCACAAAGAACACTCTAGACCCAGACAACTTCACCAGCAAGGTCTACCTAACACTGGAAGAACAAATAATTCCAGTCTCACATAGACTCACACATAACCTTGATACCAAAACATGAGAGGTACAGTGTAAGAAAGAAAAATTATAGGCCAATTTTACTTTTGAACAGAGATGCAAAAATCATAAACAAAATACTAGCAAACCAAAATCAATAATACATAAAGAAGATATCACACACTTTGACTATGTTGGGTTTGTCTCTTGAATGCAAGCTTGGTTTAACATTGGAAAATTAATATAACCTACCACCTTTTAAAAGCTTAAACGAAAATGCCAACTTTTCAGGAATAAAAAATAATTCTATTTTTTGCTAAGAAGCTGGAATCAGCATTCAATTTTTGTATTCCTATTTGAGTATTCCCCACCTCCCCCCACCCTTCCCCGGCATTTTCCCATTTTGATTAGACTAATTTTCATCCAAGAAATACGACCATCCCTATGGGCATGCCAACCAAAGGATGTGTATGATGCTTCTCACCACAGAGAATAGGTCCAGATTAGCATTATCCCCATTTAGTCTTATGGTACTTAAAAATCAGTGACTACCAAGGGCTTACTGAATACATGGTCCATTAATATGCCTTGTAAGAGAAGGATAAGTTGATCCAAAATACCAAGAAAAACAAATCTTTTAAAAAAAATCTTAAAAGTCTTGTAGACCATAGGTGTTACCCCCCCAACCCCAAGCCAGCCTCAGGGTCAAGTGAAACTCGGTTAACTCTTCTTTACTCCAATGCCTCCTCATTTTAACACACTTTCCCTAAATTCTCCTTTGAATTCTTTAGCCCCGAATCAACCCTCTTGCTTATCTCCTTCATAGGTCTAGTTTAGACAAACCAAGATAACAAGCTGCCAAATATTATTTTTAGTTTTTTAGAAAGGTTAAAGATGATTACCACTGCATCTTTATTAACTGCTGAAGGGCAGACACTTTGCCTTTTATATTATAGTTGGTAAAGAACAGAACAATAGACTCTCAAGCTGGAGAAGAATTTTAAAGGCTGTTAGTTCCAGCTATCCCTTTGGTTGTCTCTAAACTATCTTCCATTTAGTGTTCTCAAGCCTGTGCTTAAATACATTAAGGACTGTTGAATTTACTTGTACAGAGTGGAACATTAAGAAATATCCACTAATGATGATGATGTTGGTAAGCGCACTTCAATAAGAAATACATTTCTTCATTTCTTTCTTTCTTGTCACCTATCAATAGGTGTCACCTATCAATAAGAGTCAGGGGAAAGGGGAGGGAGTTGCATTTCAAAATGCATCTTCCACTGTATTCCTAATGTTCCATTGAAATTCAGTGTATTGTCCCCAGATAGGACACCTGTGACCTGTATTCAAAATAGGATGCTAATAGACTCACTTCCTAAAGATTGCCAAAGGCCAAAGAACTGACTTTTTTTTTATTGGAATAGAGTTGCTTTACGATGTTGTGTTAGTTTCTGCTGTACAACGAAGTGTAGCAGCTATATTTTACATATATCTCCTCCCACTTGGACCTCCCTCTATTCCCCCCACCATCCCACCCATCTAGGTCATCACAGAGCACTGAGCTGAGCTCCCTGTGCTATACAGCAGGTTCACCTCCCCTTAGTAGGATATGTGCTTCGAATTACTTTTTGTTTTTTTGTTTTTTCTCAGAAGGATACATAGGTTTTTTAAACTATCCTTTCCTACCCAATTCTCCTTGAGACCACAGACACAGATTTTAAGACAATTGGCCTGTGTTTACATGTAATTTGTGCTGTAGGAAGCTAGAGGCCCTCATGGGAATTGAGCTCCTGTATTTTGTACCAAGAATTGACATTAATAAATGACCAAAGACTCATATGGTGATTCTCCTTTGGACTAAAGGATTTACTGCTGCTTCTGTTGATGTTAGTATTATCTAGAAATAGTAAATGTGCCATGACAGGGAAGGCTGACGCCTGGCAGCCAATTTGTTCAAATTCCCCTGTGCTTCTTTCTGTTGGTGGGGTAGTTCTGAATTCAGAAAGGTAGCTGCTTCCAGTGTTTCGAAAGGAGTATTTTCTCTCTTGCCACTGAAGGTAATAAATTAGGCAGTGTTCTCTAAACAATCCACATAAATGAAAGATTAATGACCACTCATAAAATACTGTTAATACATGTCTCAGAATCCCCTAAACACACTGCATTATCACCTGCCTGTGATGTGATGAGAGGCCCCGGGCATTCAAATGAAGGATGGAAAAGAAAGAACTGGAGGTAGAAAACAGGGGTGTCTAGGGTGGCCAGAGCACAAGTCTGATGAATAAATCATATCTAGTCAGCCCTTGCTGCTGCCACTGCCGGGCTGTGCAGATTTCCTTACGGTGCTGGCCACAGGTGTTAGGAAGGCCAGGTGTCCTCTGGACGTAGGAGTTGGCCAAGTAGAATAGAGAAGCAAAGTCTATCAAACCTGATAACCAAAGACTGTGAGTTGTTAATGGAATATTCCATACTCAGAGAAACATAACTTTGGCCGTGACCTAATTGGCTATTTTTATTGTCTGTAATGCTGATATTAAGTACAAAACTATTGATGAAAATTTAGCCACTGGTTAGGTGCCAAAGGTTTGTTTTTTAAAAATTGGTAATTTTGGACTTCCCTGGTGGAGCAGTGGTTAAGAACCTGCCTGCCAACGCAGGGGACACGAGTTCGATCCCTGGTCCAGGAAGATCCCACATGCCACGGAGCAAGTATTGAGCCCACGCGCCACAACTACTGAGTCCGCTTGCTGCAGCTACTGAAGCCCATACGCCTAGAGCCTGTGCTCCACAACAAGAGAAACCATGGCAATGAGAAGCCCTCGCACCACAACGAAGAGCAGCCCCTGTTCACTGCAACTAGAGAAAACCCACGCACAGCAACGAAGACCCAACACAGCCAACAATAAATAAATTTTTTAAAAATTAATTAAAAAAACAGCTCATAAATAAAAAAAAAGACTTGGTAATTTTAACAGGTACGTTTCAGAACCTGGGAGGTACACATTTCTCTCATATATTTGTTCCCTAATAAATTGTCCAAAATGGGTTCCAAATAACTAAAGTTGTGAAGTGTGACCAGATAATTGCTCACATTTCTGGATCAGTTTGTCATATACCAGGGATTGTCTCATACATTCTACATATTTTACTCTTATTTAACTCTCACAGAACCTCTATGAAATACGTATTATTATCCCCATTTTAAAGATGAGAAAACTGAAGCTTAGGTTAAATAATTTACTTGAGGTCACATAGCTGGTCATGGTGACTCTTGACTTGACCTCAGTGAATCTGACCACAAAACCCCAGCTCTTAACTACTATTCTATGCAAATGAGCAAAGTCTATAAAATGAAGCTAAAAGAGAGAAAATATCTTTTTTCTTAAAATGGAAAAATGACTTTACTATTCATAGACTGTGGGTGGATCTATGTAAGATAATATATGTAAAGTTGTTAGAACAGTGCCTGGCCCTTATTGGCTTTGAATAAATGTTAGCTGTCATGGTTGTTGTAGTATCTTTAAGGTAAATTTCAGGTGTTCCAAATGTTGGTTTGCCTAATTCTCACAAGGAGCTTGGCCCATGGGAAGGTGGCATAGTGCCTTTGGTGAATAAGTGCATTAATTGCAGGCTTTGGAACCAAACCTGGGTGGCACTTTGAAAATGGGATTAAAGCCCTAGCTTACAGCCAAGTACCCATCAGAGCAAGGATCTCAATGTTTGGCAGATTTTCTGTTGCAGCATCCTCTCTGAAAGCAGGGTTTTCCCAGTGATGTATTTTACAAAGATGTCAAATTGTCACTTGTTTCCTGTGCTTTTCTGATAAGAGAAGCATTTGGAATCTGTGCTCTGCCACCTTTAAACACTAAACATTCAGATTTTTAAAAGTATACATCTTCTTACTTCAGAGCACCCTAGAGGATTACGGTGGCAGATATTATGGCCTCCTTTGGTTCTGTGTATGCAGAGACCTCTAGGCCCAGGGAGTGCTTTGACCTTTGGTATTTAACAGGATGCTGTACAGTCACTGTCCTTACTGGCCTGGAGAGCAGCTGCTCAGTGGTTATTATGGACTGAATATTTGTGTCCCCCCAAAATTCATATGTTGAAGCCCTAACCACCAATGTGATAGTTGTTGGAGATGGGGCTTTTGGGAGGGGAATGGTTAGATGAGGTCATGGTGGTGGGGCCCTCATGATGGGATTAGTGTCCTTATATAAAGAGACATCAGAGAGCATGGTGAGCATGGGGGACAATAGAACATGGTATCCATGTTCAGGAAAAGAAAACATGGCCATCTGCCTGTGGTCAACAGGCTTCTTTTGAGGTGAGCAAGGGAGTGAAAAGAGACTAGCATGAGGCTGAGAGTGAGCCTGTAAACCTCAGGTACCATCATGCTTCAAGGGGCAAAAGGAAGATAGTTACTAGACCTACATTTTTGAAATTTTTCAGTGAGTTCTTCCAAATTAAATGGCGAATTTTGCCTCAGGAATGTTGGGTTTTATCCAGAAAAATGTAATGTGAAGACAGATTAAAAGAAAGTAATGGGAATAGTCTACTGTGTTTTTTTAATTGAAGTATAGTTGATTTACAATGTTGTGTTAATTTCTGCTGTACAGCAAAGTGACTCAGTTATACACATCTACTGTATTTTTTTTTAAATACATTTTGTTTTTTTGTGGTCCATTTATGTGGATGCTAATATGATTTGCCTTGGCTCCTTAGCAGAGGATCTGAGTTCTCAGCATCACTTCAGCAAAAATTTTTATGGTAATAGAGTGAGGGCCTTTTGATCTTGCTGATTAACATGGAGCTTGGCTAACCTGATTTTATAACTCTGCCTGAAACTGGGTTTCGGCCTGTTAATACAGCATAATACATTCAAATGAAGCTTCCTTGGGCTGTCTTATCCCAGAACTGTTGTGATTTATTATTTGAAATGAAGTTCTCATAAAGAACTTTGCATGAAGAAAAAGTTTAAGTGTATAATTTATTTTGATTCTTAAAATTAATCTCCATGTTGCTTTTCCTGGTTAAGAAGTGAAACCCTGGGGTACTACAACTGTGAATAATTCAGCAATCCATTCAATAAATGTGTGTTAAATTCCTGATATGTCTCAGGCTATGTGCAAGGTACTGGGGATACCGTGGTGAAACATAAAAGGCAAGGGCCCAACGCTATGCTTTTTTGCCTTATGTATGAGGTCATCAATGATTCAACCCATTTTTCAACTCTAAGATCGATCAGTCTTCTGGCCACACATTGCTGGGGCCAGGACAGAGAAAGTGTGGCAGCTAGGCAGACAGCATTCAGAGGAGCAGTGGGGAGGAAGGGCAGGCATTTTGGAGTCTATGTTGATATGGAAAGCAAAGCCACCCTTGCAGTACAGTTGATAGACTTTAATATTAAAATAAACTTTGGGCAATTGCAAACATAACAACAGAGTTGTCTGCTTTGGTACAAAGACATATCACCCCAGTTATACAGCATTGTATGAAAAAAGTGTTGTGTCAGGCTGACTGAAGAAGATCAGCAGAACATGAACAGTAGAGGGAAACCATCTGAAATGGTTCCAGACAAAGACAGTTTTCCTAATTCCATTGATGAAATTCACCAATACCCAATAGGGGAAGATTGGAAATTCACATCAGAACCCGCTGTACATAATTTGTAGTTTGCTCTATGTAATTATACTCAAGTAAATTATAGAGGAATCTGTATATGTTCTCCTTTCATAGTACAAATTAAATCATTTTAACGAATCCCTTTTTTAAAATTAAAAGTCATGTATTAAAGACCCACCAAAATGAAAACTCCACAAGCAGGGACTGCAATTCATCATGCTCACTGCTCTGTCCCCAGAACAGTGTGTAGCTCATTGTCGTATTTTCTGGCTGCCCAGGCGTTTTGTGTACTCTTCTTATGCTTAGGAAAGGTCTCATCTTACAAATCCTACCTCCCCAAAGTGGAAGCCAGAAAACAAATTTCCCAGCCTCCTTTACAGCTAAGATAGAGGCATGTGACCCAGGATCCACCAGCCAGCTGCACCCACAAGGGACTTCTATTCAGAAGTGAACACAAAGAAGCAAGCTTTACCCCAAATCTAATTTTTCTAGCAAAGGTGGAGACTGAAGCATCAGTCTTTCTCCTCCAGTAAGGTTTCCCTGAATATCGCCCATCCTTGAGGGCAGTCGGGTTTAGACCTTCTCTAGGTCTACTTTTCATTGTGCTTACCCATGCTATTATAATGATTATCATCTTTAATTAGGTTCTAATCTGCTGTGATAGTTAAGATAATCCTAGCTGCTCTCACAAACCAAAAATATATGGTGGATCAATCACAGAAGAAGTTTCCCTTTCCTGATCACATAAAGTTAACATGGTACCTGGGTTCAGCCGACAGCCTCCTGGCAGGAGGTAATTCATGGATCCAGGCATCTTCCATCGTGCAGCTTTGCCATCTGTACCACGTGGCTTCCAAGGGTGCCATGCCCATCTGAACCGGGCCAGAGGCAAAGGGCCTGAAGAATCACATGCTGGGGGTTTTATGAGCTAGCCTCTGAAGCTATGCTTATCACTTCTGTTCACATTCTATTGTTCAGAGCTCAGCCACGTGGCTACACCTAACTGGCAAACACAGTCTAGCTTCCCGTAGCTTCTTCCAGTTAAGAGTACATGGACACTAGAAAATTACGACAAAGTGCCATATCTAACTTTCTATCTTCTCTCTTGCTTCCATCCTCCTCGACTGAGAAAAAGGATGACAGTAAGAAGGCTAATCATACAGTAACACTGTGTAAATCACAGACAGCTGTAGCTCTGATCTGGATTCCCTTTTCTTGGCTCTTCTGTGCTTTTTGCTAAACATTTCTCTTGGGGTGCGGGGAAGGCACACATTCATTAGATAGTTATTTCTGAATGCTTTGCCTAAAACTGCTTTTATCTCCAAGCTCCCCATGTGTCACTTTGAAAGGGAAAGTGCTTAGCATGCAGCCTGGGCGCCACATGTGTTCTGACGCGCTGGCACGTGGATGAGTTAGGAGGTTCCAAATCATTGCCTCTTGGCCTCCCCCAGGCTAATATAGGAAACATCTTTTTTTCGCCCCTGCCTCTCCTGGACCTAGGTGCCTTATCAGCGGCCAGGGAAAGCTGGGAATACGACTCGGGAGCCAGGGACCTCCAGAGCCCGGACTTGCAGAGTCAGTCAGCCCTACAGAAGCTTCTTGAGTATGGGGGAAGCTCTCTCCATCAGCAGGCTGCTGCTTTCCACAAGCTGCTCACACAGTCCCCGCGTTTTGGCAACTCTGTAGGAGGAAGCTATCTAGAGCTGGCCAACACGGTGAGTCCTTTCTGGTTCAGAGAACACATCTTTAGGCCTGTGTGTATGCCAATACAAAATTTGAATTTTGAGCTCCAGGGGACATATCGGGTATTGTCTTTTTTATTGAGCTAGATGTTGTACCATTCCCAGCATTGCCAATAATGTTAAGGGCTCCAAATACTTAAGATTGGTGACTTCACTCTCACTACTGAGAGCAGAGTGGTCGCCTAAAAAGTGTTTTAACTCTGTATGTTGTACAGATTTAATTACTAGAATATCCACAATGGCTTCACCATAGAATATTTTCTGGGACCAGACATTACAAGTTAATAGGATATAATTCTTTGTGTTCCCTAATTTGGACTTTACTCGTTTGAAAAGCAAACAAGAAAATATTTCATTGAAAGTTTGATCATTGTTTCTGCTTGTACTTTAAAAACATATTCTGTTGAAAACGACGGAACAGCTTAGAATTCCATTATGCTTAGTTTAAACTTTGTTACCTCAGGATGAGTTATTACCGTAATGACCTTTGGGTGAAAAGCTATTGTCTTCCCTTTTAAGCTAGAGCTGGGGAACGAGGTGGGGTTGGCTGATGACCTGGGCCACGTTGGGGTGACGTGCAGACAGTTTAGAAATTAGGGTTGCTATCTAGCCACTGTGCCACCGTAAACCTACCTTGCTTTTTGAAACTGAAGTTTGAAACCAGAGGTGGTATAAGCATCTTGACAACTTCATTTACGTCAATTTACAATCTGCTTTGAGGTAGACTAGAGGTTTTCAGACTTTTTGTGTTTGAGGCATATTTTCTAATTCTGACATTTTTGGTGACGTGTTTGAAGGCACTAACAATCCTAAATACACAGCAAAAATTACAGTACAATCATCAGACAAAGCCCAATTAAAAGACATTCTGCAAAATACTTGACCAGTACTCTTTGAAATTGTCAAGGATATCGAAAGTAAGGAAAGTCTGAGAAAGAGAAACTCACAGCTAAAAGGAGCCTAAGAAGATCTGACAACTTCTTATTTGTGGTACCCTGGCTGGGACATCAGGTAAAAACTAAGAAAACCTGGATAAATTATGGATTTTAGTTAATAATAATTATCAGTATTGATTCATTAATTGTGATACTGTATCATAATCATGTAAGACATTCATAATAGGGGAAATTAGGCGTGAAGTATGTGAGAACTCTCTGTCCCATCTTTGCAACTTTTCTAAAAAATTTTTAAATATATTAAAAACATACACACAATCACTACTATGGTGTAAATATGTCTCATAAAACCTGTAAAAGAACCCATAGTTATTGCACTGTTTGCCACTTGGTCACCCTTCAAGGACATTCTTGCTCAGTTTGAGTAGAACTATTAACTCTCCTAATCTCATCTTCCTGTGTGCCCAGGAGACTAGGCAAGTAGCAGGAAATAAGTCATCTTTCTCTGGCATGGGCCTGGATTTAGGCTCTGCTTTTACAAATAATTTGCAGCAAGTTGAACTTTACTCTTTACTATATCAGCTCAGCCTTTTTCAAGACAGACACTGATGTGGCAGTATGGGTTATAGCAAGAATCTATGTTACAGACTGATCAAAATTCAGTGGCCCCCGCTCTGAAGGGTTCAGGGCTTGAGGCCCACCAGTTTTCTTCAGCAGACCTACTGGTGAAAACAGCAGGAGTTGGCTGTTTCCTACCTCTGCTTGACTTCTTGATTCTTAACCTTTCTAGTAACTGCTTGGATTTCGTTCTGTTCTCCCTTCAATTCTGGTCAGCCCCTGGGCTTCCCACAGCCAGGTTCTCTTTTTGTATTATTGGTGAAGTTTTGGAACTGATGGAACCCTGCCTGTGATGACCTTTGCAGAGGCCAGTTTGAGAAACATTCCCCTTACATGTTGAGCACCCAGCTCATGCAGGAGTGTTCACTTTATTAAAAGTCATGACCGGGCTTCCCTGATGGCGTGGTGGTTGAGAGTCCGCCTGCCGATGCAGGGGACGTGGGTTCATGCCCCGGTCCGGGAAGATCCCACATGCCGCATAGCGGCTAGGCCCGTGAGCCATGGCTGCTGAGCCTGCGCATCTGGAGCCTGTGCTCCGCAACGGGAGAGGCCACAACAGTGGGAGGCCCGCGTACCGCAAAAAAAAAAAAAAAAAAAAAAAAAAGTCATGACCTGGGAATTCCCTGGCAGTCTAGTGGTTAGGACTCCACATTCTCACTGCTGAGAGCCCTGGTTCAATCCCTGGTCGGGGAACTAAAATCCCACGAGCCACACAGTGCAGCCAAAAAAAAAATAAAAGTCATGACTCATATACTTACATTTGGCACACTTTTCTGTATATATGTTGTTGATGAAAATAATCAATAAACAACCTAAAATAGTAATAGAAAAGTGTTTTATTTGAACCCAGCTGAGGACTATAGCTCAGAAGACAGCCTCTCACATAGCTCTGAGGAACTGCCCTGGAGAAACATGGTTTTCAGCACAGTTTTATATCTTGTCAGAACAAAGAACATTAAACAAGTCAGGGATACATTCCTTCAAGATTAAAAAAAAAAACAGATCAGCACGTACATAGCGAGTCAGCATGGCCTTGGCAGTTGGGAAGGGTGTCTTATCATTAAGGGGGTACTAGCATTGGCGTCCCAGAAAGGGAGGCATTTAATCTTTATTTCTAACATAAACATTCTTTACTTCTGGCCCTTTTCTTTATGAATTAAAGCAGATGTACAGTATGTTTGATAGGCCACAAACAGGGTATTTTAGTTAGCATAAAATTCAGGTTAACTCATGTATAAGCCAGAATGACTTCTCCACAACTCAAAATGTGAAAGTCTTTTTTGTCAATCTTATATGTCTATAAAAGCTTATAATGAACACATAATCAATGGTGGTGACCTATTCAGTAGTATTCATTAGAATACGTTGAATAAGTTTTTTTTTTAAAGTTATAACTCCACGAATGAAGAAATAAGGTTGTACATGCTCACTTAAGGTGATCCTTGGTGAGAACCAGACCAAAATGCAAATGCAGGGACTTGCAATGTATGACAGTGATTATGTTCTTTATTTTCTCACTGAATTGAAAATGCACAATTTTTAAAATATATTTTATTGAAATATACATGATTTACAATGTGTTAATTTCTGCTGTACAGCTAAGTGATTCAGTTATACATATACATGCATTCTTTTTTATATTCTTTTCCATTATGGTTTATCACAGGATGTTGAATATAGTTCCCTGTGCTATACAGTAGGACCTTGTTGTTTATCCATCCTATATATACTAGTTTGCAACTGCTACCCCAGAACTTCCCCTCCATCCCTCCCCCTTCCCCCCCACCCCTTGGCAACCACAAGTCTGTTCTCTATGTCTGTGAGTCTGTTTCTGTTTCGTAGATATGTTCATTTTTGTTGTATTTTAGATTCCATATATAGGTGATATCATATGATATTTGTCTTCCTTTTTCTGACTTACTTCACTTAGTATGATAATCTCTAGTTGCATCCATGTTGGTGCAAGTGGCATTATTTTAACGGCTGAGTAATACTCCATTGTGTATATATACTACATCTTTATTCATTCATCTGTCAATGGACATTTAGGTTGCTTCCATGTCTTGGCTATTGTAAATCGGGCTGCTATTAACATTGGGGTGCATGTATCTTTTAGAATTAGAGTTTTCATCTTTTCTGGATATATGCCCAGGAGTGAGATTACTGGATCATATGGCAACTCTATTTTTAGTTTTTTAAGGAACCCCCATACTGTTTTCCATAGTGGCTATACCATTTTACATTCCCACCAACAATGTAGGAGGGTTCCCTTTTCTCCACACCCTCTCTAGCATTTGTTACTTGTAGACATTTTAATGATGGCCATTCTGACCGGTGTGAGGTGATACCTCATTGTAGTTTTGATTTGCATTTTTCTAATAATGAGCAGCTTTGAGCATCTTTTCATGTGCCTTTTGACTATCCATATGTCTTCTTTGGAGAAATGTCTGTTTAAGTCTTCTGCCTATTTTTCAGTTGGGTTGTTTTTTTTTTTTTGTTATTGAGTTGCATGAACTGTTTGTATATTTTGGAAATTAAGCCCTTGTCGGTTACATTATTTGCAAATATTTTCTCCCAGTCCATAAGTTGTCTTTTTGTTTTGTTTATGGTTTCCTTTGCTGTACAAAAGCTTATAAGTTTGATTAGAGCCCATTTGTTTATTTTTACTTTTATGTCTGTGGCCTTGGGAGACTGACCAAGTCTCAGAGAATGTTTTGTCTATTTTTTTTTAGGATTTTTATGGTGTCATGTCTTATGTTTAAGTCTTTAAGCCATTTTGAGTTTATTTTTGTGTATGGTGTGAGAGTGTGTTCTAACTTCATTGGTTTACAAGCAGCTGTCCAGCTTTCCCACTACTACTTGCTGAAGAGACTGCCTTTTCTCCTTTGTATGTTCTTGCCTCCCTTGTCAAAGATTAATTGTCCAGGGGCTTCCCTGGTGGCGCAGTGGTTAAGAGTCCGCCTGCCGATGCAGGGAACACGGGTTCGTGCCCCGGTCTGGGAGGATCCCACATGCCGCAGAGCGGCTGGGCCTGTAAGCCATGGCCGCTGAGCCTGCGTGTCCAGAGCCTGTGCTCCGCAACGGGAGAGGCCACAACAGTGAGAGACCCACGTAACGCAAAAAAAAAAAAAAAAAAAAAAAAAGATTAATTGTCCATAGGTGTGTGGGTTTATTTCTGGGCTCTCTATTCTTTTCCATTGATCCATATGTCTGCTTTTGTGCCAGTACCACACTGTTTTGATTACTGTAGCTTTGTAGTACTGTCTGAAGTCTGGGAGAGTTATGCCCCCTACTTTGTTCTTTTTCCTCAGGATTGCTTTGTCAATTCTGGGTCTTTTATGTTTCCATATAAATTTTAGGATTATTTGTTCTAGTTCTGTGAAAAATGTCATAGGTAATTTGATGGGATCACATTAAATCTGTATATTGCTTTGGGTAATATGGCCATTTTAACAATATTTATTCTTCCAATCCAAGAGCATGGGATATCTTTACATTTCTTTGAATAATCTTCAGTTTCCTTTATTAATGTTTTGTAGTTCTCAGCATACAAATCTTTCACCTCTTTGGTCAGGTTTATTCCTAAGTATTTTATTTTTTTGATGTGATTTTAAAACGAATAGTTTGTTTACATTCCCTTCTGATATTTCATTGTTAGTGGAAAATACACAACTTAAAAATATGATTTAAACTGATAGACCCTTGATAACTCCTTGGACCCTGTGGTAAAGGGACTTTTGAACCCCAATTCTTCATCCTTTCCTATATCTTCACTTTTTATCATGTGACTTTGGTGTCTTCCTGTCAAATATGTGAGAAATAATAAAAGATTGTTGTTTTAACTATTGTGTTTAGGGTGGTTTGTTTCATAGCAATAGTTGACTCAGGGTCTGCTCACAGTGGTCCATGGAGCCCAGATTGAGAAATACCCCTTATAAGTGGCCAAAGAAAGCAAATAGCCTCTCTAAAGTGCACACTTGGGCAACCCCTTCACTTATAAAACCATATTAAAAGTAATTTATGTTCCTTCTAGAACAAATCCTGAACTAATACAATTAGATTCTGGGGTTTGGGTTTGTTTTTTTTTTTTAAAGTAGCTACTAAGAGCAAAAGGCATTTTATCAGTGCCCAGTTAGGAGACAAGAAGCACACACTAATTCACACAGGGAAAGTTTAACATAAAAAGTGATTAACTAGTAGCAGGGGATTACCTACTGAGGAGTCAGGAAAATCTAGTGAATACAGGAATAGTACACATGAAGAGCAGTCACTCCCTCTAAAACTGAGTCAAGTACCCAAGGAAGGAACATATTTGGAAGAGGGCCTCCCTTCACCCAGGGCTGAGATTCAGACCCCCTTGACAAGGAGTGGCTGGTACCCACTGGACGGCAGAGAAATTCCCTGAGATGCCGTGGGCCAGGGTTGGCAGCAGGAAGCCAGCTCTCTGGAGTGTCGGCCCAGCTGGCTGGGATGCCACCCACTGGCGCATCACTGAGAAAGTGCCCAGAGAGGAATTCACTGGGAAGCTGCCCACCAGAGTGGTAGCAAGACCCACCAAGAAGTGCCCTAAATGGTGGCACTGAAATTGGGGATGAGTGCCACTGCATGTCCTGTGCTACTGGCCTTGGGAAGAGTCCCGAAGAACCAGCATTCCCTTTCTCCCCCAGTGGCGCTCCAGTGCCTCTGCTGACAGGGGACAAATGTCCATCTTCAGGATCATAAAGCAGGGCAAGGAAAGATGGGTTTGGAGATGAGAAAGATAAACTGATAACTGGCACAGGCATTTTTAACATTGAGAAGCTTCTGATAGCATCCTACACAAGATTTACCTTTCTAAGCATCCCTTCTTTTCTTCTACTACCAAATACCTGTCTTCTTCTTCTGCCAGACACAGTGCCTATTATGACTTTGAGGCTTAACACACTGTTTAAAATGCAAAGGCAACAAGATGATGTTGTACATAGAAACTTGTGGCAATTAGAGTTTTATCTGAGAAGCAGAATGGCTAACCATGATATAGAATAAAGGATCTACAGAAACAGACTCACAGACATAGAGAATAGACTTGTGATTGCCAAGGGAGAGGAGTGGTGGTGGAAGGATGGATTGGGAGTTTGGGATTAGCAGATGCAAACTGTTATATATAGGATGGATAAACAACAAGGTCCTACTGTATAGCACAGGGAACTATATTCAATATTCTGAGATAAACCAGAATGGAAAAGAATATGAAAAAGAATATATATATGTATAACTGGATCACTTTACTGTACAGCAGAAATTAATGCAACATTGTAAATCAACTATAATTCAATTAAAAAAAAGAATAAAGGATCTATGGTGAAGCAATCTATGCAGGCTGTTGTTCCGCGTCTGTGTTGAGTCTAAAGTTACTCTAGGTCTATCAGATCAGCAGATAAGAAGGAAAGCTGGATGTAGGGGACAGCAGGACAAATGAGAATGCATGAACACAAATTGAGACCCCATGAGGACAAACTGGAACCCACTTCTATCTCTGAACCATGTCCAACCTTGATGCTGTGGATGACCCACAGGAGAGCTGGCACCCATTATCAGGGAACCACACACACATCTAGTCCGGGACTCAAAGAAGCTGAAGGAGGTGGCCTTGGGAAGTTGGAGTTGCTACAAGTCTGATTCACCAAGTAGGTAAGCAGCAGATTGGCAACAACTTTCAGAGCATAAATAGTATGACTTCTTCACTTCTACCTCTGGCCTTCACATGGAGTGTCTCTCTTGTCCAGACAGAACCATACAGGAAAGAGAACTCTGGGAAACATAGTTTCAGCTTAGCTAAGTTGACTTAGCACCACAGAGCAGCAGAGAAACCGCCAGTGCAATCTGTACTGTATTCCTAAAACTATCAGCAGAGCAAAATGAAACACTTTGGTTTAGTAGAGAAGAGATGCAGTGGAAAGGATATACTGCCTGTTTGCTGATGGATTTTCTCTCCAAAGATTTGTATTTCGGAGAAGAGTGCAAGTATAAATTATAATGTTATAGATTCTAAGTAGTGACATATTTAAGTATTATAAAGCATAAAACACAGCTGAAGTTTTATTTTCTAGCTACAACCCTGATAAATTACTGAACAAAGTATCAGTTTCTTCATAGATTCTTGCAGTCATGCTACTTGGTTTTTTAAGTATTTATTACCAGGTTTATTAATTTGTGTTAAGAAAAATATTGATAATTCATTGATAATGATTAATTATGACTGATTATACTAGAAAAGAAGTCATGTACAAGATATAAAGTATTTGATTTACAATAGCCAGGACATGGAAGCAACTTAAGTGTCCATCGACAGATGAATGGATAAAGAAGATGTGGCACATATATACAATGGAATATTACTCAGCCATAAAAAGAAACGAAATTGAGTTATTTGTAGTGAGGTGGATGGACCTAGAGACTGTCATACAGAGGGAAGTAAGTCAGAAAGAGAAAAACAAATACCATATGCTAACACATATATATGGAATCTAAAAAAAAAAAAAAAGGTTCTGAAGAACCTAGGGACAGGACAGGAATAAAGATGCAGACATAGAGAATGGACTTGAGGACACGGGGAGAGGGAAGGGTAAGCTGGGACGAAGTGAGAGAGTGGCATGGACATATATACACTGCCAAATGTAAAATAGGTAGCTAGTGGGAAGCAGCCGCATAGCACACGGAGATCAGCTTGGTGCTTTGTGACCACCTAGAGGGGTGGGATAGGGAGGGTGGGAGGGAGACGTAAGAGGGAGGGGATATGGGGATATACGTATATATATAGCTGATTTACTTTGTTATACAGCAGAAACTAACACACCACTGTAAAGCAATTATATTCCAATAAAGATATTAAAAAATGATACAACAGGATTATTATATTTGAAAAAAATAAAAATAAAAGCTGCCTTGGGGATCATGTGAACTCAAAATAAAGCTCAACTTTTAGATGAAAAAAAAAAGGTATAAAGTATTTGAACCAATATAGAAAGCTGATGAAAAGTTAAAGTCGTCATTCATCTCCCCATGTCTTCACCAATTTTTTTATGTATCCCTGATTTGCTTTTAATATAAGGAACTTTCCATTTCTTCTTTGGTAGTATTAATTACTGTGATGCTAATGATCCTGATATAATGCTATGATCATTACGGTACTTGCCAAACTTGGGATTCCCATATTGAAACCTTTGGTCAGGAGGATGTGTCCTGTCTTTGTGGTCGGAGCAAGGCTGATTGTTCTGTCAGCACCCTCTTCTGGACATTGTTCAGAATCAATGAACAGGAAATTCTTAAGCATAGGGCATGCTTATCAACTTTGGGATTTTCAGGAAATTAAGACAGTACAAATGAAATATTGGATTTTTGAGAGTAGCTATGGATAGGTCTAGAATATAGGGTTGATAAAAAAATTTCTTCAGAATCTTGAATTGTCACTTCCAAATGATTGAAACTGAATTTCAAAATAAATCATCAAGGAGTTTGAAAATTCTTAAAGAGTTGTCAAAAATTTGGAAATGGAAGATTACTGGTTACCCTTTCAAAGTCATATTAGAGCTCCTTACAGGTCATCTGAGGCTACAGGAGATGTAACCTTGTTTGGCTTACCGCTTATGAATGAAGGGAAGCAGAATATACCACCCCAAATATGACTATAGGAGTTCAGTGCATGCCACTCTAACATATGTCATTTTGGCGTTTTGATTATTTTGAGCTGCTGGCACTTGGAAAACCATAAATGCAGGGAGAGGCTTTCTCTGAATTCCCCTTATCTGCCTAAAGACTGATCCTTCAGAAGGAACTCAGATGTCATAGATCCCCTTCCAGGAGTTTCATCAACCAGGGAAGATTGACTTCTTTCAAAGGAGAGGAGAATAGAAGTCAACACCACACCCTCACAGACTTTGTCACAGATGATCACACCTCCCACCTATTCTTCTAAGGGCCCATTCATCTTTCCTAAAAATCATTTACTCTCCCCTAAGAATCTCACATCCCCCAACCCTTTCCCTATTAAGATGGTATTTAATCCTGAATTCTAAGCCAACTTGGGGAGGTACTCTTCCCCCCTCCACCCGCACCGCCGCCCCGCTGGGTTTCTCTCAGGTACACATGAGGTATACATATTAGTAAACTCGTTTATTTTTCTCTTGTTAATCTTTTGTCATAGAGTCTCAGCTAGGAATTTAGGGGGTAGAGGGAAAATTTTTTTTTCCTCCCCTACACTGTTAATTAGGGTCCAGACTCTTCAAATGTGGATGTTAATTTGCAGAAGGTTGATAAATTATCAGTGGATTGGATAGAGATACAAATTATTTTTGTCCAGCAGAAAAGATAACCTTTTGTTAACAGACAACTATTACATTTTACTTGCCCTGGTGAGACATTAACCAGTTTTGTAACTGCCATCTTATTCCGGCATTCTTTTTCTTCTCTCCCTTCTGTGAATCAGCTTTATTCTTCTGGGTCCCTCAATGAATTAAATAAATCTTAAGAAAAATGCTTACCCTATATTTATATGAAAGTCCTGTTTTTCCTTTTATGAAAATTATACTTCAACACTGTGTTCTTTTTCTGTTTGCTTACTGCTAGTGAAAATAGAGAAGTAGATAGGAGTTAACAAATGAAGCACTTTACAAGGGTCGTTTCTGTGTAAATTATCTCGTTACCCGTAGATTAGGCAGGCCCAGCCAGTCTCTTACTGACTCTCCCTTTCTCATTTATTTTATAGGACTTTAGATCCTTTCATTCTTCTTTGTCTTCCATCCTCACCTCCACACACAGCAACCTCACCTCCTTTCTTTGAAAAAAATCCCCCCACATGGCCCTACCCCCATGTCTTAGGTCCTGAAGCTGGTACTTCCTGTAAAGGAATAGAAAGAAATATAGGGTCCTGTAAATTCTTTATCTCCAAAGAAATTCATTACATCCCCAGGGCAACTAGGAACTGGTAGCATCAAGCTCTGCCGGGTTTTATAAACAAGTCACCTTGGTTCAATCCTTGGTCAGTATGAAGAAGGGTATGGGTGTATATGCAAAGCTATCATTTTAGCTCACACTTCTGTTAAGTATGCGGCATGAAAGCATAAGGAAGTTGCCCCCCTACCCCCTGCAACAAAAGGGATGAGAAAGGAACATTTCTCTGGATATTTATTTACCTTGTGGGAGATTTCCACAATTGTACAGAGATGATTTATTATGGTGTATTCTAATTCTTCACAAAGATTGAGTTATTAAAAGGTCTTCACAAATACTTTTTAATCTCTAGGATACTCGGCAGTCATAACTTTGAGATTAAGTTCTAACATCATATTGAAATGATAATACTCTTTTGGAGAAGAACTTTAAATTTGACAAAGGTCTTTATTTATGAAAATGAAGATGCTGTTTAAGGATTGTTGCTGTTACTATTATTGCTATTAATATTATAAAATCTGCAAATGCAGGATCTGTGGTTTACGTTCTGGGTTTTTTTCTGGAGAGCTTCTCTGTTTTTGGTTAGAGGAATCTGAGCTTACTCTTACTTTTTTCCCACTCAGCTTAGCTTCTGTTTCCTCCAAATCTTTGTCACAAATGGAAGAACTGACTAACATATATAATGGCCTGAGGAATCCCTTTCTTCCTCACCTATAGTCTGTTCAGACTGTGAAGAGATAATATGACCCTCTTTTTACCAACAAGTTATCATCAACAAGGCATACAAAAAGCAGGCACACCACCCTTCAGAAGCTTTTAATCTTGGGAATGACCAGAGTACCCACACAACAGATCCTCATACTACTAGGAACAATTGCTCCCAGACATTGCAATTTCATGGACTGATAACACTTCAGAAGATTGAAACTTGCCAAATTTTTATGTTGCTAAAAATCAAAAGCCAATCTATCTACTATCAGGTATCACTATCTACTGTCATTTCATAAAAGAAAGGACTTTTTAGCAACCAAAGATAGGTAGTTATCTCTAGATAAGTAAATAAATGAAAAGATACCTTTCACATCATGGAAGAAATCACAATTGTTCTTGTTTTTAACATTTCTTCACGAACTGATGGGAGTAGCTAAGGATGTGGACTTTAGCAACACACATCGTGCTCTTAGGTCTGACTTCGGACAAGTCATTTAGCCTCTTTTAGCATCCGCATTAAGGAAATTAGGAATAATAATACCTTCCTCATATGGTTGTCATGGGAACTAAATGGATAATGCATATAAAGTGTTTAATACAATGCCTCATGCAAATAGATGCTCTGTAAACGGTAGTGGTTGTTATGGCTCTTTCCCCCAGCTCATTATCAGAAACAAATTTTTGAGAGTTACTTACAAGTTGATTCATTTGGGGTACAATCTGGAAACAGAAATGTAACAATTGTGAAGAAATGAGATCTTCCAAGAAGATTTAGAGATATTTACTGAGCACTTTTTTATGAGCTAGGAGCTGTCTCAAAGATATCATTAAAAATTATAGTAAATGAACTTGTACATAGGATATTTTTGGAAATACCAGATCATGAAAAAGCATAATATTATAATTCCTACCTAGAGATAAAAGGGCCCTTAAAAAAAACCCTGGTCTAACCTCTCACTTGAAGAATGGGGGCATGGAATCCCAGATCAAACTGTCTTGCTAATGCTAATGTTACACAGGGAGAAGGAGAAGGGAGACTAGAGGGCAGGTGTCCTGACAGCCCTGCACTGACACCACCATGCCCCTGCCATTGGCAGGAGAAGAAACAGCCGCTGGTGGGAGACGAGGGACCCTTGCATCTCTCCTTAGCATATTTGCTATTGGACGCTGGGTCACTCTTCTGCCCTGCTGGGTGGTATCTTTAGCCTCAAGTCTCTTTCATGAGCTAATGTTCAGCCAGGACACTCTAGTACAGACAACCATTTGTTCAAATCTTGGCATACTTCTATGCCAGGCCCACCCCTCTCCTGGCTACCTGGTCTCTCTCAGGAGGCCCCCGCCTCCCCATGATTCAACCTCTAAGGGGTGAATGCTGGCCCTGCAGGGGCCCCAGCACCGCTGCCAGCTGGCATCTTGCAAGCGTCTATTCTGTATGCAAGTGGCTGTGCCACACCGTTTGTCAAATAGTTTTAATACCTCTTCTGTCCTTTGGGCAGTCTGTTGGACTGAAAACAATAAATCCATTTTTAGGGCCTGATAAGAGTGTGGGAACAGATAGTAAGGTAGTAGGAAGCCATCAAATCTCACTCTCTTAATAATTTACATTAGTTTAAAATGATTCTGCTGGATAGTTCAACAGGGGTTCAAGTTTTATTCTGTTTTCTACTGTCTTTGGGGTAAAGATATCTGATTTACCAGGACAAAGGTATTTTGCAAATCTTAAAGTGCACACTAGAGGGCAGTGGCCCCATACCTAGACACCTGACAATTTCCACTGTCTGCATTTCTCTGGCCTTCCTGTGTGTAGGGGAGGGAGAGGGGAGTCTCCTCCACATCTTATAAATGCCGTTTACGCCTGAAGTGTTTTCTGAAAATAGACCAGCTGCTTGGCAGCACCCTGTCATTCCTTGTTGTTTCTTTTCCATTCTGCTTCCAATGGTTTATCTCAGTGGGGTTTTAATAACAGAGTTATATTAACATCTTAATGATCTTTCTTTTTTCTAAACACAAGGCGAAGGAGAGATAGGAAAGATACATTCCTAATTTGGAGTATTAACATTTTCTATCTTTGCATCTTTGTGAATAAAGTCATGAATTAAGAATGAGGAAGAAGAAAGGTACAGTGAGGTATTCTTGTATATTGCAAACGCAGAGGCTAAAACCATTTATGTGAGTCTGCAGAGCTGCCCCCGTCCCCATAATAACTAAGGAGGATCATGTTTCAGCTCAGCTTTACCTCTCTTGCCTACTTCTAAGTAGGAGAGAGTCCTGCTCACTGGGAGAGGCAAAGCTGACCGGTATAGTCAAGAGCAGGGCTGGGGTGAGGGGACTGAGAGATAATAGAGCCACTACGCCTGTGGTTGCAGAGCTCTGGGTTAGCAAAGAGAGAAGTTCCAGTGCAGCTGAATAGTGTAAGGAAGTTCAGGAGGAAAACAAAGGGACATTGAGAAGTATGCCAGTGGTTATTTATGCATCTGCCTTTGATGGAATCTGAGGAACCTAAATAAAGGATTTGATTTATTTTTAATTACTTTTGGTTGCTAGACTGTTTCTTTGAAAAGAATAACCCTCTAAAACTGGATTATGTGAGTCCCTTAATTTATAGGCATATCTCAGAGATATTGCAGTTCCAGACCACTGCAATAAAGCAAGTATCAAAATTAAGTGAATCACATGAATGTTTTGGTTTCCCAGTGCATATAAAAGTTATCTTTACACTTTACTGTAGTCTATTAAATGTGCAATAGCATTAGGTCTAAAAAACCAATGTACATACCTTAATTAAAAAATACTTTATTGCTAGAAAGTGCTAACCATCACCTGAGCCTTCAGCAAGTCTTAGTAGTAACATCAAAGATCACTGATCACAGATCACATAACAAATATAATAATAACTTAAAAGTTTAAAATATTGCCAGAATTACCAAAATGTGACACATAGAAACGAAGTGAGCAAATGCTGTTGGAAAAGTGGCACCTACAGACTTGCTGCCACAAACCTGCAATTTGTAAAAAATGCTGTATCTTTGAAGGGCAGTAAAGCAAAGCACCATCAAATGAGGTATGCCTGTATAAATGTTTTATATTGAATGAATTTGCAGCAGTTTGTTTTTGAATTTGTGAAATCTAAAGCAATTGTGTTCCTTTATATTTATTTTTAAGTGTTTGTTCACTAAGTTTACTCTTAAACACAGGAGGGAGATAAGATATTCTTCTTTGGATTCACCCAACCAGGTCTTGGGTGGGAGAAGGAACACCTAGACCCTCGTAGCAGCCTGTGCTCTGCAACAGGCTGTGACATGGGACTCCCTCTGCATTTCTCTTGGTGTTGCTAATGTTTATTGAGCATTTACTATATACTACATGTTGTGTTAAGTGTCTTGCATAGATTATCTTGCTTAATTCTCACAACAACCTTATGCCATATGCATGGTTATGATCCCTGTTTACAGATGAGGAACCTGAGGATTAGAGAGGCTGCCTGGGATGAAACAGTGAGGATGCAGCAGGCTGAGGTTTGAACTCAGGTTTGCCTGCCTCTGACCTTATAACCATCATTTATGTACCCCTAAAGGACAGAGCGAAGCTGCAGGCAGTTCCATCGTGAAATCATCCCTCCTGACCAACCTTACAGAGTGCAGTGCTGTCTCACACACCCTGAACTGGGGATGGGTTCTTGATCTTATTCCTTCAGATGACAGAAATGAAGCCCTGGCTGTTCTGGGGTTAGCCTGGGCCACCACACACACACACACAGACACTGGTTAGGTTTTCATTTCTCTGAATTTATATGACATTGTCACTGGAGAATAATTAAAACTCCTGGTGGATTTATGTTGGGGCCTCCTGACACGGTTATGTAGGTACTTATGCTGAGATGGCAGGGGAGATTAGCATTAAATGCTGAGAGAAATGCTCCTGCCATTTTGATACAGTTAGAGGCATCTATCAAAGATGCATTTGGAACCCAGAAACCTCAATCTTGTTGCCAAGAATGCTGTAGGCTTTCTTCAGCTAGACTTAAAGGTGGAGAGAAAAAGTAGTTAGTGGAAACAGAGGTGGACCCCACCTTAACTTGACAGTAGATTCTTCAGGGGCAGAGGAGTCATCCCTTGCCCAGTCCTGTCTCCCTTGGTCTTTGAGGTAATAGTCCTTGTGCCACAGCAAAACCTTCTTTTAGAGACAGAAGCAGGTAGAAGGACTTATGTGTCCGTACTATTACTACTAATCATAATTGGTCACATTTGTTAAGTGTTTATTATGTGCTGGATATTGATGAAAGGGCCTTGCCTGTATCATCTCATCTACTCCTTAGATGGTCAGCCCCTCTTTCAAGCCTGACCCCTCCCCCAACTATCACTTACTCTGCTATTTATTTCTTCCATGGGAGGGAGAAGGTACTGCTTATTTGTAACATTGGCATTCATACAAGCTCAAGAAGTAAACGTTGCCAATGACTAAGGCACAAAAGGATCAGCAGATCTATGAATTAGGGTGTCAATGACACTTCTACTGAGAAGAATAATTTGCTAGTTGTTAGATTTTATTTCATGTTTACAGACATCAGTATGTTTTATACTAAAATAATAATAATTAGTAGTAGTAGTCATATTGTAATAACCCAAACATCAGCTGCCCCTTTGTCCTTCAGTTTCAGCATCTGTGCTATCTCTGGTTTTGCCCCATTGCAACCCAGATTTGGAACCCAGAGAGAAGAATCTATGATCATAAAAGAATTGGTGAGCAATTTTGATTTTAGAAAGGGAAGAAGTCATGGAGGAGATCTATTATCACACCACCGCCCCCCACACACACCCCTCTTGTTAAGCAAGGAGCCTAAGTCGATATTAGGCACCTCTGTCCTCTAGAGACCCTCTCTGTCCCAGATCTGAGGCTTTTCTCTCTATGATCTACACCCTTCTCCCCCAGCAGTGCCCTTGCTCACTCTTCTCTATGTCCTTCTTTTTCTTAGGTGGGATGCAAATTGCTCTCCTAATAGGTTATAGTTTATAAACCATCTTTTGTTACTAAACATGTCCTTAGCATCTTATGCTTCCATCCTTCGTGGTTTTGAGGTGTTCCTTACAAAGAAACTCCTTACAAGAAATTCTAGGATATTACATTTTCATTCCATTATAGAAATCAGCATTACTAAGACAGAATTCTGAAATGAGGGACTATTTACAGAATTTTAATTCTAAATAGTCTGATATAGTCCAACCCAATTCAGATATCTTACATTTAACAATACTTGAAGGAGTTCATTAGCATGGGAATTTATGAAGATGACAAAAATAGTGTTGGGAATGACCAAATCCATACTCTGTAGTGAGAACCATAGAAAATTCTCTATAAACTTAATATGGGGACTTCCCTGGTGGTGCAGTGGTTAAGAATCCACCTGCCAGTGTAGGGGACAGGGGTTCGAGCCCTGGTCCAGGAAGATCCCACATGTCACAGAGAAACTAAGCCCGTGTGGCACAACTGCTGAGCCTGTGCTCTAGAGCCCGCGAACCACAACTACTGAGCCCACGTGCCACAACTACTGAAGCCCTCACGCCTAGAGCCCATGGCTCCGCAACAAGAGAAGCCACCGCAATGAGAAGCCCACGCACTGCAACGAAGAGTAGTCCCCACTCCCCACAACTAGAGAAAGCCCGTGAGGAGCAACGAAGACCCAATGCAGCAAAAAACAAACAAACAAACTTAATATGGCACCAAAACGATATATAATAATACATGGTGATTTCTATAATAATCATACTTCCCCTTTACTATGAAACCAGATGTAACCTTTAAACAGGCAGTCCTGGTTCTGGCTGGGTTCTTCTGTGGGCCCATATTACTCATGTCCCTAGTTTTGACTCATAGTTAGCTATGAGAAATTCAAACCATATCACATTCAAACACATCTCCACTTGTGTCCACTAATGGATTTAATCAAGACAAAACATCTAATTTACAACCAAAGGTGTAAATGGAACCCTAATTCATGTATTTGCTCATTGCCTTCCCTCTCCCGCCCTGCTCCCCACACACCCAGAGGCATCTCAGGTTACCTTTTTATAATGCAGTCCAAATTCCCAATTCACCACAGCTTTCCAGAGTTTAGATACATTAATATCATGTCTCTGTTAGACCCTGTTGGCTAAAAATATTCCCAAAGAATCCAAACAGGTAACTGTAGTATCAGAGTGGTAAAACCATATCAGAGTTGGCTATGGATGGATGTTTAAAAATTCCTGTGAAATTTAACTGTAGTGGCTCCTTTTTAAGCAAAATACATGTTTATGCTCTTAAAAGTTGAGTCTGCCTTCAAATTAATTAAACCTCAATTGGAACAGCATCATGCATGGTAATACTTTCCATTAAGTAAATGGATTTTAGTTGTTCAGTAAAATATTGAAGATTAACACTGAGATTTAAGTTTTCCTGGGCTTACAGCACTCATGATTCTGGACGATTGCCTAAGATAGCAACAAAAGACTTTTCAGGGAAGTCCAAGGAATAATATGAGAATAAAGATGGCTAATGTCCAGAAGTGGAAGAATTTTTACTTAAAACTTGGACTTGGGTCATTAGAAATATAATGAGAGAAACTTAGGCAACCCGGACAACCAGAATTTAATATGTTTGTCTAGATAGGTTTTGTTTTGAGGTTGAAAATTCAGTTTGAACATACTTATTGTATGAATTACTAGTACTGACCCTACAATATATTATAGAGGGGAGTTGTTGACTAGGATTTGTGGTGAGAAGGAACCTCTTTTTCCTATCCCCTATACCTTATTTATCTTAATATGAAGTATAAAAATGGTGTGAAAACCCTCTACAAAGGGAACAGTCCTCCAGAGAAAGACAAATATGATATGATATCACTTATATGTGGAATCTAAAAAAATGTTACAAATGAACTTATATACAAAACATAGATAGACTCACAGACATTGAAAACAAACTTATGGTTACCAAAGGGGAAAAGCAGGGGAGGGATAAATTGGGAATTTGGGATTAACAGATACACACTACTATATATAAAATAGATAAACAATAGGGACCTACTGAATAGCACAGGGAACTATATTCAATATTTTCTAATAACTCATAATGGAAAAGAATCTGAAAAAGGATATATATATGTATATGTGTGTGCGTATGTATATATATAACTGAATCATTTTGCTGTACACCTGAAGCATTGTAAATCAACCATACTTCAATAAAGAAAGAAAGATAAAGTAGGGAACAGTCCTCAACATTTATTTTCCTTTTTGAGTGAGCTAAGGGGGTAGGATGAAATTAAGGAAATGAGTATTTGTAAAATGGCAGCTCAGAGTGACAGCTGCAGACTTGAATGAGTTTCCAGCTGCCTTAGGATTCTCAGAAGGAAATAGAGGTAGTATTATTGGTTCCATTTATTTTTTTCTTTACATTTTCTGTGTGTTCAAAGCTACCTAAAACCAGCATCTAAGGTTTTTATAATGGAGAAGAAAAAAACTTCTAAATTTTTAGTCTTTATTTTAGAAGAGTTTGAGAAGGATTGGTATTCATTCTTCTTTGAATCTTTGGTAGAATTCACCAGTGAAGCCATCTGCTTCTGGACTTTTGTTTTAGATCACTGATTTTATCTTCTTATAAGTAATTGGTTTGTTCAGATTTTCTATTTCATCATGATTCAGTCTTGGTACGTTCTATGTTACTAGAAATTTATCCTTTTCTTCTAGGTTGTCCAATTTGTTAGTGTATAGTTGTTCATTGTAGTCTCTTATGATCATTTGTATTTCTGTGTTATGAGTTTAATATCTCCTCCTTCATTTCTGATTTTATTCATTTGTGTCCTCTCTTTTTTTCCTGTGAAAACTATCTCAGAGTTTGTCAGTTTTGTTTATCTTTTCAAAGAACTAACTTTTAGTTTCATTGACCTTTTCTATTGTCTTTTTAGTCTCTATTTCATTTTTTTCTGCTCCAATCTTTGTTATTTCCTTCCTTCTACTAACATGGGGCTTCATTTTTTCTTCTTTTTCTAGTTCCTTCAGGGGTAAAGTTACGTTACTTATTTGAGACTTTTCTTGTTTCTTGAGATACACATTTATCACTATGAACTTCCCTCTTAGAACTGCTTTTGCTGCATCCCATAAATTTTGGTATATTACATTTACATTTCATTTGTCTCAAAGTATTTTTTATATTTCTTTTGATTTCTTTTTTGACCCATTGGTTGTTCACTGTCATGTTGTTTAATCTCCACATATTTGTGGATCCAATTTTCTTCATGTAATTAATGTCTAGTTTCATACCATTGTGGTTGGAAAAGATACTTGATGATGATTTCAGTCCTTTTAAATTTATTAAGACTTCTTTTGTGGCCTAACATATGATCTATCTTGGAAAATGTTCCATGTGCACTTGAGCAGAATGTGTATTCTGTTGCTTTTGGATGGAACACTCTTAAATACCTGTTAAGTACATATGGTCTAACGTGTCATTTAAAGCTGATGTTGCCTTATTGATTTTCTGTCTGTATGATCAATACATTGATGTAGTGGGGTATTAAAGTCTCCTATTATTATTGTATTCTCTATTTCTCTCTTTAGATCTGTTAATATTTGCTTTGTACACTTAGGTGCTCCTATGTTGGTTATGTAAATATTTACAAATGTTATATCTTCTTGTTGGATTGACCCCTTTATCATTATGAAATGGCCTTCTTTGTCTCTTATTACGGTCTTTGTTTTAAAGTCTATTGTGTCTGATATAAGTATAGCTATTCCCGTTTTCTTTTCGTTTCTATTTGCATGGAATATCTTCTTCCTTCCTTTCACTTTCAGTCTCTGTGTGTCCTTAAATCTAAAGTGAGTCTCTTTGAGACTAGATATCAATTACAGAAAAAATCTGTAAAACATACAAACACATGGAGGCTAAACAATACACTACTAAATAACCAAGAGATCACAGAAGAAATCAAAGAGGAAGTCAAAAAATACCTAGAAACAAATGACAATGAAAACACCACGACCCAAAACCTATGGGATGCAGCAAAAGCAGTTCTAAGAGGGAAGTTTATAGCAATACAATCCTACCTCAAGAAACAAGAAACATCTCAAATAAACAACCTAACCTTAAACCTAAAGCAATTAGAGAAAGAAGAACAAAAAAACCCCAAAGTTAGCAGAAGGAAAGAAATCATAAAGATCAGATCAGAAATAAATGAAAAAGAAATGAAGGAAACAATAGCAAAGATGAATAAATCTAAAAGCTGGTTCTTTGAGAACATAAACAAAATTGATAAACCATTAGCCAGACTCATCAAGAAAAAAAGGGAGAAGACTCAAATCAATAGAATTAGAAATGAAAAAGGACAAGTAACAACCTACACTGCAGAAATACAAAGGATCATTAGAGATTACTACAAGCAACTATATGCCCATAGTGGACAGCTATATGCCCATAAAGTGGACAACCTGGAAGAAATGGACAAATTCTTAGACAAGCACAACCTTCCGAGACTGAACCAGGAAGAAACATAAAATAGAAACCAATCACAAACACTGAAATTGAAACTGTGATTAAAACTCTTCCAACAAACAAAAACCCAGGACCAGATGGCTTCACAGGTGAATTCTATCAAACATTTAGAGAAGAGCTAACACCTATCCTTCTCAAACTCTTCCAAAATATAGCAGAGGGAGGAACACTCCCAAACTCATTCTACAAGGCCACCATCACCCTGATACCAAAACCAGACAAAGATGTCACAAAAAAAGACTACAGGCCAATATCACTGATGAACATAGATGCAAACATCCTCAACATAATTCTAGCAAACAGAATCCAACAGCACATTAAGAGGATCATACACCATGATCAAGTGGGGTTTATCCCAGGAATGCAAGGATTCTTCAATATACGTAAATCAATCAGTGTGATACACCATATTAACAAATTGAAGGATAAAAACCATATCATCATCTCAGTAGATGCAGAAAAAGCTTGTGACAAAATTCAACAGCCATTTATGATAAAAACCCTCCAGAAAGTAGGCATAGAGGGAACTTACCTCAACATAATAAAGGCCATATATGACAAACCCACAGCCAACATCGTTCTCAATGGTGAAAAGTTGAAACCATTTCCACTAAGATCAGGAACAAGACAAGATTGCCCACTCTCACCACTGTTATTCAACACAGTTTTGGAAGTTTTAGCCTCAGCAATCAGTGAAGAAAAAGAAATAAAAGGAATCCAAATCAGAAAGAAGTAAAACTGTCATGTTTGCAGATGACATGATACTATACATAAAGACTCCTAAAGATGCTACCAGAAAACTACTAGAGCTAATCAATGAATTTGGTAATGTAACAGGGTACAAAATTAATGCACAGAAATCTCTTGCATTCTTATACACTAATGATAAAAAATCTGAAAGAGAAATTAAGGAAACACTCCCATTTACCATTGCAACAAAAAGAATAAAATACTTAGGAATAAACCTAACTAAGGAGACAAAAGACCTCTTTGCAGAAAATTATAAGACACTGATGAAAGAAATTAAAGATGATACAAACAGATGGAGAGATATACCATGTTCTTGGATTGGAAGAATCAACATTGTGAAAATGACTATACTACCCAAAGCAATCTACAGATTCAGTGCAATCCCTATCACTACCAATGGCATTTTTCACAGAACTAGAACCAAAAATTTCACAGTTTGTATGGAAACATAAAAAACCCCAAATAGCCAAAGAAATCTTGAGAAAGAAAAATGGAGCTGGAGGAATCAGACTCCCTGAATTCAGACTTTACTGCAAAGCTACAATCATCAGGACAGTATGATACTGGCACAAATACAGAAATATAGATCAATGGAACAGGATAGAAAGCCGAGAGAAAAACTCACGTACATATGATCACCTTGTTTTTGATAAAGGAGGCAAGGATATACAATGGAGAAAAGATAGTATCTTCAATAAGTGGTGCTGGGAAAACTGGACAGCTACATATAAAAGAATGAAATTAGAACACTCCCTAACACCATACACAAAAATAAACTCAAAATGGATTAAAGACCTAAATGTAAGGCCAGACACTATCAAACTCTTAGAGGAAAACATAAGCAGAACACTCTATGCCATAAATCATAGCAAGATCCTTTTTGACCCACCTCCTAGAGAAATGGAAATGAAAACAAAAATAAACAAATGGGACCTAATGAAATTTAAAAGCTTTTACACAGCAAAGGAAACCATAAACAAGACAAAAAGGCAACCTTCAGAATGGGAGAAAATATTTGCAAATGAAGCAACTGACAAAGGATTCATCTCCAAGATATACAAGCAGCTCATGCAGCTCAATATCAAACAACAAACAACCCATTCCAAAAATGGGCAGAAGACCTGAATAGACATTTCTCCAAAGAAGATATACGGATTGCCAACAAACACATGAAAGGATTCTCAACATCACTAATCATTAGAGAAATGCAAATCAAAACTACAATGAGGTATCACCTCACACCAGTCAGAATGGCCATCATCAAAAAATCTACAAACAATAAATGCTGGAGAGGGTGTGGAGAAAAGGGAACCCTCTTGCACTGTTGGTGGGAATGTAAATTGATTCAGCTACTATGGAGAACAGTGTGGAGGTTCCTTAAAAAACTAAAAATAGAACTACCATATGACCCAGCAATCCCACTATTGGGTATATACTCTGAGAAAACCGTAATTCAAAGAGTCATGTACCACGATATTCATTGCAGCTCTATTTACAATAGCCAGGACATAGAAGCAACCTAAATGTCCATCGACATATGAATGGATAAAGAAGATGTGGCACATATATACAATGGAATATTATTCAGCTGTAAAAAGAAATGAAATTGAGTTATTTGTAGTGAGGTGGATGGACCTAGAGCCTGTCATACAGAGTGAAGTAAGAAAAACAAATACCATATACTAAAACATATATATGGAATCTAAAAAAAAAAAAAGTTCTGAAGAACCTAGGGGCAGGACAGGAATAAAGATGCAGACATAGAGAATGGACTTGAGGACACAGGGAGGGCGTAGGGTAAGCTGGGACAAAGTGAGAGAGTGACATGGACATATACACTACCAAATGTAAAACAGATAGCTAGTGGGAAGCAGCTGCGTAGCACAGGGAGATCAGCGCTGTGCTTTGTGTCCACCTAGAAGGGTGGGATAGGGAGAGTGGGAGGGAGACGCAAGCGGGAAGAGAAATGGAGTATATGTGTATGCATAATGATTCACTTTGTTATAAAGCAGAAACTAACACACCATTGTAAAGCAATTATACTCCAATAAAGATGTTAAAAAATGTTATTATAAAAAAAGTTAAAAAAAAAGATATAGCAAGTCTCTTGTAGGCAGTGTATAGACATGTCTTTTTCTTTTTAGCCATTCATCTACTCTATGTCTTTGATTGGAGATTTTAATCCATTTATAGTTAATTATTGATAAGTATGTGCTTATTGCCATTCTGTTTATTGTTTTCTGGCTTTCTTGTGGTTCCTCTCTGTTCCTTTCTTTTCCTCTTGCTCTCTTCCTTTGTGGTTTGATGACTTTCTTTAGTGGTATATTTGTATTTCTTTCTTTATCTTTTGTATATTTACTACAGATTTTTGCTTTTTGGTTACCATGAAGCTTACGTATAACAACTTATATTTATCACAGTCTATTTTAAGTTGATAACAACTTAAGTTTGATTCCACTGTAAAGTTCAACATTATTACTCTCCCCTCCCATGTTTTATGGGGTTTTTTTCATCTTTTTATCTTGTGTACACCTTAACTGATTATTTTAATCATAGTTATTTTAACTGTTTTTGTTTAACTTTCAAACTAGCTTTATAAGTGATTAATCCATTACCTTTACTATATATTGACCTTTCCAGTGAGATTTATTGTATTATATGTGTTCTTGTTACTAATCAGTTCCCTTTCTTTTCAACTTAAAGGCATTCATTTAACATTTCTTGTAAGGCTGCTTTAGTGGTGATGAACTCCTTTAGCTTTTTATTGTCTGGAAAACTCTATCTCTTCTTCACTTCTGACAACAACTTTGCCAAATAGAGTATTCTTGGTTAGAAGTTTTTTTCATTCAGCACTTTGAATATTTCATGCCACTGCCTTCTGGCCTGCAAAGTTTCTGCTGAAAAATCTGCTGCTAGCTTTATGGGGGTTCCTTTGTACCTAACAGGCTGTTTTTCTCTTGCTGCTTTTAATATTCTCTCCTTGTCTTTTAACTTTTGACGTTTTAATTATAATGTGTTTTGGTGTGGATCTTTTTGGCATCCTTTTATTTGGAACTCTTTGGGCTTCCTAGATCTGGATGTCTGTTTCCTTCCCTGGGTTAGGGAAGTTTTCAGTCATTATTACTTCAAATGAGATTTCTGCCCCTTTCTCTCTTCTCTTTCTGGGAGCCCTATGATGCGAATATTAGTCCATTTGATGTTATTCCATAAGTCTCTTAAGCTATTTTCACTTTTTTTCATTCTTTTTTCCTTTTGCTGCTCTGGTTGAGTGAGTTTTACTGCCTTCTTTGAGTTAACTGATCCTTTCTTCTCCTTCATCTAGTCTGCTCTTAAACTCCTCTAGTGTACTTTTTGTTTAGTTTTTGTATTCTTTAGCTCTGTGACTTCCATTTGGTACTTTCTTATATTTTCCATCTTTTTGTTGAAATTCTCACTGTGTTCATTCATTCTTCTCTCCAGTTCAGTGAGTATCTTTATAACAAATATTTTGAACTCTTTATCTGGTAAATTATTATCTCCATTTCATTAAGGCCTTATCTTATTCTTTCATTTGGAACATATTCCTCTCTTTGATTCTTTATGGTGGTTTCTATACAGTAGATGAAACAACCACTTCTTCCCATCTTGAAGGAGTGGCCTTGTGTAGGAGATGAACGTTCTCATTCAACCCTGCCTCAGCTCATGGTTGTCTCTCAAAACTCTGTGCTTGTCCAAGCAGTCTTTTATATTTTTAATAGCTCCAAATAGTTGAGGATGTGCCAACACCTCTCAATGTCCCAGAGGGAAGGCATTCAGCATCTACATTCAGTTTGACTGAAAGTCAGGCATCAGCTTTTAAAAGTATTCAAATATATACAGTCCTGTGAGACTGTAGCATAAGCCTCACTGGCCACCAGAGGTAAATGATCAATGGGCATTCCCTGGGCAGCAGTCACAAAAACCAGGGCACCAAACACAAAACCAGGATACCAGGTGCATGTAAAGCTCCCCTCCAGGAGACTCTGACACTCTGGAGTGTGGCAGACGGTGAGTGCAGAGTTAGTGCCCACCCTCTGAGGTCTCTGGGAAGGATTAGAGTGGCCCCAAGATGTATGCCTAGCCAGAAGGCTTTCCCTCAGGCCACAGTCATGATCATCAGCTAGAAGGCCTTCTTCACAGAACGACCAAGCTCCTGAGCCTGTTACTTCTTGCTGTGCCCTGGATGTCATAGCTGTTTAAGAGCACTTTTTCCGTTGGTCCCAATCCTAGGGGACCCACGAGTGTAAGCCCCAGTGGACACCAGTGCCAGGCAATGTAGAGTTGTCCCCTGGCAGCAGTCACAAAAATTGGGGCAACAGACAGGGGTATTAACTCCTTTCTGAGTGACATCAATTATTATACCCCCATGGGACCAGGAACTCAAGCTCCCCTGGCTTCCAGGGTGGGCAGTCAAGAGCCATCCCCTAGGTGGCAGTCTTAAAAACTGGGGCACCAGATACTTGCAAAAGCTCCCCTTCAGGAGACACTGGTGCTCTGGAGCACAACAAAGGGAGAATGCAAATACAGTGCCCACCAGTCTCCATCCCAGAGATTGTTCCAGCAGACTCCTAGATGTGTGTGTTGAATTAGATGCCTGCCCCTCAGACTGATGCTTTTATATTAGCAGGTGAGCCTCCTTTACTAAGTCTGGGTGCCATCGGCTGCCTCTGAAGTGGGCCCAGGGATAGGTGAGTCCAAGCATTTGAGCCCTTTAAGAATGGCTTCTCAGATGGCTAGAGTCTTGTAGGTCTAGGGACACAAGCCTTGTTGTTTTTCAAAGCCAAATGTGTTTAGGGCTTGTCACCATCTTGAACCAGAACTCTTCCAAACTCATTTTACAAGGCCAGCATTACCCTGAAACCAAAACCAGACAAGAATGGCTCAAGGAAAGAAAATTACAGGCCAGTATCCCTGATGAACAGAGATGTGGAAATTCTCAACAAAATATTAGCAAACCAAATTTAGCAATACAGTAATACACCACAATCAAGAGGGATTTATTCTAGGGATGCAGGGATGCTTCAGCATCCATAAATCAGTCAGTGTGATACATCACATTAACAAAATGAAGGATGAAAATCATATGATCATCTCAAGCAATGCAGAAACAGCTTTTGACAAAATTCAACATCCATTCACGATAAAAACTCTCAACAAAGTGGGTATAGAGGGAACTTACCTCAATGTAATAAAGGTCATATGTGACAAGCCTACAGCTAACATCACACTCAATGTTGAAAAGCTGAAAGCTTTTCCACTAAGATCCAGAACAAGACAAGGATTGTACATATGTACACATTCTTACCACTTTTATTCAACATGGTATTGGAAGTCCTAGCCAGAGCAATTAGGCAAGAAAAAGAAATAAAAGGAATCCAAATTGGAAAGGAAAAAGTAAAACTGTCACTATTTGAAGTTGAATGCTATTACATATAGAAAATCCTAAAGACTCCATCAAAAAACTGTTGGAACTAATAAATCAATTCAGTAAATTTTCAGGATACAAAATCAATACATAAAAATCTGTTGAATTTCTACACACTAACAAAGAACTATCAGAAAGAGAATTTAAGAAAACAATTGCATCAAAAAGAATAGAATATTTAGGATTAAATTTAACCAAAGGGATGAAAGATCTGTATGTTGAAAACTACAAGACATTAATGAAAGAAATTGAAGAAGACACAAGTAAATGGAAAAATATTTCATGCTTATGATTGGAAGAATTAATATTGCTAAAATTACCATGCTACCCAAAGCACTCTACAGATTCATTGCAATCCCTATCAAAATTCCAATGGCATTTTTCACAGAAATAGAACAAAAACATCCTAAAATTTGTAGGGAACTATAAAAGACCCCAAATAGCTAAAGCAATCTTGAGAAAGAAGAAAGAAAGCTGGAGTCATCATGCTCCCTGATTTCAAAATCTATTACAAAGCTATAGTAATTACAATGGGATCTTATTAGCATAAAAACAGACACATAGTTCAAAGGAACAGAATACAGAGAGCCCAGAAATAAACTCACACACTTATGGTCAATTAATTTACAACAAAGGAGCCAAGAATATCCAATAGGAAAAGGACAATCTTTTCAATAAATGGTGTTGGGATAATTGGATGGCCACATGCAAAATAATAAACTGGACCACTGTCTTACAGCATACACAGAATCTGACTCAAAATGAATTAAAGGCTTGAATGTAAGACCTGAAACCATAAAACTCCTAAAAGAAAACATAGACAGTAACCTCCTTGACATAGGCCTTGGTGATGACTTTTTAAAATTTGACACCAAAAGCAAAAGCAACAAAAGCAAAAATAAATAAGTGACTACACCAAGCTAAAAGCTTCTTCACAGCAAAGAAAACCATTAACAAAATGAAAAAGCAACCTACCAAATGGGAGAATATTTGCAAGTCATATATCTAATGAGGCTAATATCCAAAATATATAAAGAATTCATGCAACTTAAGAGCAAAAAAACCCAAATAATTCAATTTTAAAAATGAGCAGAAGATCTGAACAGACATTTTTCTAAAGAGGACATACAGGTACATGAAAAGATGCTCTACATCGTTAATTATCAGGGAAATGCAAATCAAAACCACAATGAGGGGCTTCCCTGGTGGCGCAGTGGTTGAGAGTCCGCCTGCCAATGCAGGGGACGCGGGTTCGTGCCCCGGTCCGGGAAGATCCCACATGCCATGGAGCGGCTGGGCCCGTGAGCCATGGCTGCTGAGCCTGTGCGTCCGGAGCCTGTGCTCCGCAACGGGAGAGGCCACAAAAGTGAGAGGCCCACGTACTGCAAAAAAACAAAAAAACCACAATGAGATATCACCTCACACCTGTTAGAAAGGCTATTATCAAAAAGACTAGAAATAACAAGTGTCGGCAAGGATGCCAAAAAAAGGGAACCCTCATGCATGGTTGGTGGGAATGTAAATTGGTGTAGCCTCTATGGAAAATAGTATGGAAGTTCCTCAAAAAATTGAAAATAGAACTACCATATGATCCAGCAATTTCAATTCTGGGTATTTATCCAAAGAAAAGAAAAACTAATTTGAAAAGATATCTGCACACCTATGTGCATAGTGGAATTATTTACAATAGCCAAGGTAAGGAAACATCCTAAGTGTCCATCGATGGGTAAATAACAACCTAAGTGTCTATCGATGGATAAATTGATAAGGAAATTGTAGTATATATTTGAATAGTATTCATTCATAAAAAAGAATTAAACCTTGCCATTTGGGACAATGTGGACAGACCTCGAGGGCATTATGCCAAGTGAAATAAGTTAGAGAAAGACGAATACCATATGATCTCTCTTATATGTGGAATACACACACACACACACATGCATATATATATGTATATATACATATATAAAACTAACCCCATAGATACAGAGAACTGTGGTTGCCAGGGGCATAGGGTGGGGAGTGGGAGAAATAGGTGAACTGTTTTGGGATTTTTTAGTTTAAATAAATTGATTTTTTTTTTAATTTGAGAAAAATAAATCTTAGTTGTAACCAGTATATATTACATGTAGTCATAGGGATACTAGAAGGTTACTTGCCAACATGAAAACAGTGTTTATGTTGACACAATCAGGTGACTAGTAATTTTTAGTTTCTTCTCTTTTGCACATTTGCATTTTTTAGTTTTTCTGCAGTGCACACTACCTGCATAATAAATGATCATTCTCCTACAGTGAGCATTATCTACATAGTTAAAAAATTGTTTATATTTTTAAAAAATCATACCTTTACCAAAAAGTAAGTTTGTTCCTGTTCCACATTAACATTTTAGGCTTCAGTTTCAGTTGTCTTGAGGACATTTCACTAAAATAGAGCAAAATGATGATTGAATCATGAGTGTATGATGAAATATCATACGGCCATGCTTTTCCTTTTAAATAAAAATTTAGCTTTAGAAAATCAGAGCAATTGAATTTCCTAAAGCTATTGATATAATTGTGTCAACTAAGGAAGTGCGTGGATAGTATATTAAAAATATTTGAGAAAGCATCATTAGTGCTATATTGACACCTTGTTGGAGGGAGGTGAATGGATTGTCATTCAAGTCAAATCTTTCTTCACATTTCCAAAATCTGGCCAAATTATATTATATTTAAGAACAAGACCTCACCTATATACTAACTTACGTACCATGGTTTTCATTCGGTAATGT
This sequence comes from Monodon monoceros, assembly GCF_005190385.1. Classification (NCBI taxonomy): domain Eukaryota; kingdom Metazoa; phylum Chordata; class Mammalia; order Artiodactyla; family Monodontidae; genus Monodon; species Monodon monoceros. The sequence goes on from NW_021703768.1 coordinate 91,688,169, forward strand.
TCATGTGCCAGGTGCTGGGCCCAGCCTTACATTGCAAAGAGGAGGGTGTGATGTGTGTGCAAACCACCTTTGTTGAAATGATAGTTTGGTCAGGGAACTCTGATAATAATTAAACTAGTTGCTGGCTCCTGAAAATTTTAAGATACAAGCAATCTGCTCTCCTAATTCTAAAATAAACATGTATTTCTCCAAATATAAATATTCAGAGTAAGTAGAGGGCTTGTAGATTATCAAGCTTCTTTGCCAGTTAATACTCTGTTTCCCCCAGGGTGACATTTAAATTGTTTTTTTGCGGTAAGTCTGGTGCATTTTTTTTTTTTTTTTTTTGGCTGTGTTGGGTCTTCGTTTCTGTGCGAGGGCTTTCTCTAGTTGCGGTGAGCAGGGGCCACTCTTCATCGCGGTGCGCGGGCCTCTCACTATCGCGGCCTCTCTTGTTGTGGAGCACAGGCTCCAGATGTGCAGGCTCAGTAGTTGTGGCTCACGGGCCTAGTTGCTCCACGGCATGTGGGATCTTCCCAGACCAGGGCTCGAACCCGTGTCCCCTGCATTGGCAGGCAGATTCTCAACCACTGTGCCACCAGGGAAGCCCTGGTGCATTTTTCTAAATAGTCTTGCCTCATATATAATTTTATCACCATTGGAAAATCCTGTTTTCCTGACATGACCTGAATTTGTATTTCTTCCATTTTCAATGTATTTCTCACTTAGGATCTTTTGCCATCTCTGCTACTGAAATTCAGTTTTTTGAGACAAACAGCTTGTGTGTGTGTGTGTGTGTGTGTGTGTGTGTGTGTGTGTGTGTGTTACTACATAGTAGGTTTGAATATGTACACATGAATGTAGGTTTTTCTGGGAAAACATAGTACATGCATACAGAAAACCAAAATTTTTTTTTATTTTTGCAGAAGTTTATATACTTGTTAAATATGCTAAGGAGTCAAAGTATAGAAGATTAGGAAACAAAATACTTTTGAGATAGGGATGTAGAAATACCTCTTGGTTATTCTGTTTGATACATGGTGTCAGTTTTTTAGTATTTTATGGTGATGCTCCTGGTACTCTAATAGCCATTCTGTACTTTTTAGAGAAGTAAGGAGAAAATCAGGACAGAATTATGCTGAGAAATGACTTTTGGCCTCAAGTGGCCTTTCTTTGAGTCAGCTTTGCTCAGGAGTAGGCAAGGTCCTAAGAACTTCTAGCCTATCTTCTCCAAGAAGTTTTGTAAGGAGGAGGGGTCCAGTGAGGCTCGCATGATGATGTCCTGCAATAGTTTAACCAGGAAGCATGGCAAAGGATACTCAACGGTTCCTAGACTCAGTATGCTCTAGGACAAGGCCGTGGGACATTGGTGTCCTGTAAGAATTTGGCCCTGTGTTTAATTTTTAGTTTGCTCTGAGATCTGTGACATATAAAATTTAATTGAATCATACATGGAAACAGAGATCTAGTTTCTTTTGAGCTGAATTTTGATTTGAAAAAAAGATAGGATCCAATCAATTTCCTTCTGCCTTCCTTACCAAAAATGGTCAGCCAATGACGTTTCCTTCCCCAGGCGTGGCCAGCTGGCCACAGGTGGCAGACAGAGCGACTCCAGGTGGTATAACCACATGGGCCACACACATCAGATAAGGCTGTATCACAGGACAGTAACAGAATTCCCATTTTAGTTCTCTTTCAGTTCTTCTGTTTACATCAAGAGAAAAGTCTCATTTTGGTGCTTTAATTCTTTACTGTCTGAGCCCTCCTTATAAGGAAAAGGCAGACCCCATGTTCTGAGCTTTGGGTAGGCAACGGTGTTTAGCCAGAATTTAATTAATTTTTCAGTTGCCTTCTGCTTATGGCAAATGATATTTTCCATTAATAATATTATAAATTTTTCTTTTAACATAAATATTCTATGAAGTATAAATCTATGAATTAGAGAAAAAATATTAAGTAGATTATAACACACATGGTACATGGTCTGGTAAAAGTTATAAAGGTGATACATGAAAGACTACCTTTGTGAACACTTGTGTAGAAAAAGAACAGGCTTTGGAATCAGATGAGATAGCCTTTAAACTCACATCTCTATTCAGGCACTTAACTAACTTTGTGACTTTGGGGAAATTATTTCATCACTGAGCTTTAATTGTCTTCATCTCAAAATGGCAATAACTATGATACCATGTATATATGTAAACTATGCAGTACAGTGCTTTAAAAAAAAAGGAGTGTACTCAAAATGTAGCTACTCTCCAGCTAACTAAACTCTTTAAGACTTCATCATTTATATCTAATTTCCTTCACAAATCCATCTCAAGCCATCTCCCAACACGACAGTCAGTATCAATAATTGGAAATCATCTGGTCTCCACCATCTCTATAATTGGTTTGCTTCCCCTTTGTCCTTATGTGATTTATAAAGCACTTAGGTCTCCCTATGCATCTTGTGATATTTAAGCTATGTAAAATCTTATGTCTATAGACTGTGAATAAGAAGGCTGAAATTAGATTCTGATCATATTTTTCCTTTGGGTAGTCACAAAGTGGCTCTGGAATCGCTGGGTCATCTGGGTGTTGTGAGGTAGCCAACTTAATAGTATACCTTTCCCCATTTGCATCGTCTTTAGCCCATCCACACTGGCATTGTTGAAGACATGTGGCTTGAATTAAAATTTACATGGCCATATGCTACCATCTCATTTTTTAATTCTATTTGTGGAATGAAGGTTTTATGGAAAACATTTTGCTACAGAGTAGGAGGATTCATGTCATACATCATGACAGCTCTTTCCCTATCATTGCCACATGAACTCACCCCCTTATTTGAAGTGCCTTCCTTAGCATCTGGCCATAGACATCCCTTTTTGGTATTATCGCTCATGAAAATAACTGCTGGTACACCTGTATATATTTGAGTGATGGCACATATGATTAAATAGACATGCCCATTAGAGTGTCATATGTTCAAATAAGTCTCCCAGTGTCCATTTTAATATAATGCAATAAACTCACTTTTCCAGCAAACGCAGAAATTGCAAGCCAAGCTCCATGTCGACGACCCAAGGGTCTGTTAATTCCACATACAGCCAATTCCCTGAAGGGAGATGTTTGAATACAGTTTTTTTTTAAGTGCGTTAGCTAACAGAAAATTTAATTCACATGCTAAAGTGTGTCAGGCAGCTGAGTGCCAGCATTCAGTTCATCATTATCTTGAATTGTGGGTTTAATCAAGTTCCTTCACTTAATCTGAATGTTTGTGTTCAAAACCTAGCACCCCGCTTTAAGGAAAACCCTCACCTTTTATTTCTTTTGGATAGTCTCCAGTTTCATGAAATCTGATGAAGACAGCCAGTGAAGGGAATCTAATTTGGATGGTTGAATCTGAGGAGGAATCAGGGAGACTGCATGGAGTGTTGCTTTCATTAAAATAGCTTTGTCCAAGAAGACATTTTCACCATACTCTTGCATCTGTTCCAGTGTTATTTCCATTTTGCTTTGCTTAAGTTAAAAAGGAATGCTATTAAAATGAAACTTGGTTTTAGAAAAAATATATATATATATATATGATCAAGGCAGTGGGTTGGGCTGAATGCTATTATTTGACCGATTTCGCATGTCTGCCGTGGGATGAGAAAGCAGTTTGGTGTACCCTCTTTGATACAAAGCCAGCACATGTAATGGAGTTTATTTGTTCAGAGCTGGGTATCAGGTGTAATAGAATTATGCACTGTGTTTATGTGACCCTGCCTTTTATATCCCTGTAGTTGCTCATTCATTCATTTTTCAGATGTAAATTAAAAGCAGAGATTGTAGATTAGATGTGCCAGGGCTCACGTGGGCCATGTGAAATGTAGTTTCACTCTTGGAACTTATTGAATCATGACAGAAATATAAATGAGCTCTAGGACAATATTCAACTCTTATGAGAATTCATTTCCATCAAGAGTAGGTAGTTGCCTTTGCTTGCAGATGAGGCCTGTATATTTATCTTTTCCTTTGTTCTTGTTATTTGTTACTGTTATTTTAATTCAGTTAGCAATGCAAAGGGCTTTAAGCAACGTTCTCAAGTTACCTCTATACCCTTTCAATTGTAAATATGACTCATGTTAAATAGATTCTCCTACTTAGTAGAAGAAACATCTTCTAAGAGTCTGCTTTGTGCCCAGCAGTGTCTGGGTACTTTACAAGGAGAAAGGACCCAATCATCCCAATCAATCTTCTGTCATTTTTTCAAAAGGTCAAATGAAGAGCATTTGACCTCTCTGGATGCTATCCAAATAACTTACATACTTCAAATTTGACCTTCTAAACTGGCTTTGTGCCACAGGACTTAGTATTAAGTTGAGCTATTTAAAATTGATGCTGCTATTTACTAATTTCATAAGGTTTAACCAAATACCTATAAGTTGTTGGGCACCCACTAGATAAATAATTGTATTCAGCATAGGAAGAATATGCTTGTAATTCTAACAATAAAAGGGACAGTACCTTTGGGAACTGCTATTGAAGGAAAGTTTGCTGACATGGATATTGTTAGGAATTTGGGATTTCCGGGCAGGGATGAGGATGTAGGAATGAGAGCACCAGAGCTGAATTTGGGATTTATAATTTAACATCTTTTAATCCTCACCTTAGAAGAGCCTCATCTAATAATAAGAATTGCCAACTTTATTTGCCAAGAACATGAATACTGAATAGAGCTTATAATGCATTTCTTTACAAAAGTTTTTTATTGCTTGTTGGAGAACAAAGCTCACTGGCAGATTAAATCTGCAAACAAAGGGAATATGGGAATCAAAGGCCATCAGCAAAGGCGAAAATGAGCCATACCCTTGAAAGAGCACTAAGACGGTCCAACTGAATCTTCATGCTGACCTGTTGAAGTGAACATAATGGCCCAGTGGGACCGAATGTGGAGAGTTCAGAATCCTGGTGAGGCTCTTCCCTGGTCCGTGGCAAATGTGCACAGCACCACTTAGAACATCTGGTTGTGTGCTGTGTGGGGCTGAGCAAAACAGTTCTCTCAGGTGGTACTGCTGGCACCAGCAGCACTTAGGTGCCCTCTTTCTATTACGAACAAATCAGGACTTTCAGGAAAATGGAGTCCCCATAAAAATCTCTAGAACGGGGGTTATAGTTATCCAACCTTCATTCTCAAGTCCATCCATATTGTAATTGGGAAAATGGCCTTTTGTTTGCCTATTGTATCATTTAAAAATGCCAGCTAAAAGCAAAATGAAGCTTCATGATCTTTTGATTTTATTTCATCTTTTTTTCTAAAGAAGGGAACATTCTTGGGTTTCCCTGGTGGCGCAGTGGTTGAGAATCTGCCTGCCAATGCAGGGGACACAGGTTCGAGCCATGGTCTGGGAGGATCCCACATGCCGCGGAGCGGCTAGGCCCGTGAGCCACAACTACTGAGCCTGCGCATCTGGAGCCTGTGCTCCGCAACAAGAGAGGCCGTGACAGTGAGAGGCCCGCGCACCGCGATGAAGAGTGGCCCTCGCTCGCCGCAACTAGAGGAAGCCCTCACACAGAAACGAAGACCCAACACAACCAAATAAATAAATAAAGTAAATTTATAAAAAAGGGGACATCCTTATATGGGCCTCTTCACGAGCTTTGAGAGAATCTGAAATATCTATTTTGAAGTATAGATATCTTCTCACATACTATGGTTTCTACTAGAGGATGCACAAAGAACATCCCAAAACAATAGGAATCCAAGGAAATAGCTGAATTCTGAACGGATCTGTGACTTGGAGATGGACTTCCATACAGGGAGGTACGCTGGATCTCTCCACCTTGTTTGCTTCCCCTTTCTAGCCTGTCGTCAGCCCAGCTAGCTACCCACTCAGCCGTCAGTGTCAGGTATGACAGGTGCTTTCAGGTCGGAATCGGAACTGTCAACTCCTCAAGCTCATCTTACTTCCAGTGTGTGTAATTTGGCCCTCACAGAATTAGATACTCCTTCTCTCCACGTCTAAAGCACATTGTTCATATGTCTCTGGCTAGAAAGGGTGTCTTTTTCTCATGTCTACCTCCCTTACTAGACTGTGAGCAGATCAAGAACAGGAGACCTGTCTCTGGGTCTCTCCAGTACCTATTAGATTGCTCGGTACAGGCTCATTCATTCATTTAATCTCTGAATCATATATTCGTTCTAAATTGGAGCCTCTTAATAAATATTCATTGAATAAATGGCTGGATGAATGATATCCTTGTTTTAGAGTGAGCTTGAAAAATTGGGCAAATTACAAGGCGTTTGTGTGAGAAACCCTGTACCCACTCCACAGCTAGGTAAGCACATGAGAAGAACCACTGTTACTGCCATCTTATAACCACTCAGTAGTTCTCACTGTTGTTTGGATCAAGTCTCAAACTCTTCATGTGTTCTATAAGGCTGTCTGCTTGCTCCAGTCACTGCCTATCATTCAGGCCTCATTGCTTTGCACTCTCCCCTTTATCACCATGTTCCAGTCACACTGGTCTTCTTAGTGACTTAAAGTCTGTACTTCTTCCGTGCAAGGCCTTTGCACATGCCACTCCAGTGACCTAAACAACTCTTCCCCTCACTCTTCACCTAGTTAACTTCTGTGCATCCTTTAGATCTTAGCTCACACATGTCTTCCTTAAAGAAGTGTTCTTTGACTTCCCTTCCCCACCCAGTCTAGGCTAGATCTAGCTCTCATGTGCTCTCCTATTTCTGTATTCATGTTCTTCAGAGTGATCTCGGGTGGCCTTGGCCTGCAGAGGCTTGAAGCAGGATTTTGGTTCCCGGCCAGAGATTGATGTCAGGCTGCCGCAGTGAGAGCGCTGAATCCTGGCCACTAGACCAGTGACCAGTGACAAAGCCCTGGCCCTTCGGCTTTGTAGAAATGAATTCCCACAATGACGGCAAGTAGTGAAACAAGTAAAGTGTTTATTAGGAGGAAAAAGAGTATAGGTGGGTAGACACACAGGCGGGCTCAGAGAGAGAGTCGCGCCCTCGTGGTAGTTTGAATCACTTATATGGGACATTTCTTCCGGGTTTCCTCTGGCCAGTCATCTTGCTTTGCCTGGTTCTGAGTCCATATTTGGTTCATCTCAAGGTCCTCCCATGTGTGCGCACACATCTCTTAGCCAAGATGGATTCTGGTGAAGAGGCCTATGGGTAGGTTGACATCATTCCCTTTTTGACCCCCAAGGAGCCTTTCTGCACATGTGTAGTCAGGAAGGTCTCCTTGACCTTGAGAATGAGAAACGTGGTCTCTTATCTGGGTAGGGCTCAGCTGCTCTTCCTCTTCTTGGAGTATCTGTCCACAGGGACAAACTCCAGCTGCTCAGCCTGGGGCCCATCTATCTCCTGCCTCAAGAGCACATACTGCAGCTTGTGAGTTTATGTTCATTTTTTAAAATTATTTATTTATTTATTTAGGCTGTGCCGGCTCTTAGTTGCAGCATGCTGGCTCTTCATTGTGGCGCGCAGGCTTCTACCTAGTTGCGGCCCGCAGGTTTTCTCTCTCTAGTTATGGCGTGTGGGCTCCAGAGCTCATGGGCTCTGTAGTTTGCGGCACGCAGGCTCTCTAGTTGAGGTGCGCAGACTCAGTAGTTGTGGCACGCGGGCTTAGTTGCCCCCACAGCATGTGGGATCTTAGTTCCCCGACCAGGGATTGAACCATCGTCCCCTGCATTGAAAGGTGGATTCTTTACCACTGGACCACCAGGGAAGTCCCTTATGTTCATTTTTATGATTAAGTGATATATCAGTTATCTGTTGCCACATAAATGCTGTGTAATGAAATACCATAAAATCTCATTGGCAGTCGACAGTAAGTGTTTATTGCTCGTGTATCTGGGCCAGCTGCAGGTTGGCAGGGCAACTGTTGCTCTTGGCTGTAGAGGCCGGGCTAGCTCAAATATCTGGGGATCAGCTGGCTGACTGCTGATCTAAGCCTCAGTTTGGGTGACTGGGACAACAGCTCACATGTCTGTCATCCTCCAGAAGGCTGCCTCAGGGATCACCTGTTAGTGGCAGATGCTCAAGAGGAGACACAAATGACCTCTTGAGGTGGCACAGGCACACCATTACTTCGGGCCTATTCTAGTGGCCCAAGTTAAGTCACATGGACAAGTCCAGAATCAGAGTGGGAGGGCACTGCAAAGTTTCAGACAAAGACATGTTTCCAAGGAGTTGTGAAGATGGGGCCATCTTTGTGTTCTACCACAACATGACTCTAGGATCAACTGAGGGCACCGATGGCATCTGTTTTTCTTCACCCTTATCTTGTTAGTACCTAGCAAGATGGGTGAATGTTGTAGTTGATAACTAAATATTTCTTGAATATGAAAAGGCATTAATTTGATGCCACTGTCTCAAGACTCTAGAGGAATGTTCACTTTTGAAGTAGATTCCTGCCTTAAGAAAAGTAAAAGAAATTAGTTTAAAATTGTTATCCATTTCTTGCTCTTCAGATTTCCAAATTCCTCCAAATAACAAGTGTTTGCATCTTAGGGTTAGCTTTCATGTCCCATGAGATTCATTTCCCTCTCTATCATTGGTGCCAGATAATGGTGTGTGAAAAATAATTTGAAATGAAACGAGTTAAACATCAGCTGTGTGAAGAAAGGGGTAAAAATCTTAATATTTTGGCTGTGAGGGAAAAATAAGGGTAGTTTTCATTAGTGTGGACGGTGGTCTTTGCACACCTTCTCATGTGCCATAGAATTCCACAGAACAGGCTCTGAAGGGCCAAGAGGAGTCCGATCATGATTCAAAGAGGTGTGTTCCTAATAACTGGGAAAATAAGTCAGATATTTTGGTTAGTTCTGGAACACGAAATCTTAAAAAGATCAGGAATGAAACACAAGCAGGAAGGGACTTGTGTTGGAAAGGGAGATTGGCATTGTCAAGACTGTGGAACATTCAGTGGGTTTCATATTCAGAGAGTGGTAAAGGGGTTGGGGAATACTGATTCAAATGCTGTTAGGAAATCCTTTAAGAGTATGATAATTGTTTAATGGAATCATGTAATTGGGTATCTATAATAACTTTATTCTTTGATTCTGTCTTCATTTAAGAAATATGACCTCTTTTCTCCGGGGGTGATATTCAAAATACCTGACAACGGGGACCAGCCATAGCAATGCAGAAAGGTTCTAGAGCCCTTGATTGTGCCAAGTGTTAGTCCTATGGCTGCTAAACTGTGGAAAGGTCTGAGGGTTTTTAGAGGTAGGAATGGGGCAGCCTGGGCAGCAAGTGGTCAGGGAGTGGGCATTCTCTGGTTTTGGGGCAGTGGTTATCTACCAACTGGAACAGAATTGTTTCCATTTTCTAATACTGACACAGCCATATGAGTCCTGGTTTTCCCTTTACTTAATTGAGTTCACCATCATACAGCTTAGCCTTTAATGGAGCCATCAAGGTCGGAAATGCTGAAGGATTTTGGAGAAGAGAAAGATCAAAACACAGACAATAAGTGTAGGCAAGTATTGTAGAGAAATTGAAACCTACATGTATTGTTGGTGGGAATGTGAAATGGTGCAGCCATTTAGGAAACAATTTGGTAGTTCCTCAAAATGTTAAACATAGAGTTACCAAATTACCAAGCAGTTCCATCCCTAGGCATATACCCAAGAGAACTGAAAACATATGTATATAAAAACCTGCTCACAGGTGTTCAGGGCTACGTTATTCATAATAGCCAAAAAAATGGAAACAAATATCCATCAACTGATGAATGGATAAACAAAATGTGGTATAACCATACAATGGAATATTATTTGGCAATAAAAAGGAATGAAATACTGATACATACTACAGTATGGTTGAACCTTGAAAATTATTATGCTGAGTGAAAGAAGACAGATATAAGGTGTGACATATTGTCTTATTTTATTTGTATGAATTGTCCAGAATGGGCAAATCCATACAGACACAAAGTAAATTGGTGGTTGGGATAAATGGAGAATGATGACTAAAGACTATAGATTTCTTTGGGGGAGGGGTGATGAAAATGTTCTAAAGTAGATAGTGGTGATGGTTGCGCAGCTCTGTGAATATTACTAAAAACCACAGAATTGTACATGTTAAAAGGTGAATTGTATGGTATATGAATTGTGTTTCAATAAAGCTTATAAAATATCTTTAAAAAGATTTACTTGTACAATGACATGAAAGAAAGCTGTAGTTTGGAGAAAAATAGCTGGGCTAGAGTATGCAGAATGACTTGGAGTTGAGTCATATCATTAAGTGCGGTTAGCAATGTATAAAAAGACAAGGCCCGGGAATTCTCTGGTGGTAAGGACTCGGTGCTTTCACTGCCTGGGCCTGGGTTCAATCCCTGGTTGGGGAATTAAGATCCTGCAAGTTGCACGGCGTGGCCAAAAAAAAAAATATATATATATATAAGGCCTGGAAGATGCTGCTATCAGGAAAAGTGGAGAGCAAGTGGAGAAAGGGCTAAATGCCTGGAAGAGGAGATGAAGGAGAAGGGAATTGAAAATGACTCCAGACTTATTTGACTGGAAACTGTGATTCTATTTACAGAAATGTGCAAGCTGAAATTTAACCTGGGTTTTGGTGGAACATGACAAGTTTAGTTTTAGACATCCTTTACAGTGATGACAAGACTTAAAAGTGTCTGGTAGTCACATGAAAAAACATGAACTGGAGCACAAGTAAGGATCGTGGCTGGACATGCCAATTAAAGAGCATTTGCTCTGAAGGGAAAGTTTGAGCTCACATGGCACTTGTGCAGAACAATTGAGGATGGCTGGGAGAGGGAAGGTGACTTATCAAGACAGGCAGAGCCTGTTCCTCATGGCTCAGAGTGTCCCTATAGGAAATCTCTACCAGAGCGCCCAGCCAGTGGCACTTAGTGGACTCCAAGTCCAGGATGATGGCTTTCCCCGGCCTGTCTCTCAGATCTTCCGTCTTCATCTGTCAGCTTGGTATGATGCCAGGCGAACTGCCTCCTTTGTCATTAGGTCTGTGAGACATTATATTATATTAATTCTCTCTTTGCCCCTTCTGGGCAGCTGCTGCAACATATTCTAGCTAAAAGAGAAATGGAATGATGTTGTTTTAGCCTCCCGAAGAGCTCCAGAAATAACAGTGGCAGGCATTTGGAATTCATTTAATTTAAGCAGCTTCTCCAAATTTTACTACATCTATTTTCATGCATCTCTTTTTCTTTTTCCTCTCCAGGAGACTGACTGGCCATATGCAAGTACTCCTGGGAGGATTTAAGGCTTTTTATTTACTTCCTTGGATTTCCAAATCCCTAATCTCCCCTGATTATTTTTCCTTTCCATAGAGAATTTGATATAGTTTAAAGAAACTTAACAAATAAGTAAAGATTTTTTTTTAATATTCTGAACATTTAAGGCAAGATGACACAGATACTAAGTTTTGGACTCCAAAACATCTTATCAGACAGCGAAGACGTTTTTGAAGCATCACGTGATGCGTGCATGTGGTTGTGGATCTCAACTAGGAATTCCCCACTGATGATGTCAGGGATCTTGATGCCAAATGATTCTAGGTTAGTAGAATGCCTAGGCGGGTGTGAGACAGTCCGTAAATGTAATTAATGAGACGACACACACCACAGGGGTGCTTTCTGTGCTTGAGTTATATTTGCAGTTGAGAAGGCTGGATTTTTGTTTGTTCTGTGTGTGAGGTTTAATCTGGAAATAGTTTTCAAGTATTTCCTTTCTTAGCAAATTTTTTTGTGTTTTTTAATTGAAGTATAGTTGATTTACAATGTTGTGTTAATTTCTGCTGTACAGCAAAGTGACTCAGTTATACATATATATATATATATATATATATACATTCCTTTTTATGTTCTTTTCCGTTACAGTTTATCACAGGATGATAATGAATACACTTCCCTGTGCTATACAGTAGGACCTTGTTGTTTATCTGTTCTATATATAATAGTTTGCATCTGCTAATCCCAAACTCCCACTCCATCCATCCCCTACCTCCCCTCCCCTTTGGCAACTACAAGTCTGTTCTCTATGTCTGTGAATCTGTTTCTGTTTCTCACATATGTTCATTTGTGTCATATTTTAGATTCCACATGTAAGTGATATCATATGGTACTTGTCTTTGTCTTTCTGACTTACTTCATTCAGTATGATAATCTCTAGTTCTATCCATGTTGCTGCTAATGGCATTATTTCATTCTTTCTTATGGCTGAGTAGTATTCCATTGTATGTATGTACCATATCTTCTTTATCCATTCACCTGTCAATGGACATTTAGGTTGTTTCCATGTTTTGGCTATTGTGAATAGTGCTGCTATGAACATAGGGGTGCATGTATCTTTTTGAATTATAGTTTTGTCTAGATATATGCCCAGAAGTGGGATTGCTGGATCATATGGTAATTCTATTTTTAGTTTTTTGAGGAACCTCCATACTGTTCTCCATAGTGGCTGTATCAATTTACATTCCCACCAACAGTGCAAGAGGGTTCCCTTTTCTCTACACCCTCTTTAGCATTTGTTATTTGTAGACTTTTTAATGATGGCCATTCTGACTGGTGTGAGGTGATACCCACTGTAGTTTTGATTTGCATTTCTCTAATAATTAGTGATACCCACTGTAGTTTTGATTTGCATTTCTCTAATAATTAGCAATGTTGAGCATCTTTTCATGTGCCCATTGGCCATCTGTATGTCTTCTGTGGAGAAATATCTATTTAGGTTTTCTGCCCAGTTTTTGATTGGGTTGTTTGTTTTATTGAGTTGAAAAGCTGTTTGTATATTTTGGAAATTAAGCCCTTGTCAGTTGTATTGTTTGCAAATATTTTCTCCCAGACTGTAGGTTATCTTTTCATTTTGTTTATGGTTTCCTTTGCTGTACAAAAGCTTATAAGTTTGATTAGGTCCCATTTGTTTATTTTTGTTTTTATTTCTATTGCCTGGGGAGACTGACCTAAACTTTGGTACGATTTATGTCAGAAAATGTTTTGCCTATGATCTCTTCTAGGATTTTTATGGTGTCATGTCTTATGTTTAAGCCATTTCGAGTTTATTTTTGTGTATGGTGTGAGGGTGTGTTCTAACTTCATTGATTTACATGCGGCTCTCCGACTTTCCCAACACCACTTGCTGAAGAGACTGTCTTTTTCCCATTGTATATTCTTGGCTACTTTGTCGAAAATTAATTGACCATAGGTGTGTGGGTTTTTCTTAGCAAATTTCAAACACAGATTATCTACTGCAGTCCATCTATTTCACAGCAGTAAGTCATTGGGTCTAAAAGTGATATAGCTGATTTCATAAACAGTAAGGTGAAGACCCAGCATGATGGAACAGTTATCACTCTAGGGAGGGGTCCACTGTGCTAACAACTCAGAGTCTCTAATCCCAGCCAAGGGATTCCAAGATAACTTGACTGAAGGGGCATAGTAAAGGGAGAAAAGTTCAGAAGTAGAAGTTAGGACTGGTTCAAGGTCTCATCAGATTGTTCAGTAGTAGTAAGGCTTTGGGCAACATGCTTCTCAAAAGTTACCTCCATGTACTCTTTCAACTTTTTCACTCCCTAGTCACTATTCAATCCACACTAATCTAGCTTCTATCCATCGCCACCACTTAATGAAATTGCTCCTCTCAAGGTCCCCAGTAATCTCCATTACCAAAGGACACTTCTTTGTTGTCACTTTCTTGAACTCTCAGCAGCATTCCACATAGGTTGCAACTCTCCTTGACACACTGGTCTCTTGGTATCTATGATGTCATATCTTCAGTTTTGCTCTTTGTCACTGGTTAATTTTTCTTGATCTTCCTTGCTGGATTCTCTTCCTCTATCCTCAGGAAATATTGGTGCATCTCAATGATAAGTCCTGGGACTGCATCTTTTTACCCACTCCCTCCCTAGGTGACCTCATGTGTTCTTGTGGCTTTCAACATCCACTGTAGTCTATATGCTGATGACTTCCAAATCCATTTGTCTAGCCTGACTCTCCCCTGAACCCCAAACTCATTTATCCAACTGCTGTTGGCATCCTCTTAAATGTCAAATAGGAATCTCCAATTTAATGTGTCTAAAGTGGAAGCATTGATCCCCCCAAACCCAGTCCTTCCCCACACCCAATTGTTCAACCCCCAAACTGATGGTCATCCTGATTCCTCTCTCTGTCTCATTACCTGCATCCAGTTATTCACCAGGTTGGTGTCAGTTTTTACCTAAATCATATATCTCAAGTTCATCCATTTCTTACTGTCTTTATTGATTTTACCTAGTTTCAAGCCACAGGCATCTTCTTACAACTATCATATCTTTTAACAAGTTTCCTTGCTCTACTACATTTATGATGCTACAACCCATTCTTTACATAAAGGTAAAATTGTCCTTTTTTGGCTTTTTATTATGAAGATTCTCAAACATACACAAGTGGACAGAGAGTAGCACGAGCTACACCTGTCACCCAGCTTTAGCGGTTATCAATTCATGGCAGTCTGTTTCATTGAAAACCCCATTGATTTCCTTGACTCCTCTAGGATTTTGACACAAATCCCAGACATCATATCATTTCACCCCTAAATATGTCAATATATATCTATAAATAAGCACAAGGCCATTAACATATCCTTAAACATTAATAATTTAAAGCAGCATCAAATATTCAAAAAATATATTTCTGAATGTCTCATAAAGTATAATTTTTTACAGTCAGGTTATTTGAATCAAGATCCCAATAAGGAGCACATATTGCAACTGGTTGATATGTCTCTGGGGTTCTCCTTCCATTGATATCTCACTCCTTCACGTGCTTTTTTCTCCCCCTTTCAATTTACATGTTTACAAAACCAGATTGTTTGCCCTGTAGAGTTATAGTCTAAATTTTGCTGATTGCATCTCTGTGGCTAACGTAACATGTTCCTTAATGTCAAAAACTGCTAAGATGGCTTCATAGGTGGTATTGTATTCTTCCATCAGAAGTCATGTGTTTAATTGCATGTCTTTTTGTGATGTTAGTAGCCATTGTGCTTTATGCCTAAATCTATTAATTCATTAGAGGTTGCAAAATAGGGATATTCTAATTGTATCAATTCTTCGTTTATTTGCAGGAATACTCATGTAATGAGGAACTTTCTTTTGTCTACTTTTTTAGGTTACCTAGTGGTAAAGTTTGTATAGGAATAGATTTACCTTTTTTTTTAAAGATTTTTTTTTTGACGTGGACCATTTTTAAAGTCTTCTATTGAATTTGTTACAATATTGCTGCTGTTGGATATGTTTTGGTTTGTTGTTTTTTTTTGCGGTACGCGGGCCTCTCACCGCTGTGGCCTCTCCCGCCGCGGAGCACCGGCTCTGGACGTGCAGGCCCAGCGGCCATGGCTCACAGGCCCAGCCGCTCCACGGCACGTGGGATCCTCCCGGACCGGGGCATGAACCTGCGTCCCCTGCAGCGGCAGGCGGACTCTCAACCACTGCGCCACTAGGGAAGCCCTGTTTTGGTTTTTTGGCCACGATGCATGTGGGATCTTAACTCCCCAACCAGGGATGGAACCCACACCCCCTGTACTGGAAGGTGAAGTCTTAATCACTGGACCACCAGGAAAGTCCCTAGATTTTACTTTTTAAAAACATAAATTGGATCACATCTCTGCCCTGCTTAAAGTCTTCCTGTGGCATCTTTATGCACACAGAATGAAATCTATGGCCAGCACACACACTGTATGGGCTCCTCCATCATTTTTTCGTCATGTTCCATCATAGTGTCTACTTTTTTGTTGAAATTTAAATTAAATTAAAAACTTGAAGTTTATGGGAAAGGGTCAAGCCCTTTTCTGCCCCAGGAGTTTTGCACTTGCTCATCCTTCTGCCTGGCCATCTTCCCCCACTTTCTGCCTAGTGGGCTCCTTCTTGACCTTCATGCTGAAATGTCATCTCATCAAGGCCTTCTCTGACTGCTTCATTTAAGGGGCCCGCTCTCCCTCATCGTAGCTCCTGTTTAATTCCTTTATAGCATCCATCACAAACTATAGCTATCTTCTTTATTTGTTTATTAATCATTTTCCACCAAGTATGCTAGCTTTGTAAGAGCAAGGATTTTTCCTGTCCCATACACCACTGAATCCCAAGGCACAGCACAATGTCTGGCACACAGTGGGTGCTTTTCTTTTTTGAATCAACACCACAAACTTGCTGCACATCCTCACCGATATAAGTGGAACACAGGGACGGGCTAGATGATTGTTTTTAACATTGTTCTCTGAGGACATAGAGACCAAGGCCAAGCTCGTCTAGTGCAGTGCTTCCTGAATGCTTTATGTTGTGGCACCTGGAGCAAATGATGTCTGATAGGGTAGGCCACTGAGGCTGGCTGGTGGCTCACAGCCAGGGACTCAGTCCTGGCTTTCCGCACCTGGCTTGGTGCCTGAACAGACGGCCATAGGAGTTGGGTTACAGAGAGCATTTCTGGACTTACGGGGGTGGGCTTATAGATTTAGGGCAGGAAATTCTTTTGAGTGTATACTTTGAGGGCTCCCTGACTTTTATGACTGTCAGGGACTCAGAGGATTGGGACTTCCTGCATCTCCACAGGGTTCTGAAATCCCCCTTTCCTCTGAAAAGTCACTTTCTTCTTCAGGAAATCCCACCAATTTCACACTATTTCAAAGCATCCTCTTTTACAATGCAAATACTTTGGGCTTGGTTGAGAAGATTATGAGTATTTTTCACCTTCGTGTGAGGTAGCTTAACCAGGCTGCTTTCTTCATAAAATCTGAGGTATCTAAGTTGGGTTTAGTTTAAGAGAGTCAAGGGGGAAGGGGTCAATTTTGGAGTTTGTTTCCTTGTGTGGGCTGGAGGAGGACAGTGTGACTCAGCACAGTGGACTCATGCGATGAGCAAGGCTGGCTTGGACCCCCGGGGTGGAGACGAGGGCTTAGGTCAGCCAGCCCCAAATTTCAATTTCCTTAATGCCGGAGGTTCAAGACTTTTACCCAAGATTGCTTCAGTGAATCTGATGTTCATTACCAATGTAGGGTACAGAGAAGACCTGGAATAGAATCCCTACTGTGTAAAAATTCACTGAGGTCAGCAGCCATACATAGAGGGGCCAGCCTGCCCCTGACAGCAGAAAGGCAATGCCAGTGCGCTACAGCATGTGATCGGTGCACAGACCCATCCACTCATGCAAACTGCAACTTCTGCTTTCCCAGAAATGCTCCTGGAACTACGGCTGCCTCCTCTTCTCCCAGAAACCAGATGCGAAGAGATTAGCCTCTTGGGAAGACAAGGCCAGAAATAAGGGGAACCCAGGTCATTGCCCAATTGGAAGACAGGTTTTCCTCCTTCACCCGACCTGCTCCCACATCTTGATAAATTCCCCTGCCACTTCTGGTCCACACCTCTGTGGACAGGGGCTTGCACTCTGCTGAAGCAGAACTTGGAGAAGCTCTTCTAGAGTGGTCATGCTGAGGCAGCCACAGTATGAAAGGATTTGCAGGCATGCAGTTATATACTTGGTAAACTACAGTGAGCCCTAATCTTGCGACCTCTTTCTCATTATATTGGAAATGCACGTGCGTTTTCATTCTCCTTTGGTGTGCTGACACGACATGCTGAGGGGCTCCTTGCATTCCTAACGTACTTAGGACATTGACCCAGTTTCATTCTTGTCTACCGCAATATCTTAGCTTTCTTGATAGTAGATATTCCCAGCCTGATTCCTGACTAACTAAGAGGTGGAAAAAAACCACAAAACATTTAAACTATGCAAAAAAAAAAAAAAAAAAATCTTCGTTTCATGGAATCTTAGATTGGAAGAAAACTGATTTGGACTCTCCCTGATTGCATGAAGCTCTACTCTCTATACCACTGGCTTTCAGTGTGTCCCGCCAGCCTTGATCCTCTGCTTGAACAATTTCAGGGGAGGGGATCACAACTACTCTGTTCTCCTTGCACTGACAGATAGTTCTGTGGTCTTCCTGTTCTTAAGTTAAAATTTGATGCTAAGTTCTCATTAGTCTTCATTACCCCTCCACAATCACACAGAGGAAGTTGGATGGCTCTTCAAACAAATGCTGTTAGTTACCGTGTATCTCTGAAGTCTTCTCTTTACTAGTCTATAAATTCTCCAGCTCTCCCAACTATTCCTGGCCTCCTTGGAAAGAGCATCTGAATTCTCCTCCTCTCCAAGCCTACTCCAAAGCTAAGCTCATTATTTTTGTCCTTGGTCCTTTCCTTCCCTCCTTTTTCAAGAACTTTGCTCCATCTTCCTTTCCTCTGTATCCTCAGGTTTTCCTTTAGCCCCAGACTACAAATATTGTCATTCTACCCTCTACTCAACATTGCTTACCTACCTGAAGAAACTCTCCCATCTCTCAATTTGCAGTCACCATCAAATTTATGGAAAGAGTAGTACATGGTTACTGCTCCTAGTTCCTCTTCATTCCTTGTGTAGAGATTTATCTTTGAAGGACATTAATGTCTTAGAGGTGCTCTTTTATCAGTCTTCAGGCTTCTCCCCCCTCTATAGCATGTAATATCGATGCTTTCCCTTCTGTCTTGACATCTCCCTTAGGCTCCCAGACTCAGAGTCCCCCTGGTTATCTTCCTGTTTCTTTAACTGGCCTTTCCTACCATTTCTTTTTTTTTTTTGAAGATGTTGGGGGTGGGAGTTTATTAATTAATTAATTTATTTTTTTCTGTGTTGGTCTTCGTTTCTGTGCGAGGGCTTTCTCTAGTTGTGGCAAGCGGGGGCCACTCTTCATAGCAGTGCGCCGGTCTCTCACTATCGCGGCCTCTCTTGTGGCGGAGCACAGGCTCCAGACGCGCAGGCTCAGCAGTTGTGGCTCACGGGCCTAGTTGCTCCGCGGCATGTGGGATCCTCCCAGACCAGGGCTCGAACCCGTGTCCCCTGCATTATCAGGCAGATTCTCAACCACTGTGCCACCAGGGAATCCCCCCTACCATTTCTTCTTTTATCCTTTTCCCTCCATGAAAAAGATGTTCCTTAAGATAATGTCCTCAGAGCACTTCTCCTTTCTCTGTCCTATCTTCTTTGGCAACCTTACCTGTTTCCATGGTTTTATTTATAATTCTAATAGGAGTTACCCCAAACCTCCATCTCCATCACAACCTTGACTTACCTCTATAGCTCCATTTCAAGCTTCCTTCTAAACATTTCCACTTGAATATGCCACCTCAAACTTACAAAGATGTCACTTCAAACATATGGTATCCCAAATGTAGTTTCCTCCTTAACCTATTTCTTCTCTGGAATACATATTTTTATTGAGAACATTGTTGAAAGCCCCAGTCAGTCAAGTTCTAGATCTACAAGTCTTTTACAAGTCATTTTTAAGCTCTCCTCTTTCCACTACAGTTTCTGTTTACTATCTTTCTATTAGAACCTCCTACATCTTAAACGAACCTCTGGTTCTTTTCCATTGTCCCAACTCAATTCAGGCCTTTGTAGCCCCTTGCTGGATTGTTGGGATAGTCCAATTGGCATGTCCATTTCCTACTTCCAGTTTACCACATTTAGATGCCAGATTGTAGTGGAGTTCCAGCTTATGTGGGGATTAAGTATTAAAGTCATTGTTTAAGAAAATCCCATATAATCAACACTGCTCTTGAAAATGCCTTATACTGTCCATAAAGTAGAATCTGCAGACATATTCCTTCTTAATAAGTTCAGTACTGCCAATTTTTCCTCCACTTTTGGAACAGATCATTTTTCTTTTGGTTGAACACCAGATGAAGTCATCTGCTTGGTTTTTAAGGGCCATCTAGTATGAAAAATATGTTTCTTTAAACACCAGAATCACACTCGACACTAGTCTACTTGACTTCATGTTAGTTACTCATGAGTGTGATACTAATCCACTGGAATGTCTAAAAAAGCACAGCTCTGATCCTATTATTTCTTTGCTTGAAAACCTTTAGAGGCTTTTTTTTTTTTTCCATTGCCAATCGGAAGGCCCATTTTTTAGCCTGGCACTCGAAACTGTCCATGATCTGGCTTCAACTCACTTATCTAATCCAGGTTCCATTACCAGAATGGAATATCTCCCATTCCCCACACATGCTTTGCACATTCCAGTCTCCACCCACACTTTCTCTCACAGTGGGCCCACATCATGGGATACCTTCTCCTCACTCCCCATCTCTGCTAGGCTCAGCCATTCTTCAAATATCAACTCATGCTGCCTCTTCTAAGAGTCCTTCACAGTCTTCTCCTCCCACCCAACCCAGCCAAAATCCTATTTCCCACCTCTGAACTGCTGTAGGTCTTAATTTGTTCTGCTTTTATGGCAAGTATCCATTTATGTTTAGAATAGTCATTTCTGTTTATGAGACTATAAACACCTTATGGGCAGGGTTGATGCTTGAGTCTTCTTTATATTTTTATATTCTTTCGCCACCATCTCCCATCTTCAAGCACACAGTTCTCAACAGTTTTTAATGAATTAAATAAGTAAAATAATGTGGCTTCCCAAACCCTCCCCATGCTGAAGAGCTTCTCCTAATGTGCTCTAGTCTGGCAGTGCCCCAGAACTTGGGACTGGTGCTCCAAAAAAGCTGCCAACTCTTCCTCATCCCGGTAGAGCTTTCATCAGGCAATGAATGAACTCAGCAGGAAGGCATACGAGTAAGAAGATCTATGCAAATGGTCAAGCTTTTTCCTTCTTCTTAAAGAGCAAAATAAATATCCTACTTCATTAAAAAAAAAAAAAAAGCAGCCTTGGAAATTAATGGCTTTTTCATAGAAGGCTTCAGGAAGTGCTAAGGTCTGTCACTGGGGATGGAGACATTTTGTTCCCATTGTGTAGAAAGTGACTGATGAGGCTTTTAAAGCAATCCTGCAGACCTACTGTTAAAGGATCAGAATATTTTTCAGTGCATCTCAAGTTCAGTGGGACTTTAACCTTTATGGAGGGAAAAATTCTAGCTCTTTCCTCCCACCCTGCCACACACAGAGGGATTTTGTTTGTTTGTTTGTTTTTGCGGTACGCGGGCCTCTCACTGTTGTGGCCTTTTCCGTTGCGGAGCACAGGCTCCGGACACACAGGCTCAGCGGCCATGGCTCATGGGCCCAGCCGCTCCGTGGCATGTGGGATCTTCCCGGACCGGGGCACGAACCCGTGTTCCCTGCATCGGCAGGCGGACTCTCAACCACTGCGCCACCAGGGAAGCCCCAGAGGGATGTTTTTACCTCAGGGAAACTCAAGGCTGCAGGGCAGCTCTGATTCCAGGAGTCCACTGAATTTAACAGCCTCTTGAGTTTGAGAGGGATGGGAAATTTGGGCCTGTCTTTCATGTGATGGAGCATCTTAATCTTAATCAAGAACATGCAGGGTGGGGGGAGTTTGACGGTGAATTTACACCCTCAGTGTCGACTTTAGACTGATCAGGGAAAATGACCGCCCCACAATCCTGTAAAATCTTAATGTACCATGAGAGGTGCACAGCGCTGCCTGATGTACAGTGTTCAGATTTGTCTTGACCTTCTTAAATTATGGAAAGTGGCTACTAGGAGGGAAGTTTTTTTGGTTTTGTTTTTTCATTTTTCTGCACAATTACTCAGGTGGCTTTTCCTGTTTCTTCTCTCCTCCTGGACCTGGGTCCTGTAATTACTATCGCAGGGAGCTGGAAGGATGCCGGCTCTCCCGGCGAGGTCTCCTCTGCTCGGCCTCCTCCCTCGCCCCCCTGCCCCCGCCTTTTCTCTTTCTGGCCCCGCCTCCTCCGCTCACCCCGTAGCCAGCAGCTAGACAGCTGTATTCAATCAGAGCACTTACAACTCCCGAGGATTCAAACGGGAAACTTCAGCGTGAAGTGCAGCCGCGCTCCGGCGCTCTCTTAGCTTGCTTTCTCTCCCCGGAACTCGAGATTTTCCTCGGCCTGCCGCCCTGGTTTCTTCGGGAAGCCCTCCAGGGAGGCCGGATCCTGCCGGGGTTGCCCTCCAGCCTGGTCATGGGGGGCGGCGAGGCACCATAGGAGACGCGAGGCGGCGCTGAGCGTGGCACTGCTTCGGGTCCCCGCGCCGGCCCGGCCGCTGCGAGCGCGCCTCGCTGCCCAGCCTTCTGCAGCAATGGCTCGTCCGTGAAACGCGAGCCGGCTCTGTTCCTTTTCGGAGTGCCTGCATCCTTCGTGTGGGCTTCACCACTGTCCTGGGTGAAAATGGCTGTCTAGACTAAAATGTGCCAGAGGGGACCAAGCAGTGGATATCCAGCCTGCTAAACCCAACTCGTAAGCGCCGAGACCTGGAGGAGGAGGAGCTCGGCTCTGAAAAGTGCAGTCATGAATTCTGGAGTTGCCATGAAATATGGAAACGACAACTCGGCCGAGCTGAGTGAGGTAAGAAGCAGCTGAGGTCGGGAGCTCTGGTTTCTTAGGCATTTGCTTTGCGACAAATCCCCCTCCCTCCCCGTCTCCCACTTTTCTACACGCCACCCGCCTCGCGCTCCCAGTCTGGAGGCGGCACAATTAAAGATAAATAGATTTTCTGGATCTTGTTTTAACTTGTTGTGCTACTCAGGAAATGACCTGAACTGGCTTGATATTTCAGTCTGAGACGAGCGGCTTAAAAAAGAAACAAGCTCTCCCCGCGTCGCCCAGGCGTTTTACTCTCAGCGGTCTGGGTGCCCTGTCCATTCCCACCCCGCTTCCTCCAATGTATGTATCACATAAGCTTTCGTAGTCGGCAAAATACTTGGGGATCCCAGCTGAGCTTAATCTGATGGTGAGTAAAGTGGTGGGGCCGGGGAGCTCATCGGAGTACTGAGTCGGCCGCAGGCTCCCACGTGTGTTGCGTTTGGTTCAGTTCATGCAAGGTGGTCTTTTCCTTGGCTGAGACGAATGACCCGCGTTGGGGAGGAGAGTGGAGAGGAAGCACATCAAAGCGGCTTAGAACTTTATTTCCTGCCCGGGACTGGACTCCTGAGTCTTCGAGGCAAGCGCACTTGCAGTTTCTGGCTCTCACAGTAGCAAATCCACTTGAGTGCTGGAGACCAGCTTTGAGATTAAGGCGACATCAAACGGTATGCAAGTATGTGAGTGGTCAGATGCTGGAGGCCACCTTTTTTAATGACCGTAGGGATGCCTCTGGCACATTCTCCCCACCACCACCACCCCACCCCTCAGGCTTTGAATACCTGAAAAGTGTGACGGGAAACCCACAGAACGATGCTCTGAAGAGGAGGAAATCTGTCTGCAGCAGGAGGCTTGGTGGCTGGGGGTTTTCCTCTTAGCATCATCACTGAGTCATTCATGGGGCGACGTGGTCTGTGCTTCTTGAGTATGGCTGAAGAGAGAAAAGGCACCGTATAAAGACAGCAGAAGGCAGATAGAGGTGATGTCAGATGACCGACAGTGAAGGGAAAAGGAAAGGATGGAGCCCTCTTTGAAGGGTGAGGGCTGGTGCTGGGGAAGCGAGGGGGGTGTAGATGGGGGAAATCCGAGCAGGTCTGTGGCTGGTATCCAGCAGTGAATACAGTCAGCCCCTGCCTGGTGCTCTAAGTGTCTTGGTGCTGAGCCTTCCCTGCTCCAGTTTGAGATGGCATTTTGAGATGTTGGCCAAATGAGGTAGAGGCATTTCCTAATCCCTGTGGTTTTCCCTGTGATGTAGAAAGCTGGGGAGATGCTTGAGAGTGAGGGCTTCACTTAAAAATGGGAGGTGGGGGAAGAGGCTCAGAGACCTAAGTGAATTTTGCCAATTTTACACGCAGGGAGAGGTTTCAGATCTAAAACAGAACCCACGACCCTACTCCATTAATAACACTGTTAGGAGAAGCCTTTGATTTCTAAGGACGTTTAAGAATAAGAAACTAAAGGCACGTATCCTGCAGAGTCTGTGCCAGGTCCTTCACATTGTTTGTCTCTGTGTGGCAGCTTTAGCTCTCTGTCACCTGAAGTGTGCTATTCAGGTACCTTTGCTCAAAAATGAGTCACAGATTTAGGATGAAGGTGGCTAGAAGGCTGGAGAGGGAGAGAGAGGAGGCCAGGATTGACTTGAAGAGCACTGGCACGGTCAGCGGGTGCATCAGATTAGCTGAGAGTATCTGTGAAACTCAGGTGGGAACTAAAACTCTGCATTCTTTGCCTTGTTTTATCCACTCCTTAAGTGTTCCTTGGAAACTTGTGGCCAGGTGAAAGAGCTGAGGGTGTTTCGTGGCCCCTGCTTTAGTTGGAGCTGTAGTACTAGAGCATTATAGGACTTAGTTTTGTCCCTAAGAAAGTAAACAAGTTTCTGCCCCAACTGTGTCCTTCACCACATTTTCTGCCTCTTGCCCTCTTTCCAGCCTTCTTTCTAGGTTCAGTGATTTAGTTGCCACTCCATCCTCCGGGTCTTGAGTTTCCCTGCAGATTGAGTAATTGCAGTGGAGTGTAAGGATAGTTATTTTTAGTTTTTTACATATTTTCAATTAGGGTATATGTAAAGAGAATTTGTAAGCAAAGGGGAGAGGTGTGATTCATACCCTGTGGACCCTAAATCTCAGTTCACTTCATCATGGGCAACAGTTGTAGCATTTGCCTTTTCTATAATATCCATAGGGCAGTATCCATATGAATACTGAGTACAGAATATAGTATACTGAATATAGATCTGAATACAGTTAATTTGTATTTCTCACATAGGGTCTATGATGTAGAGTTTCTTCTTTTCATTGTAATTTTTCTCTTAAACACTGGTTTTACTTTAATGTCCTGGGGGGCAAAGCTGCCATTCTCTTTTCGTGGTCGGTTCCTCCTTCTCACCTGAAAGCAGAGCTAATAAAAACCCCCTTTGGTGCCATAGCTCTTATTGGTGCTCTTATTTGGTGCTCAGGAGCCTCAAAGCTGTCTGGAGGTCACCGTAGGGTCAGATTCAACCTGGTGCTCACCAGACGTTTCAGGGGCAGGAAGAATTGTGAAAGGGCCTAGCATTATCCTGGGTATCGTAAACAAGAGTCCTCTCTCATTGGTGTTGACTTGTGAGCTTACCCCTTCTACAAAGGTTCTCTCTCCACAGGAGTCATTGACTCTTTGACAGTACTGTTGACACTGATGCCATAACATCCTAAACAAGGGGGAGTGACTGGAATCAATTTCTTGCTGTAATCTGCTTGTCCTGTTCGTGAAAGCAGCTAGCTTTGGTCAGCAGTTGAGGTGCTGAGCTCCGCCTGCAGTGCTCCAGGAATGCTTGGGTGCAAGAAAGGCAGGAGGGATTTGGGTGTGAGGAATACATGATAAGGAGACCTAGCTGGGTATTGCGCATGAGGTGTCCACGGTATGCTTGAGGGCTTTAAAATGGAAAAACAGGAAATTCATGAATGTGTTCCTTTTGTGTCTTTATTTTGAACAATAGCTGTTTAAGATCCT
The DNA here is from genome assembly GCF_005190385.1 of Monodon monoceros. Lineage (NCBI taxonomy): Eukaryota > Metazoa > Chordata > Mammalia > Artiodactyla > Monodontidae > Monodon > Monodon monoceros. The sequence continues at coordinate 91,713,466 of NW_021703768.1, forward strand.
GTGAGATGATTATAACAGACAGTAAAATTGTTTCTACCTATGAACATTCAAAATATTTTTATTTATCAATGACCACAAATGGTTTTATCAGGTCTAAACACTTTAACCAAAGTGAACTAGTCCTTAGCATTGACAACAGTACTACAAAAGGAAAATTGAGAAGCATAAATTGGCTATTCTTTTTTCTTGGCTAATAGCTCGCCTTGTCAAAGACTCAAAGGGTATTTTTCTTTTCCGAATGTGAGGTTAAGAAAGGACTTCAACATCAGCCAGATCAGAAGTATTTAGAAAATTAAACGTTTGACTTTCAGGCTCCCTCCCCCACGATCAAGAAGCTGAGTAGGCACACTTTCAGCCGCGTTAGATTAAATTCTCCCAAACCGTGTCAAGGGAAGGCCACTAAATGTTTTTCCTCGTCGCCATGGCTTTTCCATCAGCAGTTAGTTCTGTTTGTCTTGGTAAAACTTGTGGGACCAGTATGTAGCTGAACCTTATTTTACTGTCACAATCACATTTCTTGGTTCTTAGAATAATTTAGACGTTAGGAAGAGGTCTTAAGGTGCAGCGTTATGAGGGTATGACTTGAATTTACTCATCTTCACAAAATAGCTGTGGACTGGATCTGTTTGCCTGGTAGACAGCTGCCTAGTTATGTAGCAAACTAAAAATTTATATTTAAGGGTTTGTTCTTTGCTGGGAATAACTAAAACCTCTTGTCCAAAGCAATCAACGTATATCCTTTGCTTTTTAAACATTAAGCAGTGAATAGGTAAAATTCTCCCATCACTATTTACTTTGAAACCTCTGTTGCCCCATAAAATCATATTTTCCTTACTCTGTCCTTCTTTCTTTATTCAAAGCCTCTTTCATAAGATTTATTCCACTCCTGAATGCAAGCTATAGGGGCGACTTTTCATGCTTTCACCATTCACTTGTTGCGTAGCTACTGAAACCCACATCTCTGTTGATACTCTTTAATTAAGAAGTGAATTTATATAGGAGAAAATTGTTCTCTAGATAGGTTATCTTGTATGACTGTCTTTAAGTGGCCGTCTCACAGATGTACTTGCTCTAAACCATGAAGTTACAAAATATCAGGGTTGGCAGAGACTGAGATCACCTGGTATTCCCACACCCATTTCTACTTCTTTATACTCCTCTGTCCTTATGGAATCACGCTTCATTGTAATGAGTTGTTTAATGTCTGTCTTAGATACAGACCATAAGCATCAGAATAACAGTGTCACAGCCTGTCACAGAGGCTGGCACATAGTAGGTGTTCTACAAATGTTTGAATGAACACCTTGCCTCTTCTCTCCCTTTCCCTTTTTATAAACATCAAATTTGAGAAAGTGATTTAAGTGCTTGGTCTGAGGCTTTTTTGGCTATCGATGGCTGTGTAACAAACTACCCCCCAAATTTAGAGGCTTAAAATAACAATCTTATTTGTTCATGGTTTCTCAGTTTGGGGCGGAGCTGAGGGTGGGAAGATTGTGTCTGTGACCCCCAGCTAGACGATCCACTTCCAAAATGGCTTAGTCCCATGGCTGGCAAACAGCTGCTGGCTGTGGACTGGGAGATCACCTCACTTCTCTTCTACACGGGTCTGCCCAGGTACTGCTTGGGTTTCCTCTCAGCATGGCAGCTGGGTTCCAAGGAGGGGGTGGAAGCTGCCAGTTCTTTTAAAATGTAGGACTGAAATTGGCACAGGGTCATGTCTATGTGTTCTGTTGGTTAAAACAGCTATATGCTTAGCCCAGATTCAAAGGGGTGAAGAAATAGATCCCACCTCTTCAAGGGGGATGTGATAAAGAATTTGCAACCATTTTTAATCTACTCCAGAGGCCACAAAACAAGAGCCGTGTCTAAAACCCTGATCTCTTAATTCCCAATGGCTGGCAGTAGTTTTTGTCATTTTATTTTGTCATTTTAGCTGTTAATTTATTGGTTTGTAATAACTAACACATTCTAAGCATTTCCCAGGTATTGACATGCTTAATTATCAAAAATTCTGTGAGATACATGCTGTTATGCCCATGTGGAGAAATTAAGGCATAAAGAAGTGAAAACCCTTACCAAGATTGCACAGACTATTAATGGTGACCTCAAGATTTGAGGCCAGGTAGTCTTTCTCCAGAGTCTGCCATTCCTCCACTGTTTCCTTTCATTAGTTCCTGTTACTGCTCTCAGCCTTTTTTTAGTTCATAATTTTCTTTATTCTCAATTACAACTTCATAGTACTTCATTTGGTAAATATACTGTAGTTTATTCAACTGGACTTCTCTGTCTAGATATTTAGGCCTGCAATATTTGGCAATTACAAATAATGCTGAAATCTTCCCACATGAGTTTTTTTATTGGTAAGGATCTTTCTTCAGAGTGAATTCCTAGAAGAGTCATTTCTGTGCTCTCAGCTTTTGATCACATATTCCTAGGAGGGAGTATTCTATCTAATAAGCCTGTTTAACTTGATTTGTATTATAATCTCTATGCAATACCCAGATAAATGTTTTTGATAAGAGTGGTATGAATATGCTCGTTGCTGTCACCTTCAAGCGGCTGAAGAATTGTAGACATTGATTTTCTAGAGCAGATTTGTTAATAAGGGATCGGGCAGTCATGATCCAGGAAGGGCTTCCTTCTGTTACCACTTACTGCAAGGGAGATAGAGGCGCCACGACCTCTGTTCCACTGCCTGTGTGCTCTGAGGCGTCTGAGGAATTAGTGCTACAGTATTTGAGGTGCCAGATGAGAATAAGATTTCCGTCGTGACAAGAATTAGGGTTCTCTTACCCCTGCAGGTGGGGCTCTAGGCTTCTACAGCGGTTGGCTAAATCACTGTGGGGCTGCAGAGCGCTGAGTTTGATGAAAAAGCCGGTGAAGTGGGCGGCCAGGGCTGTGTGGCAAGGCAGCTGCTGGTGGCCTGGTCCTGAGGAAGCGGGTGCTGAAAGGGCCTGCAAGACCCTGGGTGGAGCCCAGTGGGCGGGGTCAGTAGATGAAGCATGGCTGGAACCAGGTGGTAGTCAAGAAACAGGGGAAGGAGCAGTGGGATGTGAGGGGAGGAGGTTAGTCAAAGACCAGGAACTGAGATGGTCACCGACCTGAAAGCAGAGAGAGAACCTTGATTCTGAAGAAGTGCTTTGTCCAGACAGGAAGTTTTAAAATTAATCCCAAGACTTTTCATGCTGATGAATTATTTACAGGACTATGGCTACCAGATTTGAGGTGCCAGAACTTTGAGTGGAGGCACCCATCCAGAGTAGGGCATATGATGGTGATACTCAGGAAATAAACTCAAGGTGCTGTTTTAACAGCTGCCTGAAGCTAATTTACCCAGTGCATGTCATGTGGAAGGCTTCCTCCAAAGCCAGACTGTAACTGGAAAATAAAAACTGCATTTATGGAAAGATTAAGAAGTTGTTGATGAACAAAGATTGCAAATTTAGGTTTTGATCCAAGGAATCAAATTTCAGAAAACCAAGATTACGACGTTTTAAGTAAACTCCAGATTCTGGGAAAGAGGTTTATGTTGGCGAGATTACAGAATCAGACAAGCTAAAAAAAGACACAGAAAATTGATAGTAGTTAGGATGTGGATTTTTACATCTGCGAGGGGGTGGCATGGCACAGATAAATTATTTGCAATTATTTTCTCATCTCCCCCAACCACATCCGATTTCCTAGCAGTGGCCATCTTTCATTCTTGAAAGAAACAAGAAGAGAATAACCTGGATTATGCAGATAAAAAGAAGTTCAATTTATAGACCAAATATTTACTGGGACCGCAAAACTGTCCTCTCTTTCTAGCAAATGTCCTTTTTCTCTTGCTGAACAGAAACAGCCAAAATTCATTCATGGGGGAATAGAAACCACCTTTTGGAAGGTTTGCACTATTATAAGGAGTGACTGAGGCTATAACGCACTTTATATATGTAAGTCTTTCAAGATATTTTTGAAACTCAGCAGAGAAGTTAAACTTTGAGACAATTTAGGAAAAAAAAATTCAGCATTAGCAGCTGTTGATTCTACTTGTCATGCAAAAAGCTGTAGGTTAGGGTTGTTAACTTTGTAAATAGCAATCAAAGTCTGTTGGGCTGGAAAAATCGCACAGTAAAGCTACTCAATGCCTTGGCTGGTGGGATATTTTGAGGCAGATTGCTTGTCAGGAGTTTTGATCAGTGCTTGGAACACATGATGGGACATATGGGGCCCGAGATGCAAATGCATCTTAAGCCAAAGGCTGTGGTGTTCCATCACCTGAGAACAGAAAGTTTCAGAAAGCCTCAGTGTGTGTGCATGTTAGTGAACGACTCCAGCTGGATTTGTGAGAAATATTGAAGTAGTTGTCAAGGGAAGAATGCCAACGTGAAAAAAGATGGCCTGTCAATTAGAAAAGCAATGGAGTCCTCTGGTTGGTTGCAGGGTAGGAGTGGGAGTAATTGCTTGTCCCTGTTTCCTGTCGGTTGTGTGGACTTGTCCATAGAATACATGGCACACTTGCGATGACTTCTTGCTTCAGCCTGGGTCCCTCCCAACCTCCCAGATTAGTTGTCCTTCCCTCATCTGTGTTCACAACACTTACTTTAATTATCCACAGCCTCCCTGGGAGACCGTGCGATCTTTGAAGGCAGGGACAGAGTGAAACCCATCACAGTATTGCCAGTACCTAGCCAATATGTGACACAGGGCAACCACAAACTTCAAATTTACTTGTTGGACCAAACAGCAGTTGCCATTATAGTGTGACAGATGTGTTGGATTGATCACTTATATATTTTGGTTAAAGGACACATTTGAGGAAATTTAACTTGGTCATTATTACTGTAACTTACTCTCTATTCCTAGTTCATTTTTCTGTTCAGCAAACACTGTGTGCCTTCTGTATGCCAGGTGCTGTTCTTAGGTGTGGGGATACAGAAACAAAACTGATGTAGTCCCTGTTTTAATGGATACTACATTCTAGAGGGAGACAGACAATACATGTGACAGATGTATGTGGCGGTGATGAAGAGGTAATGGTGATGAAGAGATCCAGTGGTGATGAAGAGGAGGAAAGACGAATGAAAGAGGGAGGGATGCTATTATACTGATCAGGGAAGACCTGTCTGCAGGAATCTTTGAACTGAGACCTGAATGCAAGGAGGGATAGAGCCATGCAAAGATGAGGATGATTATTTCAGGCCTTGAGACTGATAAGGGTCAAGGTGTCGGAGGCCAGAGCATGCATGGTGTGTGTCAGCAAGGAGGAGACCTGGCTGGGAGTGCAGTGAGCAAGGGGAGAGCGGAAGGAGGTGAGGTCAGAGAAAATAGTTCTGGCTAGATCACCTATATTCTTGTAGGCTTTGGAGAAGAATCTGGATTTCTCTGGAATGATTTGAAAATATGCCTGAATTGATTTTTTAAAAATCCTTTTCGTGTGTGTGTGTGTGTGTGTGTGTGTGTGTGTGTGTGTGTGTGTGTATTTTATTGTGGAGCAGGGGCAGGGAGATATCCTCGGAAAGAGGAGGAGCTAGCAAAGAAACCTGGCAAGTTGTGCCCCAAAAGCCAATGAAAGGAAAGGGTAGAGTGATCAGTCAGATGCTTCTCCTTTTGTTTCTTTCACTCTTAAAGCCTGTGCATAGTCCCAGACTTTCAAATGGTGTCATTTTCTACAAGCAGAAATAATTGTTATATGCATTAAAAACAAACTATAATTATTTTTGGGCATCTTCAGAGTATGTGAGTGTATTTTCCCCTTAAAAGGAATGGTTTAAAGAACTAAGTGATGTGGCCACTGGCCAAGAAGGATTTGAAAACTGCCATCCCTTCCCTGATGGATGGTTCGGTGTTGATGGATGCTGATGTAGAATATAGGTGGGTTCGGAATTAGGAAAACTGACCTCTGTTTTCCACTCTCGGACCAATTTCCTTCCTCTATTTGTAATCACTGATTTTATTTTTTTAATGAACTTTTGTATCCAGTTTATTGATTTATAACCAGTATAGCTCCAAGGAACCTGGAATGCTGAGACCTTTTTTCTTATCGAAAAGGTATTTGGCAGTCAGATTATGACCAGAAAGATTCCAGGTAAGCTTGGAATTAGACAAGGGAGGTTGTCTAATTCTGTTGGGTGGTGCCATTAAGCTCTTCTTTGATTTGCAGTTTATTTTATCCAAACCATTTGTACGACTGATGAGGAAACTGAGGCATAAAGAAGGCTGGCTAGCAGCAGAGGGGGAAGTGTAGAACTCAGATTTTTTCCCTTAACTCTCAGGGATAATTTTTCCTCTTCTACCTCAACTTCCTCAGTTTCTATATCACAGGACTTGTTTTAAAGTATGTGTTTTATAACAGTCTGTAATTGTTTTAAAAGGTGGAAGTCCTAATTCTTCAGTATTCTCATATATATAGGACATGACTACTGGTGACACTGTTAAAATAATTGGAAGAATTTATTTTTAGCTCTGTGATTTTTGGGTATATTGTAATAGTCTGCGCCCTTCTGTCCTTTTTTAAAAAAATTGTGGTAAAATATACATAACATAAAATTAACAGTCTTAACCATTTTAGGGGTACAGTTCTGTAGCATTAAGTACATTCACATTATTGTACAACCATCATCACCATCCGTGTACAGCAGTTTTTCATCTTTTGCAACTGAAACTCTGTACCCGTTAAACACTAACTCCCTGTTTCCCTCCTCCCGTGCCCCTGGAAACTACCATTCTACTTTCTTCCCCACTATGAATTTGACTAATCTTGATACCTCATGTGAGTATAATCATAAAATATCCCTTCATGACTGGTTTATTTCCTTTAGCATAATGTCTTCAAGGTTCATTGATACTGTAGCATGTGTCAGAACTTCCTTTTTATGGCTGAATGCTAATCTACTGTGTGTGTATATTTTGTTTATCCATTCATCTGTCAGTGGACACTTGGGTTGCCTCTACTTTTTGGCTATTGTGAATAATTCTGTGATGCACATGGGTGTGCAAATATTTGAGTCCCTGCTTTCATTTATTTTGGGTACATACCCAGAAGTGTGATTGCTAGAGCATGTGGTAATTCTGTATTTAATTTTGGGGGGAATTGCCATCCCATTTTCTATAGAGGCTATTCCACTTTACATCATTCCCACCAGCAATGCACAGAGGTTCCAACTTGTCCACATCCTTGCCAACCCTGCTTTTCTGTTTTATTTTGCTTTTTAAATAATAGCCATCATAATGGGTATGAGGTGGTATCTAATTGTGGTTTCTCTTTGCATTGCCCTAACGATCACTGATATTGAGCCTCTTTTCATGTGCGTATTGGCCCCGTCGTTGTCAGAGAAATGTCTATTCAAGTCCGTGTCCAATTTTAATCAAGTTGTTTAGGAATCTTTTGTTGTTGCAAAATATATTCTTCGTATATTTTGGATATCAAGTCCCTGTCCCTTTTCTCCTTTGTCCAGGTCTGATTTTCTCTGTGGTTGGAGCTTTGCACAGCCACTGGCTATTTCCAGATGGAGTTACAGTGAGTGTAAAATGAGGCATGAACATGCACTGCTTCTCCATGGAAAACAAACGGACTTTCCCAATCCCAGGAGGACTCCTTCCTCCACGGTGTCCAGGAAGAAGTAACTTCCTGACGCGTGGTGGGGCAAGTGCTCATTTCACAGGCTGGCAGCCAGCAGCTCTCCCTCTGGACAGACTAGATGATCTCGAGCAAGGTTAGGCAGGCACCAGAGTTAAGAGTTACGTTCATGGCACTTGAAGAGTTACATTGCCCCACCGACATGTGGTGATTGCACTGTATTTAAAGGGGATTTTTAGGAGAGGGCTTTGGCAACAGGGGCCTGTGGAGAGTAGCCAGGAAGTCTGAGGCTGGCCTGTTAGATTAGATAACTGTTACTTTATTTCTTGGTGCTGGGAATCTAATCCTGGTTAAACCAAAACCTAATTTATTTTCATCCTTGATTGGGGGCACTTTTGATGATGTGTTTGGATGAGAGTGAGCTTGGAATAGGAGTACTGTGGGAATGAGATAGTGCAGGGCTGCTCTGCCTGGGCTGATTATTAATAGGGGGTTGACAGTGAGGAGGGGGAAAATAGGCGAGTTGGACCACAGGACAGGAGTTTTTACTTCCAGTGGGTAGATTTAAACTAAAAGTGGGATCCCCTTTTTTCAGGATGCCTTGATGTATGGATAGGGCAGAAAGCAGTATGCCTTCTGGTATGATAGAGTGACTTTTAAGACTGTTTCTCATTTGGGGCTTCTGAGTTGCTAATGAAAATGCTGTCAGGACAAACATGTAATTATGGCCGAAGAAAGTGTCTGATGTTGATAAAGCTGCCTTCAAACCCTTTAATTCCCCGAGTGTTGAAGATGGGGCATCTTTCTTATTTGGTGTTAACATGTCCCAGCCAGCAAGGATGACCTGCTGGGGTCAGGGTAATATGTTGAGTGACTAGGAAAGGCCTCTGTTTTTTGACCACCTTCTTCATTAACTTCTCTGGGCCAAGTTACTTGATTCATCACCTCAGTTTGTCTGCAAAACCACGTGTGGCAAAGTTGTGAGCTCTGAAATCCTAGCTCTGCCACTTCCTAGCTAGGCGATCTGGGGGAAGTTGCTTTTCTTGGCTGCACATTCCCTATTATAAAATGGTGAAAATAAGAGTATCCACCTTAGGGAAGACCAGTGACATAACCTATGTAGTGCTTATCAAAGTGCCTGATAAATACTATTGGTTAGCTCTTGCAATATTATTGTTATTATTATTCTTATTTTGCTACTACAAACAGAACATTAGTAGCTGTGGTGGTAAGTGAGCACTAAAATTATTTAAAAGAAGTCCTTAAGTGGAGGCAAACTTGTCATGAAGACAGTATCCAGGAATCTTAAGAGTTTCACAGCCTGCTGATGTGTGCTGGACCTTAATGTCAAAAGCTCATTATCTGGGAAAATGTTCTTCCGAATATTGACAAGTCTTAGAAAAGAAAGGTATTCCTTTTTTGTATTTGCAGAGCCAGAACGTTAATGAGCTAACGAGTGGCAGTAGTAATCACTTTTTAAATTTTAGTTTATCACTTTTATTTAATTTCTCCTAATTTTGTCCCAGCTATAGTGCCCAGGACCGACCGTAGCACAACCATTCTAGTTGATGGCGTAACATGGGAGAGTGAAGGCACTGCAGGCCACTCCCAATGCCCAGGATAAGGATGCATTGCAGAGAAACCGACGATGTTCATGTATTGCTATTGCGTAACTCTTTCTTTCGTGGAGATAGGCTTTTATCAGTGAGGCACACTTTGTGGATTCCCTTCCAAGTTATGATCTGTTTACTGGAAGAAGGTTGCAGCAGTGCGGGTGGGAGCTTTGCCTGGAAGAACAGTAGCAGATGCAGGAGACTCCTCTGCTGGAGACCAGGGGAGCCTTGCTAAGTGGGTCTGAGGAGGACTTGGGATGTGTCCGCCAGCAGTGAAGGCCATCTCTATTGCTGTGTACAGCTAACTTTTTCATTTGAAAGAATTTTTGAAAAGCTTCCTGATTGAGGTTCTGTCTGATGGTCAGAAAGGAGGAAGTGATGGAATATTTCCTCCCGGGTTTTGAAGTTGTTAAGACAGTTTGATCATTTGCTGAAGAGCATATACCTGAGGGCAATGAGAAGGAAACGAACATGAGTCTCCGAGAATGCGCCTCCAGGTGACGTTACTCATTCCCATGGCTTAAACTACCATCTCTAAGCTGCTGCCTCACAAGTCCGTACCTCCAACCCAGATCGATTTGAATACCAGACAGGTAAAAGGAGAAGTGCAGGTCTTGTGTAATACAAAAGCTTCTTGTAACCAGTATTCTTCCACCTGGTCCCTCCTGCCCTCTCGCAGACACTCAGGCCCGTCTCTAGAAGGCCTTTGTCGGCTCCCAGTTAACTCTCTGTCAAGTACCCTCTGCTGTCTGGCAACACTGCTTCACCGGAAGTGCTCTGTCATCTCAGAAGCTTACCTGGTAGGGGAGTGGCCAGTGGCTGGAGAAATGCACTGTTCTCAGAGCACATTATTGCAACGTGGTTGGCAGGACACATGATAGTTACGTATGATGAAAAGAAGTAAAAAGAAAAGACTAAGAGATAGAAAAAGTACACAAAGGCAGCTACTTTTGTACCAATTAATGGTGTAAACTTCATCGTCCACCACCAGGTTCCCACTCCCTGAAGCTGGATCCGGGTTGCACATCCCCTCCATCTCCTTCTGAAAGCGAACACTGGGCCCTTAGGGACCCACCCAGTATGACTGAGGTTGGAGAGCTTTGCTTCCAGCCGAGTCTCATGGGCGTATCTGGGCTGCTCTGGGTTTTCTCTCTTAGGAAGAGAGGAGATCAGAGTGGAAGCTGTTTGGAAGCAGGTCTAGTCCTGGGATGGTGGAAGGAGCCCCAGGAGCTAGATCGTGCTATTGTATTAGAAGTGATAAATGTGAAGGATGGCAATGCAGATATTTTGTTGGAATACTTCAAGTGAAACAATATGGTGCAAAATTACTTCTGTTTCATCTTGCAAATATTCCCTCCCTTTATGCATATCAAAGCCTAAATCTATACTTTTTAAAAATTGTTGCCTTCAGTACAACAAAACTGATGCACAAGCATAGTTTTGATATTCAAAAGCATCCGTTATACTTTTTTCTTAAGAAATTAGTGTTCTTTGATACTCTGACTAAAGTCGTTAGAACTAGTGAAAATGGTAACTTAATGCCTTTAGCTTTAGCAGTGTTCTTTCCAAAATAGAAATGAATGTGTAGTATTTAAGGATGAGGGCGTGGAGATTAATTCTATATGTAATTGTGCCCTACATGCAAAAAGACATCCTTGCAAAGGTAGCGAAGTCCCTGCAGTTAAGCTTCAGCATTCATTTGCAAGTGACCGGAATATGTTAATTGCTTTTCTTAGGTGAATGATTCTTAGTCTGGTGGGAATGATAAAGATTTCAATTCATTTCACTAATTTAGGTTTTTAAAAATATCAGTGTTCATAGGTGGCGGTATGGAGCTAATGAGGGATTCCAGTGAGGCCTGGGTTACTGGGTAGATTTCATTCGAAGTGTGACTGCAATTGTCCTCAGTGGTAGAATTACATTTTCATCAAAGCAATCAGCCCGTGATTCTTTGGTTGACTCTGAGCGCCCTGAACCACTGGTGCTTATGTGGGCTGGATGGGAAGATTGGAGCATATCATGCTATGAAATGATGAGGCTGATGCGGTCGGTGTCTTGTAAACACTGCTTAGCACAGCAGTTGGAATTGAGAAGTTAGTGTGATCGGTTATGTGGAGAGTTCTGAGGTTTATGACTTACATAAGAAATTAACCTTTTCATTGCTCTTCTGACTGCCAAAGAGGCCAGGTAAAGACTGATGGGATTTTCGCTTTACATTTCTGCCTTTAATTCACCAAGTAAATTGAGGAAAATTTAAAAATTGCTTTTACGACTTTGTAGGTTTGACAGATGCCCACAAGTACATCATTATCAGTATTGTGTCAGACTGTCTTTTAAAGTTTACTTTGATTCAGAAACTATTTAGAGTTATGTATCATTCTGTGAAATCTTTCTTATGATAACGTGTTCATATTATCCTCAACTTCATTGGAAATCCAACATGTTACTTTCATTAAGTCATGAATGTTCTTTTGTAATATATTCACGTTCAGTACCTGAAGGTAGGGCCATCCATAGTTTTGACCGGTGGTAGCACAAGTGGTTGGCGTATCATCGTAGGACCCTGGATGACAAGAGAACCTTCCTGTGAATTTGCTAACATTATTAGTGGATAGGGATTTTACAAAACTTAAAGTTACATATTAGTTTTTTTAAAAAATCATAAGCATATATATTTTAAATGTTTCATTTTAATGGGAAGTTGGAAGGAATTGTATCAGGCACATTTAGGTTGCCACCATGCTAACCTGAGAGTAATCAAGAAATGTTCAGGAGAAAGGTGGTTCCCAGAAGAATGTGTGGCTTGGTCAGTGGTTCTGAGAAAGGAATAACATGGCTGGTTCAAAGTACATGAAGAGGGCCAAAGTGATCAAACTGGAGTGAGTGAGGGGGAAAGAGCAACACAGATCTTGTCAAAGAGTAAGCCAGAGACTAGACCATGTCAGTAATGAGATTTAACTGTCCTTAAACATAGGGTATCACTAACGAGTGAGAATCATCCGCTGCTAAACTAAGAGTTAACATATATAAACGTGGTTTACCTGCATCTTTTCAGACTCAAAATAATGTTGAAGGCAAGATATAGCTGTAATCTAGTTTACCTTGCTTTGCATTTACACAGTACTATTTGGACTTGTAGAACTTCAAAAATGTCAAATTTGCATTTGCACATTTTTTTATCTCCATTAATTTATATTGTGATTTGAGAGGCTTTTATTAAACTTGCTCTAATGGATCATCAATTTGCTTCTACTTCCAACAATAATTTCTGAATTATTGTCGAGGATTTCCATGAAGTCATCGGGGATCCTTACGTGAAAACCCGAAAGTATTAAGAAAGCTTATGTTAAAAGCAATCTCTGTAATCAAATCTTTTTTTATGTAAATAAAAAAACACACTTGAATTACTCTGTAAAATTACTTTGTAAATTTTTACACCTTCGCGTATTAAAAAAAATTGCTTTTAGAAAACACTCTAACATATTAATAATTAGTAGGAAGAGGGTAGCGTAAGAAAAAACATATATAAGATTGTAAATTTCTGGAACAGCATAAACCAGAGTACATAGTAGTGAAAATGAAGCAGTTACATAGAGTATTCAGGAATAGCACTCAGAAGTGCTGAGCACTTTGCGTGCATGTTAAAAATGGCATTTCCCTGCTTAAAACCCTTCATTTCAGGGTACCCAGCTCCTTAGCCCCTGTTGGCCTCTCCAGCTATATCTGGCCACTTCTCACCCTCACATTCTAGCCTCCAGCCAACTCAACTACTTGCAATACCTTCAAGGTGCCTGGCTGTCTCTTGACCTTAGAACTTCACATTTGCTCTTCCTCTGCTGGTACACTATCCATATCCTCCACATTTGCTTATCTACCTTCTGCTCATCTCATAGAACTTAGTTTAAGTGTTAGTTCCCTTGAAAATCTTCCCTGACATTCCCACTCTGGTCTAGATTCCATCCTCTTCCATACGTTCCCACAGCATTGGGCATTTCTGCATTATAGCACTTAATACACTGTACAGGACTGCAGACGTGATCATTCCTATCAGAGTGGCTGCTGTTCAGCATTGATCACTAGCACTTGTATAGCATCCAACTATACATTCCCTTTTGAGTGCATGACCTTATTTAAACCTTGCAACAGTCCCATAACATAGGTCCTATCTTTAGGGGCATTTGGAAGCTCAGAAGGATTAAGGGTGTTGCCCAAGGTCATACATCTCGTAGGTGTCAAGGCCAAGTTTAAACTTGGGTCTGATTCTAGAAGTCCCTGCTGTTTGCATGATGCCTACAGCCCTCTCAGACCATGTCGTCATGGCCTCTAGAACTGGCATCTCTAAGACCTGGGGTTGCTGGGTGGGTTGATAGGTTGCTGGGAAGGAGAGGCATTGGGGGCAATGCCCGGGTTTCTGAGAAGGTTAGGTTGGCAGGAGAGGTTGGAGATTTCATGTAAAATCCAGTTTGTGGGGAAGGATGAGTCTGGACTTAGGCATGCTGATTTTGAGATGCCTGTTGGTTATGTAAGTGGAAATGTGTTACTAGTAGGCTGTGGGCTAATAAGGCTCAGAAAGAGATCAGTTTGGGAACCTTTGGTCTTCATGGCTGTTCACTTATGGTACAGATGAGTTGACGGCTAATGTTGTAGTCCATTTCAGCCTCTCCACGGTAGATGCCTACCCTCAGGTACCACATAAGTGAGGAGTAATATGAAGCAACCAAATGGTACTGTTGCATACTCCAGTATGCAGTCAAAGTGCAGGTCCAGTGCAGGTCAAAGTACCATAGTCTTTGCCTTGTAGCATTTTATGTGTATATAATATATGCACACATGTTTATGGTTCAGAATCTGCCATTATAACTGAAACAGGTTGTGCTTTTTTTTTTTTTTTTTGCGGTACACGGGCCTCTCACTGTTGTGGCCTCTCCCGTTGCGGAGCACAGGCTCCGGACGCGCAGGCTCAGCACCCATGGCTCACGGGCCCAGCCGCTCCGTGGCACGTGGGATCTTCCTGGACCGGGGCATGAACCCGTGTCCCCTGCATCGGCAGGCGGACTCTCAACCACTGCGCCACCAGGGAAGCCCGGTTGTGCTTTTATAGTCACATTTTCTTTTAAATTTTAAGAAAAATCCGATGAGTTCATGACATCACCTGGGCATTTCTACCTTTGATTCCTCCTTAGGAAAGGGCAGGGAAAGGGGTATATGGGTATGATCACAAAAGTAATGCATGTACATACAAAATTTGGAAAATAAATTAGTAAAAAAGTCTTGTAATTATATTATTGGTAACATTTTGGTATGTTCTTTTAGTTATTAATATTTCTTTAAAGGGATTATACTTGAGTTTCACAATATTATATCCTACTTTCCTCAAGTTTTCCTTGATATGTTTTCTTTTAAAAAAACTTGAGGAGCTTCCCTGGTGGCGCAATGGTTGGGAGTCTGCCTGCCGATGCAGGGGACACGGGTTCGTGCCCCGGTCCGGGAGGATCCCACGTGCCGTGGTGCAGCTGGGCCCATGGGCCATGGCCGCTGAGCCTGCGCATCCGGAGCCTGTGCTACGCAACGGGAGAGGCCACAACAGTGAGAGGCCCGCGTACCACAAAAACAAAACAAAACTTGAGTTTTAATAACTCTAATAGTCCATCTTATACGCATGCCCAAATAGCTATTGAATAAATATTTTGTTCATATAAATAATGTACCTATATAACTTTGTGTTTTCTTATATATTAATATTTAGGGTAGATGGGTGGAGGGAGAGGAATGAGAGAGAGAGAGAAAGAAAAATGTGAGTGAATGAAGAAACTGAGCACTGAATCATGCAGGTTGGTATCTGGTGTTAAAAGAAGAAAAAATGAGGGTACCTTGAGGTCTTGGGGTGATCTTTGTAAAATAAGACAAAGACTGAAAAGGCCGATTTAAAAAAAAACCAAAAAACCAAATACACTGGCTAAAATAAATTGGGACCATCTGTTGTTCTACCTTTGGCCTGCTTACATAGTCTTCTGCCGCTGCTTATTTAAGAATGCCTTTAAAATGGTGAAGGAGGGCTGCTGGGTGTCAGATGGCACCAGGGCAGGAGTGCAGAGAGACAGCATGGCTGCCGCACAGCTCCATGCTGGTTACCCTTTGGGGCCAGCGTTACTGTGGCCACTGTGGCCTTGACGTTCTGATCCATAGAGGTGTGGGAGGTGGGGGTAGGGTGAGTTATCCTGCCTTTTTTTTTTTTAAATCACCAGGCAAAACAAATTTTAGAATGATGTTTTTAAAAAGGATATTTCATCTGAACATCTAATAATGTATTACTCCTTTCTTATATGTATGTTGATACTTACCTTTCTCTGCGTGATCTCATATTAACCTATCGTTGCAAAGTCTTTCATGAACCAGTCTAATTGTAGGAAGCTCAGTCCCTGGGGCCCAGTGGAGTCCTTTTTAATCATAGGAGCTGCTGAGTTTTATTTTCTGGCCGAGTATGACCATTATGAATTGCTAGTGTTCCTGTTTTAATGGTGACTTCCTATAAATAACAGCAGAATGATTACTTGGAAATCCCTAAATTGAACTACATTGCAAGTACTAGTCTACAGTTAAAGGCTTTATTTAATTTTTGTTTAAAGTGGATGTGACCAAAATTTTAATCTAGAGCAACATTTAACCTACTGGCTTGGGAAACTCTGCTATGTAATCAATTTAGCTCTTGGAATTGGAGTAACTATTTTGGCAGAAAGGAGGAGAGTCCACTTGTAGCTTCAGGGTGTTTTTTTGTTGTTGTTGCTTTCATTTTTTTTTTTTTTTAAGGAGTTCATGAATTGGATGGCCCACCCTGGATCACGTGTTGGCTGGAGGCTTTGCTTGTTGGGATGGCCTTAGGTCTTTGTTGCTTTCAGAAAGTTAAGGGAAGCCCACATGCTGTGTGTGTGAAGCCCCCTGTCCCCATTCTCTGGCAGCCTAAAAGCCAAGTTGGGAATCCAGGCAGGGGGCAGGGAGGTGTCAGAGTCCGGTTTCTTACCCAGAAATGTCATTGCTTGCAGACATATTTTCTGAATCCTGAGGTATAACATTCATTCAGCAATGAGTATTTATGAAAATAGAGTTGATTGTGGGAACTTGGATGACGAAAGCATTCATACTGGGTGTTTTCAATAGCCCAGTATCTGGCCCATCAAAGGATTGTAGTGGAAACTTGACGGATTGAATGATTGGAAATAGCTGTCAGAGTGCTCATTTGGCCTTAGTTTCATTAGCCTTCAAAAGTGTCTTTAGTCAAAATTAAATGATCCCAGCTTAGCACAGATGCTTCTCTGCTGGTTTCCCCCTTTCCTAGGAAGAAGTTGATTTGCTAAGAATTCTTAGCAAAGTGGAGGAAGGAACTGACCAATTTCTAATGCCCGGAATCTGATTTATGCTCCACTCTACTGCTACACATTGTGACAAACATGGAGGCTACCATAGGAAGTGGGTGTTGTCTAATAGCATGACTGAACTAAGTCCCTGTGCGATACTCTTCAGTGACCTTCTGGAAGTCCCCCACCCTGCTTCATATGGCCAGTGGATATACAATGTTCAGCAATTCATGTGTGCTGGAGACGCTGGCCTTTCTCTGCACAGAGTCAAAACCCTCTCTTCCTCTGTATGTCAGTGGTACAGATAAACCCTGAGGGCAGCCCATAATTAGGAGTGGAATTTAGGAGCATAACATGATAGGCAGAACTGGGAGATGAAGACAGGAAACAGGGAACAGAGCATATTTCATGGAGGAAGGATTTATTAACCTGTCCACCCTTCATAGGACTCAGTGTTTCTTTCATCATCCAGTTGATTATCATGGTTGAAGAGATTCCTGATCTTGATTACCGTGGCCATTTGCATCACGTTATTTGTACTTCTCTTTAATCCAGTTTCATCGTGAAAATGCCCTTGTTTGGTCCAGCTGGCACCACCTCGTGCCTACTCTCATCCCTCCTTTCTAAAAATCCTGTTGCGTTTAGTTGCTACAAGCACACGTTAAGTGCTTTAAAACGTGGCTTCATCCTGTTTCTCATGCTTAACTTTCCTCCCCTACGAGCTTGTAAGTACCTTCAGTGGCTGGGAATGGCTGGTACTTCATGTACTCTTCTGCTGTTCCTCTGTAATACCTAATACAAGATGAGAAAATCAAAGACGATCCAGTTGACAGAGACCCTGCGTGTTGAAGGCGTGACTCAGAGCACAGAATCCCCCACTCTCAGCTTTATGTAAACTTCCTAAGATCTCCTGGCTCATCTACAGTGCTTTCCCTGCAGGCAGCTTTTAAGAAAACCCCTGAGCAAGTTGGAAACCTCTGATCCCCTTATGCTGTAGCTAATAATGGAACTTTGCCAGAATGGGAAAACGACACACATTCCAGCATTCCTACTGTTTGCTAGGAACTAGACATTGATTCGGTAATTGGTAATCAATCAATTTCCTGATTTGGAAGAAATGCTGTATTTCTCTACTCCAAACATTTGTCCAGTGTGGCTCTCAGCCCCTCAGGCACTGTTCTGGTAAATACAGTAGATTAAGAGGTTCTTTCATTTTCCTTTCTGTTATCATAGGACTGGTAGTTCTCTCTCCTTAGTCCATTACTGTTTTCACATCAGTGAAACAGTAACTTCTGTAAACCATCCCTTGCTCCATTTCTACAGTCCCTGTTGCTGGCGGCCCCAGGATTCACCAGCCACCTTGTTGACATTATTACATTTTAATGATTTCTGTGCTGCCTACCCACTTGATAGTCTGTGGTTTTATTAGCTTGAGATTGAAAATTCAAATGAATAAAGGACCACAGAGTAAAAGGAACCTAGTCAGATATGATAGGAGACTAATGTCCCTTAATTCATTCATTGGAGTGTTTCTTTGCAATCCATGCATTATCGTATTCATTTTTAAAGAATAATTACTGTATTTTGTTGAAAGAATAGGCTCATAAATTCCAAGAAGCTAATTATATTTTGTTACTAGTGTTGCTAGAATTCTAATAAGCTTATTCCTCTTTCTTAGGTTGGAAAAGGAAACATATCCTAACATAGACAAGTGTACCCTGGTAATTAGAAATCACTGAGAAAGAAATAATGATATTTTGTTATCATTATTTGTTATAATGATATTTTGTTATGATATATTTGTTATAACAAATAATGATATTTGTTATAAGTGTTAGAAGTTTTCTAACACTTGGTTATTTAAAATGAGCATGGTAGAGCCTGACGTTAAAATGACATAGGAAATGAAATTGCTTCTTTATTTTTTATGTAGGTATGCCAGAAAAAAAGCGGAAGACTTAAGGAGAGCATATCAACCTGACTGTATTTGTAGGCTCTTCTGAGATTTAAAAAAAGAAGAAGAAAAAAGAAAATACACTGTATTTGTAGAGATGATGGGTGAAATTTAAAAATCACCAGTAGGAAAAATAAGGTCATGCCACTAGGCTTACAGTGTTAAATAGAGGTGATATTATTGGTTCGTGTTGGGGTGCTTACTGTGTGCCTGTCATGAGGAGAACTTGAGATAGAGAACTTCAGTAACTTACCCAGGGCCACAGAGTTAAGTGGCAGAGCCTCAGATACCTAAATCGTTACCTAGTTTTCTTCGGTGAAACTGAAAAAAAAAAAAATCAAGAAGATCAAATATATACAAGCTAAAGCTGGTCACACTCCAATTTTTAATGCAGAGAATTGAGTTTAAAGTTGACTAGTCATCTCTGATTATGCAAATATTCTTACTCATTCGGGTTTCTGTTAAGGTAACCATCTCTCTGTTGGCCCAGGAATTTCAGTGCAAAAACCTTAATAGTCCTGAGCAAACTGGGATGGTTGGTCACCTTGTTTCTGGTGCCGATACCAAGTTTTGTTTTTAATTTTGCAGTAGGAAATTTTTTACTAAAGCAAGGCTGACTGATCATTAGAAACCTTTTTCTCTTTATAAGCTAAGTCTCTTGCCTGTGTTATCTGTCTTCCACTTAAGATTTGAGTCTGGACACCATCACTGTGTACACAATGCTTAACACTTAATAATTTGTGAACCTGATGTTCTGGGTCGTTGTAGAAGAGGTGACAACTGTGCCGTTGTTAGTGATGCGGAAACTGAGTCAAGGAAAAGCGCAACATTTCTAATGGCCATGGGAATCCACAGCACCTGAATCAGCATTTAGGCCTTGAGTCTGTGCTTGGAAATGTAAACAAAGCCCTCTCTGATAAAAATATTTCCATTATCTTAAAGTAAACATCCTTGATCATTTAAGTAGTCCTGCTGCAATGAAGGACTTGGTTAAATTGCTTAGCTAAGCAAGACTAATTGATAGAGCATTTAATGAAGCAAATATTTTTATCCTTAGCAAACTGTTAATTTTCCTCAAGTAAAGATTAAATTAAGCCCATATATGCCAACTTTTTATTTGTATATTTGTTTTGCAGGGAAATCTAAGAGGTAAAGTGAAATAGTTACCTTTCTGTCAATAGTTTTTCTTAACATCTATTTTGGTAGTATTTGGGCCTTTTAATTTAAAGAGCAAAGAAGTACATGGCTACTTGGAAGGTAACGGGCGGAAGTTAGGGATGTAGCTCAGGTCACATGGAATTTGGTATTGGAATTTCCATTTCTCAACTTTCTAAGCAGGGGCCTTGTTACCATACTCTCTGCCTCCTCGAGTAAGTTGAAAAGTTAAAATGGGCCTCGATTCAGAAACCATGAATCATCTCTGTATCCCATTAGGTGGGGTGGGGTAAAGAGAGTCGGGGAGAGATTGGGGTGGGTGCAAAAAGGATGACCTGTTGCTATCTTTGGAGCCTGGAACTTCTTTTCCTTATGAGGTCAGCTGTTGGGAACTAGACTGAGTGCTTTATTTTCTTTATCCTTCATTTTGCCTATCCTTTTTCATCATAATTGGAACGAATTTGATGTGTCCCCAAAGTAAATTTTGGAATTCTGTCAGTGAAAGGCCGGGTCCAGCTCCTCAAATCAACACCCATGCGTCAATCGGCCTTCTCCCCCGATTCTGTTGCAATGAGCTTAAGTGAGTGCCTCCCATGTTGGGATGTCCAGACACCCATGACCCAAAGGTGAACAGCCCTGTTATCCATTACTGACTCTCAGACTGATTATATGTGTTACTACTTATGCTTATATAAGGATAAGTTGAAATTGCTAAAGAAGGAATCTATTTTTATTTTGTCTTGAATAAGTCATAAGCAAAATTTTTTTAGCGCAAAAGTGATGAAAGCAATCTAGATCTAGCTCCTTCAGGTACCCTTATTTAGCATCCTAAGATTTGTCATGAATGGAAGCAAATTTTGTTAAACAGCCCTTCTCTTCCATCTCTCCCCACCAAAACATTTTCTTATGCTCTCTTCCTTCTATAGTGAAGCTTCTTATACGTTTCAGAATTTCAAAATGCAGTTGTACTTCAGACAAAATACGTGGGCATGTTTTGGTACTGAGCTCTGTGTACTCTGTTGGCTTATCTCTGAACTAGGTCTTGCAGTGGTGAAAGAAAAATAAAAGCAATCTGTCAGTGGGGTGTTATCGCTACCCTTCTAGTAATCATCTTTATTGCCATTCATTTCTTCTGATTGCTGCTCTGACATTTCCATGAAAATTACCGAGGGCAGCTGAACTAGATAAATTAGGCCCTTTCTGACCAAATAAATGACCATTGACATTTTGGCAGTGCTAACCTCATTAACAGTATTAGCTAGGAGTCCTGCTTTTTTTTTTTTTTTTTAAGGAGTCCTGCTTTTAAGGAAAGCTCCATCGTGGGCATGTGACTGTAGGTTGGGGCAGATAAAGACCTACCAGCTCCTAATTAGCAATAGTAATAAATGGCAAACACTTTGTGGGAGTCCCTGAATAACATTAATCAGATGTAGAGCACTACCACAGGTTAACAGTTTGTTTCACTGTCAATGTGGAAAAAACACATTATGCTAAAGTTATGAAGGAAGTGCCTTTTTGATGTGTTATCATGGCAGTAGTGAAATTCGAGAGACGGGAGTTGAGCCACATAAGCATTCTTTATCCTTCAGGTTTTCTTTGAGAAAGCTTATGGCAAAGAGTTCATTGGCCTCTGGTTCCCCGAGGTAGAGCCTGCTGGAGTCAAGGGGCCCAGTCCCCACCTGGAGAGAGAGTGTAGTGCTCTGATGCTGGGGAAGGAACTTGCCTTCTGGAGTTGCAAGGCTTTTTGTAAGCAGAGAACCCGTATTCCCTGTTTCCCTCCAGCCTGCGAAGCTGGTCTGACTTCTGTTCTTCATCCCTGTCTTCTCTGTCCCGTGCTCGCCCACCCTAGTCCTGTTAACTTCCATTGTTCCTTTCACTGTTTCTAATTTTTGCTGCCATTCTCCGTTTGTCTCTCCGGTACTCTTTGCATCTTCCTTGCCTTCTCATCTTTGAGAAGAAAGCCTGACCCTTACAGATAACACCAGTCAGTGTTAATACTCCTGTCCAATCAAGATAACATTGGGTATAACTGTTGGCCTCTCCAAGCTGATCTGTCTTAGCTGATGTTTCTTTTTTTTTTTTGTATATACTACAATTTTATTTCAATCACACAAAGTTAGCATGTAGGAAATGTAAAT
Source organism: Monodon monoceros (assembly GCF_005190385.1). Classification (NCBI taxonomy): domain Eukaryota; kingdom Metazoa; phylum Chordata; class Mammalia; order Artiodactyla; family Monodontidae; genus Monodon; species Monodon monoceros. The sequence goes on from NW_021703768.1 coordinate 91,735,236, forward strand.
GAAAGTACAGTAAAAATAGCAGAGAACCAAAAAGTCTAAAAAGGAAGTACACCTAAAACATGAGAATTCAACATTCATTAGTGTTTCATCTTCAGTTTTGATTGACACTTGATGCTTGCAAATTTTGAAACAAACTTTGAGATCATGATGACTATTCTGTAGAGATTCCAGCACCAGCGCTAAGATTTGTACCTTCAGTTTGTTTGCATAGTGTATAGGACAGATTTATCACAGGTCAGATCACAGTGTTGAAGGAAAGAAGTACCTTCCTGTAATTAGAAAGAATCCCCTGAACCGCACTCAGCTTAAGACATCCAGTGTACAAGAGCACGAAAACCGTCATAATAATGTGGCTCCAAGGAACATAGTTTTGATAAGGACAGTAACCTAAGCTTCTGTTTCCCATTTTAATTACTGAAATCTCTAACAATGACAAAACGGTCACATAGGACAGTAAATGTATACAGTAATTCAGTCAAACTTCTTGGAAAGAAAACATTTTAGCTGAAGTTTCCTTCCCCTTAAACTGTTTGGAACCATTCCAGAAGCCAGTTATAATAGTTTGCAGATAACCAAAGATTAATGGGTGATTTAAGAAAAATCCATTTCCCAAACTAAGAAGTTTTTCTTTTGCCGTCAACTTCCAGAGTGTTACATTAGACAGTAAATGGGTGAACTGTTGTTTCTAGGAGCTCAGGATCATCTTTAATGGTAGCTAAATCGAGTGACACTTTGTGTATAACAGTATTCTAGAGCTACTGGATGGAAGGAGGGCACAGAAAAAGTAACACCATCTACCTGCCCGAGCTGTCTTTTGACCCTCACTGGGAGACAGAATGCAAAATTGGCTTCTCCTGTTATCTAAGTATCAGGTGAATCATACAGACTTATAAGTGATAGGTGTTGAGAGAAACAACATTATGGTCTGGAATGGTCAAGGGAAATTGGTGAAGATGGTACATCTTGAAGGACTTCCCATAAGCAGGAAGAAGGAATTCCTGGTGGTGCTGTATGGGTTTGGGAGAGCTGAGCAGACTAGCATGACGAGGTGGGACCTCCAGATGAAGGGGGAGAGGGTAGGGTTCAGCTTGCCTCCTGAGGACCTCTGTGTATTCCATGCTGAATACACAGCATGGAATGTATTTCATTCCATTCCATAGTTGGGGACTAATATCATTGGCTACTCTAGGAAAAATCATTACAGCGTTTTAGCAGGAAAGTGGTGCAGGAAAATGGTGCTTTGCAGAAGAGGAATTTTGAACCTCCCTGTGTAGGAGTGATTGGATAGGGAGATGTGGTGCTCAGGAAAAAGAGTTAAGGAGTTGTCTCAGTAACCCAGGTTGGTAAAGACTAGGTTTGTATTAAGGTGGAAGAAGTGTTGGTTGCAAGAGTGACAGGATTGTGTGAGTAAGAGATTGTGAAAGAATGGAGCAGAGTGGAAGATGTAGCTGAGTTGTTTTTTTTTTTTTTAAATCATCCATTCCACTTTATTTCATTCTACTTTAAAATCAGTTCTGTTGGACTTCCCTGCTGGCGCAGTGGTTAAGAATCCGCCTGCCAGCGCAGGGGACACAGGTTTGATCCCTGGTCCCAGAAGATCCCACGTGCCACGGAGCAGCTAAGCCCGTGCACCACAACTACTGAGCCTGCGCGCTAGAGCCCGTGAGCCACAACTACTGAGCCCATGTGCCACAACTACTGAAGCCCACGCACCTAGAGCCTGCGCTCTGCAACAAGAGAAGCCACTGTAATGAGAAGCCCGTGCACCGCAATGAAGAGTAGCCCCCGCTCACCACAACTAGAGAAAGCCCGCGCGCAGCAACGAAGCCCCAACACAGCCAAAAATAAATAATTTAAAAAAGATTCTGTTATTTAAAAAAATCAATTGTTTCAGCAGACATATCTTGTTTATTAGATGTTACATATAAATATAGAAGATATTTTAATAGCTCTGTTGAGATATTCATACATGATAAAATTTATCTAAAGTGTGCAATTTCATGGTTTTTGTATATTCACAAGAATGCGTAACCATCACCACAATCTAATTTTAGGGTATTTTCATCATCCTGGAAAGAAACCCCATCAGCAGTCACTCCCTGCCTCCCACCCCCCAGGCGACCGCAAATTCTCTGTCACTGAGGATTTGCCTGTTCTAGAAGTCAGATATTCTGTGGCCTTTTTAAAAAACAAATTTATTTATTTATTTATTTATTTATTTTTGGCTGCACAGGGTCTTTGTTGCTGCTCACGGGCTTTCTTTAGTTGCGGTGAGCGGGAGCTACTGTTCGTGGCGGTGTGCGGGCTTCTCATTGCTGTGGCTTCTCTTGTTGCAGAGCATGAGCTCTAGGCACGCGGGCTTCAGTAGTTGTGGCTTGTGGTTCTAGAGCGCAGGCTCAGTAGTTGTGGCGCACGGGCTTAGTTGCTCCGAGGCATATGGGATCTTCCTGGTCCAGGGCTCGAACCCGTGTCTCCTGCATTGGCAGGCGGATTCTTAACCACTGTACCACCAGGGAAGCCCCTATGTGGCCTTTTGTGATTAGCTTCTTTCACTTAAGGTAATGTTTTCCAGGGTCATCCATTTTGTAGCCTGTCTCAGTGTGTAGCTGGGCTGGGACTTGACCGTCGAGCAGGTGGGAAATGGTGCCTCCGACAGAAAGAAGCCCAGAGGTGGGGTGGCCATGCCCCACCTGCCAAATGGGAATGACAGCAACCATCCTCTTTACTTCCCAAAGTTATTCTGAAGATCAGATCACGTGTATGAACGTCTGTTGATCTATTTATTTCATATAAACTTAGAAATCTTCGTGGCATATTTTGCTGAAGACAAGTTTTAGGGGTAAGGGGATGAAATTGAGACGTCAGTACATTTGGGTTGATAGTAGCACATGTGTGAATTGCCGGGCTGAAGAGCCTCTTGGGAACTCATGCTGGTGGAGTCCCTGAGGACTGATGAGATTGTCCAGGGCAGAGAGGTTAAAGAGGGAAGAGCAGAGGACTGAGATGTGAAGGAGGCCTGTTGGCGGACAGTAGGAAGAAAAGAGCTGCAGAGAAGGAGCGCAAAACCGGTCCTGCTGGAATGGTGTAATAATGCAGTCATTGCTAAGTTTTCTTAATTAGCTAACTGTTGGCCAAGTCCAGTCTGTGCAGGATTCTCTGGCCCAGTTTATTCTTGGCCCAAGCCCCTTTGCTAACTGGGCAGAGATTTAGGCCCTTATTTAGAAAACAAAGTGAAACAAAACAATGAAGTGCCCCGGGCTTGAAATGTGACCTGCTTCCCAGGCCAAGATTCCACTACCTAGTGTGCTGGCCGGAGCTGCATGCCTGATCTCTTTGAGCCTTAGGTTGTTTTTGTCTCAACCTGATAGTTAGCTCCTTTGCTGGGAGGTTGAAGACCACCACCAAGGCAACAACCTGTGCAGGAAGGCTTTGTAAGTGCTAAAATGTCCTTGGAAGTAAGGGAGTGGTGCTCTTCCATCCATTGCCTGCCCCTCTCCCAAGTAAATACAAAGCAAGCCTGATGGAAGATACTGGGGATTTCCCAAGGGATGCCTCTGTAAGGAGCTCTGCAGTGTTGGGTAATGCATCTTTAAGTAGTGTAATTGATTGGAGGTGGTGGGCACCTGAACCAGAACCCAAAAGTTAGATATTTTTCAGTTTTCCAGGAGAAGGAATGAAGTGGAGACATAAAAAAGAAGCTCAGGGCTTCCCTTGTGGCACAGTGGTTGAGAATCCGCCTGCCAATGCAGGGGACACGGGTTCGAGCCCTAGTCCGGGAGGATCCCACATGTCGTGGAGCAACCAAGCCAGTGCGCCACAACTACTGAGCCTGTGCTCTAGAACCCGCGAAGCCACAGCTACTGAAGCCTGTGCACCTAAGGCCCATGCTCCGCAACAGGAGGAGCCACCGCAGTGAGAAGCCTGCGCACCACAATGAAGAGTAGCCCCGGCTCACTGCAGCTAGAGAAAGCCCGCATGCAGCAACGAAGACCCAACACAGCCAAAAATAAATAAATAAAATAAATAAATAAATAAATAAATAAATAAAAAGGAAGCTCAGTTTTTCCTGGACTTTGGCAGTGGACCAAGGGTTTTAATAAAAGTTGAAATCAAATCCCTGAGATGCCCCATAGTGTGAGAGTCTTATTAGCCTTGTCCTTGGAAGGAGACTTACTCTCTCTCCTTCTAAATTTACATAGCTTGTTCTCCCCGCCTATATGATGGCAGCCCAAGTGGATGCTTAAAATATTACCTAGGTCTCCCTGTCCTCATTTGCTAGGCACCACTCCATACTCCATTTATGCTGCTATGTTAGGCCCTGTAAACTTGGCCCATCTCTCCTGCGCACTTGGAAATGGAATATGTTCTACTCCTAGTCTGTCTCTGAATCATGGGAGCTGTTAACTCTGGAGGCCTATGAACTGGGAAGGGGCTGGTCTGCAATGAGGGAAGGAACCAGGAAATGTGCAGAGAAGGACACAGTCCAGAGATGAGCTCAAGTTCCTGCATGGCGCCCTGAAGCTCCAAGAGAGCCCTGTGTACTTAGGACGGATGAAAAGTGAGTTGGTTGACTTTTTCACTTAAACTGTCTCAAGTTGTCTTGGGAACTTGCAACCCAAGGAGCCCTAACCCTGCTTTAGTAGTTGAAAGCAGCCTGAAATCTTTACAGCTGCTCTGAGGACTTACTGTAAGGTAAAGCAGGGGATGGACATAGGGGACTGAGTTACTGAAAACGTAGCCCCATAGAGGGGGCTGCTCTGCCCTTCCCTGAGCTGTCGATGAAGTTGGGGCACATCTGGTGACATCATAGCCTTGCTCTGAACTAGAAGGAGAAACATCTGTCAAAGGTACCAGTTGGGATAAAACGACCACTGTGTTGCTTTTCAGGACAATTGTCTGTCTCTGGGATTCATTTTGGAATTCATTCATTTCCAGTCTCAAAATGCTCAGACGCATGTAGGACTTGGGCCTGGAGCAGGGGTAGGCACACATTTTTCTGGAAAGGGCCAAATAGTAAGTATTTTAACTTTGGTGGGTCATGTGGTCTCTGTCACAACTACTCTGTCATTGTAGGGTAAACACAACCGTAGATAACATATAAACAAATGGGCGTAGCTGTGTTCCAGTATAACTTTATGTACCAACACTGAAATTTGAAATTTATATCTTTTTTTTTTTTTTTCTTTTTTGCGGTACGCGGGCCTCTCACTGTTGTGGCCTCTCCTGTTGCGGAGCACAGGCTCTGGACGTGCAGGCTCAGCGGCCATGGCTCACGGGCCCAGCCGCTCCACGGCACGTGGGATCTTCCCGGACTGGGGCACGAACCCATGTCCCCTGCATCGGCAGGCGGACTCTCAACCACTGCGCCACCAGGGAAGCCCTGTATCATTTTTGCATGTCATGAGATAATCTTTTGATTTTTTTTTCAACTATTTAAAAATGTAAAAACACTCCTTAGCTTACAGGCCACACAAAAACACCCAGTGAGGTGGATTTGGCCCATGGGTTGTAGTTTGCAGACCCTTAAAGCGTGACATGGAAGCAGAGGGACGCGTGTGCTTTTATAATAGCTCAGGTGGATGAGAACAGTTTTCATAGAGTGTGAGTCCTGAATATTTTAACCCTTCCATTAACACCGCCAGACCTCTGTGGGATAGATGGCTAGTATAGTAACTAACCCTTGACATAGAGGAAAGATTTTAAGTTCAGTGAGCTGGTTTTAGAACTGGGAGCTAATAATTTCCAGAGCTTTTAGGTGCTTGACTCATGACTGAGGCCCTCGGCGCATTGCCAAGTGGAAACAGTGCTGTTTCCACATATAAGCACGTATAGAGACATCAAGGCTCCTGAAATATTGTGTAATGCTTTATGTGAAGCCCAGATTAGAATTAAAGAGTTTAATTTTTCTGTAGTTTAGCCACTGAAATCCACATCTTCCCTTGCTCTTGAAAGATCTAAATATTGTGCTGTTTTTTAAAAAAAACTTTTATTGAGGTGTTATTGACAGTGAACTGCACGTATTTAAGGTACACAGTTTGAGGGAATTCCCTGGCAGTCCAGTGGTTAGGACTCAGCTCTTTCATTGCCGTGGCCCAGGTTCAATCCCTGGTCCGGGAACTAAGATCCCCGTAAGCCACCAGGTGCGGCCAAATAAATAAATAAAGTAAGGTACACAGTTTGAGAAGTGTATGTGTGTACGTGTGTGTATATATCTCCACGAAACCATTTCCACAATCAAGACACTGAACGTATCCATCACCCCCAAAAGTTTTCCTCTTGCCTCTCCCCTTCTCCATTCCTTCTCTTTCCTAGACAATTGCTGATCTGCTTTCTGTCACTCTACGCTAATTTGCATTTTATTGAATTTTATGTAAATGGAATCTTACAATATGTACTGTATTTTTGCCCTGGCTTCTTTCATGCAGCATAATTTTTAGATCCATCCATGTCTCATGTATCAATAATTCATTCCTTCTTGTTGCTGAGTACATTGCATTGTATAAATATATCACAATTTGTTCATTCATCTGTTGAAGGACATCTGAACGGTTTCCATTTTGAGGACCTTATGCATAAATTTGCTGTTAATGTTTCTGTATGGGTCTTTTTGTGGACATATGTGGTATCATTTCTCTTGGGTAAAGACCTAGGAGTGGAATAGCTGGTCACATGGAAAGTATGTATTTAACTTTTTAAGAAACTTCCAAAATTGTTCTCGAAAGAGGTTGTACCGCTTTCCATTCCCACCAGCAGCGTAGGAGGATTCTGGTTCCTCCACATGCTCGCCAGCTAAGTGTGCTGGTTTATAAGGAAGTATTTTTAGTGGACATTTATGTTGTAAACTCTTTTAAATACAGAAAATCACATCCTCTAGAATCCCTTAATTTTTGTTTCCAAAGAGCACTAAAATCTGCATCTTTTTCCATTTCCAGAACATCCCTGTAAAAGGAGGTATTAGAGGACCGAATCAGATGCGTGGCTTACACGAAGTCAGGTGGTTTGGCTTCCAGTCTGACCAGGGTTGTTATTTTCTTTTTCTTTTTCTCTCCTTCAAACATAAGTCCACTGGCTTCCCTTTCTTTCCTTTTCTACTTCCTTCAGTTGTTTTGCTTTTGCCACATTGAGGTGTGAGGTGTGTGGTGTGCGTCTCGATCTGTGTGGAATTGGTGTGTGAGAATCAAGCTGTTTCCCGTCGCACCATGAATGTCTCAGGAAAATTAAGATGCTCCTGGAGATCACCCCTGGGGTGATAGCTGTATTACAGTTTTCACGTGTCAGAGTGGCTTCCCTGCAGTAAAATTACTGCCGTCTTTTTGCCCTGTCCTCGAGTTATGTTAGTCTGAGAAATGAAATATTGCTGGAAATGTGTGCATCTCAGTAGGAGTTTTAAGCAATTTGAAAGAGCCATGTCTTAACAGTGCCAATTTCGAAGCTTGCTAGGTGGAGGTTTGTTACAATGAACCCATAGCTCTTCAGCTGTCCAACTGAATCAGGGCCACTATTGATTAATCAATAGTAACCCAGCTATGATTCCCGGGTATGGCAGCCAGTATCTGATTCAGAGTTAATGTATTGAGAAGATGTCTCCTCTGGTATATTGCATTTCCTGGTCTTTTTGCCTTCAGCTTTCATTCCCATTAAGGGTTCTCCTATCACAGTCTCTTACGTTTAGCTGCAGTCCTCCCTAACTAGTCAAGTTAAAGCTGTCTGCTCTGACTCCAGCAGATGCTGCTAAACTGTTGGTTGTTTAAAAGAGACACAATGTAACAACCCTGGTCAGACTGGAAGCCAAACCACCTGACTTCGTGTAAGCCACGCATCTGATTCGGTCCTTTAATTCCTCATTTTACAGGGGTGTTCTGGGAATGAAAAGACATGCAGATTTTAGTGCTCTTTTAAACCAACACTCTAGTTGTTAGGGCCAGTCTCTTTGTTTGCTCTTTCCTACCTTGAGAACACTCTCCCTCTACCAGGTGAAGAACTCTAGAGATTTAGGGTTTCTTACCAGCCCTTTTCTGCCAGGATGGTGGAGACAGTGGTGGTTGTTCTGCAGATTCACTGATGGCGCTGTGACTGACTTAGGTTTTCTTGAAGGGCATGGATGGAGAGTAGAAAAATACACAAGTGGGAAAAAAGCATTTCTGAAATTGAATTTTGAAAGCTGTTAGCCTTCATTTGCTTTCTGCATACACATTGAACCTTCTGCAAGGTCATGTTGGTTTAGAGCAATTATTCTCAAAGTGTGGTCCCTGGACCCAACAGTATGAGCATCATGGGAGACCTTGTTAGAAGTGCAGATTACCGGGCCCCACTCCAGACCCGCTGAATCCGAAAATCAGGAGGTGGGCCCAGGAATTTTTTTTTTAACAGCTGATTCTAATTCATATCCAAGTTTGAGAGCCACTTGTTTTGCGCCAAACCTGTGTTTGGATCCTGGCTAACTGGGGACTAGTTATTTTCCTTCCGTTTTTTAATTTTTATAAAAGGAGGATAGGGCTTCCCTGGTGGTGCAGTGGTTGAGAGTCCGCCTGCCGATGCAGAGGACACGGGTTCGTGCCCCGGTCTGGGAGAATCCCACATGCCGCGGAGCGGCTGGGCCCGTGAGCCATGGCGCAGGCCACAACGGTGAGAGGCCCGCGTACCGAAAAAAGAAAAAAAAAAAAAAAAAAAAGAGGATAAACATCTCTACCTTTCAAGGTCATTGTGGGGATTAAGATGATAGAGTATAAGTATCTGCATGTAAGTACTCAGTAAACAGTAACTGCTGGTATTTGGTACCAACTTTTAAAAGGTATGGTGATAGAAAATGAGATAAAGGCATAAAAGATGGGCTCAGCCCTGAAGAGTTTGCAATGAGAAGAGGTGACCTACATATGAATGATTGCCTGACCTTCAAAAATGGTAACCTTTGTCAGAAAACCCAAAACAAGGGTGTTTCCCTTGACTTTTTTCCCTTTCTGGTAGCAAATGTGATAGTTGGAGAAAGTAGAAGTAGTAATGTGCCTAGAGTCATGGAGTTGACATTACTTTTACTGGGACTCTGTTAAGCCTGTGTTCATAGTCATATACTAAAGAGGTTTAAGAGGCCTGAAAGGCATCCTAGAGGGTGTCTTTGTTTGAGGGAACCTTAGGAGAATACCCTTTAGTTTTCTATAGACCTTTTACTTTATTATCCTAATTTATCCTCCCACCACCATCTTTCCCCTTTGGTAACTGTAAGTTTGTTTTCAAAGTCTTTGAGTCTGTTTCTGTTTTTGTAAGTAAGTTCATTTGTATCATTTTTTTATATTCCACATCTAAGTGATATCATAGGTTATTTGTCTTTCTCAATCTCTAGGTCCATCCATGTTGTTGCAAATGGCATTATTTCATTCTTTTTTATGGCTGAGTAATATTCCATTGCATATATGTACCACATCTTTTTTATCCATTCCTCTGTCGATGGACATTTAGGTTGCTTCCATGTCTTGGCTACTGTAAATAGTGCTTCAGTGAACATTGGGGTGCATGTATCTTTTTGAATTATGGTTTTCTCACAGTATATGCCCAGTAGGGGGATTGCTGGGTCATATGGTAGTTCTATTTTTAGCTTTTTAAGCAACCTCCATACTGTTCTCCATGGAGGCTGTACCAATTTACATTCCCACCAACAGTGTAGGAGGGTTTCCTTTCCTCCACACCCTCTCCAGCATTTATTATGTGTAGACTTTTGGATGATGGCCATTCTGATCAGTGTGAGGTGATACCCCATTGTAGTTTTGATTTGCGTTTCTCTAATAATTAACATTGTTAAGCCTCTTTTAATGTACTTTTTGACCCTCTGTATGTCTTCTTTGGAGAAATGTCTAGTTAGATCTTCTGCCCATTTTTTGATTGGGTTGTTTGGGTTTTTTTTGATATTGAGTTCCATGAGCTGTTCGTATATTTTGGAGATTAATCCCCTGTTGGTTGCTTCATTTGCAAATATTTTCTCTCGTTCTGAGGGTTGTCTTCTTGTTTTGCTTATGGTTTCCTTTGTGGTACAAAAGCTTTTAAGTTTAATTAGGTCCCATTTGTTTATTTTTGGTTCTATTTTCATTACTCTAGGAGGTGGGTCCAAAAAGATCTTGCTGTGATTTATGTCAGAGTGTTGTGCCCAAGTTTTCCTCTAGGAGATTTATAGTATCTGGTCTTACATTTAGTAGACCTTGTACTTTAAGAAAGCTGTTGAGACATACATGAAAAGTTAATGCTTTTGAGATGGTGTAAGGGATTGGTTAATCAGTCTTTCCAATTCTTCCCCCCTACCCAGTTTTATTGAGGTATACTTTTCAATTCTTTATTAGCAGATGGGTAGATGGACATGTGGACCCTTGAATTTGTTTTTAATAACCAGGTAGCTTTGTGTATACTTAAGTAACATCATTTAATATTACTGAAGTATACACAAACCTTATACTTTGAAAGTAGATCTCAGGAGTTATACAGCATTGTGCAGATTCTATAATTAAAAAAGTGATTAGCAGAAGTGTCTTGGATTTTGGACAAAACCAATTTGTTCTGTCAAAAGATCAGTCTTTGGGAAAGAATGTGTAAAGATGCATCCTTATTTTGATCTTCTGTGCCAAAAGATAGAGCTTAATTCCTTCCATGTTGGGTGGAATACAATAGGATTTGTGTTTCATTTTTGTTTGTGTCACTGATTAGAACTCAAGTTGCGGTTTTTTAAAATTTAAATCTAACAAATTGTAATATTTGTCAGGCTCCCCCATAAGTGTTAATACTTGGTATTAATGACTATTTGTAATTTTTTTAAAAGATACCTGCCTAAAAGTTTTGGGCTTGGTTTTGTGGCAAGTTTGTCTAATACAGAAAAACCTCAAGTAGAGATACACAAACTTTTAAAAGCATAGCTGATACTATAATATATACGAATTTTTTTTCCTTTTTTTCCCACTTAACGTTATATCATGAGCATTCTCTCTTACCATTAAATTATTTGTAAACAGTATAATGGCCACATAATTCCTCATAAGGATGTATCCTAACTTACCTCTTTTTGAGCACTTCAGCCATTTGATATTTTCTCAGAAATAAATGAGGAGCCTATCGCTTCAAGGAAAACACCTGATAGTATATGTTGCCAGTGATAAAATTTGAGCTGTCAAGTGGAAAGTGAAAATTGGAATTTTGGAAAACTTGTATTCAAAACCCTGTGCTTGACAGCTTTTCAATACCTAAAGACATTTCAATACCTAAAGCCGATGGTGATATGATTTTTGTAATATTTCCTAAAGATGTGTCAGCTATTGGAATACCTGAATAACTCATTGAACCAAGATTTTTCAAAAGCATGCATGGGTAAAAGATCCTATCAAAGTGCAAATAGACTATTGGATTTTAATGTAACAGAGTACAGAGAGTTTGTTTCAGATTCCACATTGCAGTTAACTTTTGAGAAACTACCCTCATCAAATTGTATATACTCGTCAGGTTGTATGGCTTAAGTATGTCCAGCTTTTTGTATGCCAATCTTATTTCAATCAAGTGGTTTAAAAAAAAGAGAGAGAAACAACTACTTTCTGAATTTTAGGGAAGCACCAAAGAAGCATCCACAGTCATCTGAAAAGGGCCATTAGAATACCCCTGCATTTTTCAACTACAGAGCTGTACGAGGCCAGATTTTCTTTATGTCCTTCAGACTAAACAACGTATCTCAGCAGATTGCCTGCAGCAGCAGGCCTGAGACTCTACTGTTTTCTATTAAGCCAGACATTTAAGAGATTTGCAAAAATGCAGAACATTGCCATTCTTTTCACTAAATTTCTTCCATTTGGAAAATATATTTTTCATTAACAGTATTAAAGTGAATGTGTAATCTAAACAATTATTTATAAATGAATAAATCTTTTAAAAGTTTCTTAATTTTGAGTATGGTGAGTAGTGATTGATATACCCCACAGAATAAAAGCTCTTTGAGGTCCTCAATAATTTGAGTGTGAAAGGGTCCTGAGACCAAAAACTTTGAAAACCACTGGGTTAGATGAATTTCTTTGTTTAAAGTTTTTGTTTTTTCCCAGAGTTGGAGGTTATTGATTCCTATTACTACTCTTGAATTTGTAATGAATTCAGGCCACCTTGAAAGATGTTTATTAATCAACTAAAGTATTCATCTTTTTCTATCTTTTCTAGAGTTTTTTGTGCTTAGAGCTTATTTATACATTTTGGTTGAGTTGAGGCTTGACTTTTCCTAGATCTGTGATACCTGAGTACAATGTCACACATATAAAATAGGTTCACTTTTATTGTGATGATTAACGTGTTCTGGGAATTGGACTAAAGGGAAAAAATAAGAGCCATGTTCTTCTCCCTCCCCCCAAGTTTAAGCTGATTCCTAGAGATAAAGAAACAAGTGGCTTCACAGTTATCTTTGCAGATGACTTTTGAAGCATATTAAGAGCAACATGCTTTTCAATCAATTTCGTTTTCCTTTAGTAAATGATAATGAATCTATTAAATGACTTGGAGGTGGGAGTGGAGTCCATTACCTGGCAACTTTCTGTCTTTTCAAAGGCTGTCTTCTAACCCATTCCGTAGACTTGTGGAATGAGATGTCAGGGCTGAATGATTTTTTTTTTTATTATTATTTTTTTATTTTTTTGTGGTACGCGGGCCTCTCACTGCTGCGGCCTCTCCCGTTGCGGAGCACAGGCTCCGGATGCGCAGGCTCAGCGGCCATGGCTCATGGGCCCAGCCGCTCCGCGGCATGCGGGACCTTCCCGGACCGGGGCACGAACCCGCATCCCCTGCATCGGCAGGCGGACTCTCAACCACTGCGCCACCAGGGAAGCCCAGGGTTGAATGATTTTGAAGGACAGTCTTGATCTCCGAATAGTATTTGGGTAGATGAGAAAGATGGCAGTGTTCATTTTTTGACTGTTTCAAGTGGGATTTATCTGTAACAATGGGGCATCTCACAAATGACTGAGAATGGAAAATAAATGCCTTTTTCTATAATGAAGGCACTTTTATGGTTCCTTTGGGGGTGGTACCTTTCTCTAAGAGAATTTATTTGTCTTCAGTTATCAGAGAGTATTTAACAAGAATGGGGTTTTGTGGAGTTTTGGGTCTTGCTTTTTTCTATTGTAAATCATAAAAATGTGGGTGGTTTTAGAGTAAAACACCTTTTAACCTTTTTACTCCGAGCACATGATATGTCCTACAAGTTAAGTAGATCACTTAAAGATCTTTTGGTATAAGAATTTTAATGGAAAGCAAAAAGCATAATTATGCGGTCAAGCAGAGTAGTATGGTCTCTTAATTTACTGTCAAATTGCTTTAAAAGTTTTAATTAACATAATTAAGTAGAGTAACTGATAAGATATATCACTTTATGTATTTTTATATGTATTCTCTCCTTGAGTCACCGCATTTTCAACAGGAGGCTTTCAATTTAATTACCGCCTCTACTGTTGGCCAGGTGTGAGGCACAAATCATAACAATGTAGATAAGTGCCGCCACAAGCTAAATTGTTTCCACCCTCACCTGAGTTCTCAGTGCTCTTAAGGGATTCCTTCTATTGCTGTAGTCTGTTGGTTTTCAAGTATTTTGACTGCCACCCACGTAGAGAACATTTTACATCATGATTCAGTATACACATAAGCATATATTGTATTAACTTATTATATACAACGATTGTCTTTACGGTATGAATAGTACTCTGATTTTTTATTCTCTTTTTAAAAAATATTGATTTCAGGACCCTTTGCAATCAGCTCACTGAAAAACACCAACTTGGCCAACTCAGTCTGCTACTCACCACAGTGGTCATCTGCTATCTTTTCTGCTCTCATATCTGACCACTTCCCTCAATTTTAGCCAACGCCCTGGCCCCCTGCTTTACAGTGAGAGAGCCCCTGAGTTGTGGTCCCTCAGCTTGTCACCAACCTGCAAGTTTCTGCACTGGTACCATCCATTCATCTGTCCTCTCTCCCTCCCTTCATGGAAGAGGTTTCTTTTCTCCACACGTGCTCTAGATAGGTATCGCTCTTTGAACTCTGGTCCCACATACCATGCTGGGCCAGGGTGACTGGCAGTCGTGCCTGGAGTGTATGCCAAATGCCCATGAACCTTAAAACTGAACATGCTCAGCCCCATAAATCCCCAGCTGCTTATGTATCTTGATACCACAAACTTCTGGTAATCACCACTAACAAGATAGAAAGGATGAGGCAAAAAGAGGTGAGTTTGTGACAACCACTGGTGCCCCCAGATATGGGAGGAGGGATAATGGAGCATGATAAGTTCCTGCTAGGTTTCGCCTCCTGCTGCAAAGATGTGAATTGAAATTAGTCAACTTGGAGAAATCAAGGGAGGTTGTCATCTGGCTTTCACAATGATATGTTTTTGCTTTTACTAGCATTTTCTGCAAAATAAGCAGAAAGCTGGTATGGTGTAGAAATAAAGCAAAAATTGGCATTATCCCCAGTTTGAAGGCCACAGTGACTCTTTTCTCAGATTTGAGGCAACACTGAGTGTCTGTGTCACGTTGGAAGAGTGAGTGGCAGTGTTTGCAGGAATCGTACTTAAACTGTGTGACTGACCGTTGGAATTCTGTTTGAATATCTCAAACCTGTGCCTCCCCTAAGTTTTTTTTTTTTTTTTTGCGGTACGCGGGCCTCTCACTGCCATGGCCTCTCCCGCCGCGGAGCACAGGCTCCAGACGCGCAGGCTCAGTGTCCCAGCCGCTCCGCGGCATGTGGGATCTTCCCGGACCGGGGCACGAACCCGTGTCCCCTGCGTTGGCAGGCAGACTCTCAACCACTGAGCCACCAGGGAAGCCCCTCCCCTAAGTTCTTAATTTCAGTCTGCCTACATGTGCAGGTAGACAGCTTCCTCAAACCTGAACTTCAGGTTCCTTACCTGTGCCATGTTATGTCTTGCCGCTAGACCTTTGCATGTGCTGTTCCCTGTGTTAGCAGAACCCATCCCAACTATATCTTATTTTTCTTTTTTTTTAGGACTCAGGCCCTGACCCCCACCCCCCGCCAAGTCCCTGTTCTTTACTTCCACAGTACTCTCTAATTTCCCCTCCCTAGGACTCAGTATAGTACGTTGTAATAGTTTGGTGACTCTTCCCTGTCTGAATCCTTCCTTTACCCTCTGGCCTCAGTAAACATAAGCCCTTTGAGGGCAGGTACTCTCTGATTTTCTGGAATATCCACAACACCTGGCATAGCATCTGACCTAGAAAGTGCTTGTTTAATAGTATTAAATGACCAAAATAAGCAGTGCTAGAATGAGGATGGGCTTTGATTCAATTAGTATGGTGGGATGTAGCTGCCTCTTGCATGGAAACTGGGGAGAACCAGGAATAATTCCACTAAGGAGAGTAACGTTGGCACAGCTGAACAACATTGCTGGTTTCTTTTGAATTAGAACCTTCCACAGGGATTCAGTTTACTTGGGGTGCGGTGAATTCCCAGAACAACAGACACACCCAGTTTAAAATATAAATTCGTTCAAGGCAAATATTATTTTGGCTTATCTGTGCTATTATTCAGTGAATAAGAGTTTACTGAATAAAATGTTGGTGTAGCTGAATCAGACCAAACAAGCACTCTTGCATTTTAGAGTTTACTATGTTTGAAATATTGCTAGATTGGCCTAAATTACTTCCTTTATTATCGTTGTATAACACAATCCTATACTCTCACAATATTCTATGTGTTTGTAAACTCTCTGCCCCATTTTCCTGGGGCCCATGGGGGCAAACGCAGTGTCTCGTTAGGCTTGTTATGTGTTCGCTGTTCAGCACAGAAATTAGCCTGTGGTTGGGGCCAAGTCAGTGTTTAAATGAAAGCTGTGGGACCCTCTGCAACATCCTGTTCCTGCTGAAGCTGAAGGTAAAAGATTTGGTCATTGATTGTGGCTCTTTTTTCCTCTGGAGCAAAGTGCAAAGAAAGAGGATATGTATTGGGTTGGCCAAAAATTTCGTTCGGTTAATGAATATGTGCTTCAATGAAATTCTTGGTGAAAATGAAAAATGTCTTATTTTTACTTAAAACCAACCGAACTTTTTGGCCAACCCAGTGTTAGCTCTTGCTTGCTTGCAAGAAAGGGAAACCCAACTCAAACCGGGTGTCATTAAAAACAGGAAATTGATTTGTTTTAGTTAGGAATGTGTTCCCCAACAACAACAACAAATGTGCAACTAACATCTTAAATAGACAGGGGATTAGTTTTCTCTTGTAGCAAGAAGCCTGAAGGAAGTCCATCCAAGGCAGGTCGAGCCACTCATGGAAATCATTTCAAACCTTCTACAGTCCTGCCCCACCATTCTTAATACGTGCTTTTCATCCTCAGTCACAAAGTGGCAGAAAAAACAGGGAATGGAAAAGCGCACGGCTTTCTCTTTAGCAAGTCTTGGCCTTCTTATCCTACAGGCAACCATCCCAAGAACTTTGGTGGCTCACATGTCCTTGACTGTAATTGTGGTCAGGTTGCAAAAGGGGTTGGGAAATCAAGGGTGGGGAATGGGGATTTAATTAGTCAACTAACAGTGTCTTTCACACTCTTACACTGGGAAAATCCAAGGAGGTGGTTTTCTTTTTTTCTTGTTTGGATCCAGAGGCTCAGATACCTCTCTTAAAGTGGTATTCAAAAATATGAATGGATCATAAAGATGGAATCCTATGTTACTAACTAAGTGTAGCCTACTTAAATGAAGATGTTCTGAGCATCTAAGTAAAATTCTTACTTTATGTGTGGTCGTTTGCTTAGGATCATGGCACACTTTTGTTTGCTTCATGTATGGACCACAGTATTCTTGTACAGCCTTGTTCTTTCTGGACTTTCTAATGGCTTGTTTTCTCATTAGGAGAAGTAACATGTGTTCTGTTTCTCTCAACACTATAATTTACTCTCTTAATACACAACTTTTTTGAATGCTTTATTATGAACTACCTGCTTTCTAGACGTGCTTACACAGCTATCATCCTGAAATTTCTTTTTTTAAAAAAATTCTTAGACTAGTTCTGCTTTTTCTTGGAGCTCTGTGTTTCTCTTTCTTAGGCTTATTTTTAATTTTTCTTGAGTATATTTTGAAAGTTTTCAGAAAGAGTGCATGGCAAGCATACTTTGAACCCATGCTTATCTGCCCTCATACTTAACTGGTAATTTGGCTGGGTATGAAAATATAAGTGCAAAATATTCTTCCCTCAGTATTTGAAAGGAATTTCTTTCTAGCAGTCAACGTTACTGAGTCTGTGCCTTCATATAAACCTTTCTTTGGAAATTTAGAATTTTCTTTCTAAAGAAAGTTTTCTTCTTGATTGTGTGACCTTTCATGAGAATCTATTTTTTCTCACCTGTTCTGCTTACCACCTGTGGGGCTTCTCATCTGAAGACTTGTGTTCTTCACTGTCTTCTCTTGTCTTTTTTTTGGGGGGGGTGTTGGGGGGTAAATTCAATAGATTGATACCAGACCTCCTGGATTAACTCTTATACTGCCTATCAAACGTTCTGTCTTCTCTTCTTCCTCCTCCCCCACCCCACCCTCCCAGTTTACTGGGAATTTCATCTACCCTTTTATCTCAGCCCTTCTATTGAATTTTTAACTTCATAAATCCAATTTTAATTTCAATATGTGATTTTCCTTTTCATAATAAGGTTTTTGTTTCAGGTATGTATTCTGTGCTTCCTAGTATCTTTGACTATACTCAGATTTTTTCCCCCCTTAAATTCTCTTCTGCTTCATGAATTACTATCTCTGTTTTCTGTGGGATTGGTTCTGTTTGTTTTATACTAGTCTTTCTTTTGTTCCTTTAGCTTTCCTCAAATCTGATGATCCTTGATTACCTATCCAGATTCATAAAAGAAGGCCTAGGATGATTGTTCTAAAGAGCTGATTTAATTTCCCTCCTCCTACAAACAGCTGCTGCCCCTGCTCACCTTTCCCTTCATTGGGAGAGCCGACTGCGTTCTGAAACTGAAGGTGCAGGATGTGAAAGAGCAGGTTTCCCTTGAGGGTGTGTCAAGGTGCGACCAGCAGGACAAGTTGAGGTTCCCTCAGTGCCAGAGGAGAGGCCCCTGCTGAGGGATGCCAACCCCTTGCCGCCTTTGGAGAGTAGATGTCTGACTTCAGGCCTGGGGAGCTCGGGCTGTGCTGCCCTCACAGGCTGGGGGAAAGGGGAGCTCGGGCTGTGCCACCCGTTCTGAGACAGACGCCCCTTCCAGTGTCTACACTACTAATCACACCTTCCTACCATCTTCCACCTCCGCTCTTGCCTTCACCTGGATGTGTCCCAAGCTCAGCTGTGGTTTATTTCTCAATCTTCTCTCATCTCACTTAAAAAAATCTTTAGCCCATGGATGTACCTCAGTGGGTTGTGATGAAGACATGTCTTGCTTCTCAATCTAGAGTTCCTGCAGCAATACAGTTTTCTAAACTTATATATGTATGCATATATATATTTTTTTTTTTTAAAGAAGAAATAAGGGAACTTTGAGCCAAACTGAGGATTATAACCCAGCAGACAGATTCTCAGAAAGCTCTGAGAACTGTTCCACCTGTTAGCAGTAGAAGACACAATCATACACATTTTCCAGACAAAGGATCAAACATCAGAATGAGATACTAATATTTAACATCATAAAACTTACTATATTTTTGAGAAAGTGAGACTCATATGGTGAGAAAAATTCTTCAAAAAGTATAGAAGGAGACGCAGGGGAGAACAAGCCTTCCTCAAACTCAGGCTCCTGATTCTCCAAGTCCCCCTCCCAGCGGCAACCACTGTCAGCAGTTTCCTGCATACTTCCAGAGAATTTACCACGTGGACATTGAGGAAAATTCACTTCGGCAGTTGTGTGTAGAAGGGGCTAGGGTTGGAGTGAGGTAGGAAGAGAGAGAAACTGGAGTCTGGGGGTGCCTTGGTGCCATTAGCGGTTTAAGCCATGGCTAAGGGTCTGCACTAAGGCCATGGGCTGGGAATGAGGGGCGAGACAATGAGAATTCCAGAAGGAGTTACAGGATCCAGCCACTGCTTTGGTGTTGGCAAGATGTCAGGGGAGGCCGGAGTAAATGGGGGAATTGGGTTAGGGAGAAAACAGAGTAAGCCTCCAGGTCGATCTGGTAGTGGACAGAGGGTGGGGTTTTATTTGCATTAACCCAGTGACTTTACAGAGAAAGTGAATGCTTCGTTTGTCCCCGATGTCCATAAAACCTTAATAATTGGCTGTCTCTGCTCATGTTCCGATTGCTTTTACACATTCCCTCAGGCCACTGGAGGATTTGAGACTCACACTCAAAAGTAATTTTAACAGTAGCATCGAATATGCATTATTCCCTCTTCCCGTAGAGGAGAGCCTGCCAACTGGCAACCAAGTCTAGCCCGTGGGCATAGCCACTCAGGCACAGACAGTGTTTTGTCTTCTACTTGAGTTAACATTTTACAAAGCTGAGACCTCCCCTAACCCTGGTTGCATGGTTTCTCCTGAGGAAGAGGAAGATCTGGCTGCACTGAGATGGTCTTCCTCACTGTAGTAACTGGCCAAGCCTGAAGAGCTGCCGCCCTTGTAGGCAGGCCATACCTTCTCCGCTGGGCACAGGTCTTGTGACTCACTCAGTTACCTGCCAGGACCCCGCAGCTCTCCATTAGTCATCCAGGCTATTAGAGACCCCACTGCCAAGGATTCCAAACTATCAGAGCAGCTGTTGCTGTCTTAAGGTTTTTCTTAGTACACTCTCTGATGGCACTTTTTTTCCAAGCATAAACAAATGGGACAACGTGGAAATTTAAATTCTAAAAGGTTAGAGTCTAACCTAGGCAATGCTTGATCTTTTGTTTAAAAAGAAAAATGCAGGCGGTACTGATTAAAAGTTATTAAAAAGAATACCTTTTGGCTTGGCCATACTTAAGTAAATATTCCTGATGATGTGGTCACCACAGCTGCCATTCACAAAGGCAATGAGGTGACAACTAGAAATCTTCGGAGGTTCATAAGCTAAGAGACTGGATAACTTTATTTTCCTCTGGCCAATAGTGACGCGTTAACATGCAGGAAAGGAGAGCTGAATAAAGCAGTTTTGATTGTATTGTTGAGGGAGTACCCTAAGAAATCCTTCCGGATAAAATCTCTGCCTCTTAAGCCAATAAGGAAAAGGTATATATCCCTTGTGCGACATAACACTTGGAACAAAAACCATCAGTTGAGATAGTTTATTGGAGTGATGTGCCCTAAATTTACCTGTTTGTGGGGCCGTGTTTTTTTTCTAAGCCCATCCTAGGGAGTTCCCTTTGTGCATGTAGGTTGACCTTGGACTAACCCCAAGATTTCCAGTCACCAAAATGTAGGAAGTAGAAGGAGTAGTATTACACATGTTTGGAATCTAGCCCATTAGAAAAAGGCACATGCATTTTCCAGTGTTGGCCGTCTTTGTCTTCAGTTTTGAATCACTCACTGACCATTTGATCCGAATTCCCCACACCGCTTACATAAACAATTCCATGTACTCCTCAGGAAGTGTGACATAACTTTGTGATTGATGTTTGGATTCCAATAGCAAGAACACAAGATTACAGACTTGTGTTAGTTTATAAAGGTCCATGTCTCGGTGTGTAAAAGAACAGAGGTCGGGAGGCAGTGTGCTGGTAGCAGGGTGAATTAGGATGGCGACCCAAGGAGCGTGGACTCTAATCCCAGCACTGTCTGTGTCCTGCTGTGTGACCACTGAGCAGATTTCCTCTACATCCCTGTTTCCTTTCATGTAGACTAAGGAGGGTGAACTGTTGATCTTCAAGGCAGCATTTCCATCTCCGACACTCGAGCAGTCATTGACTCTCCTGCGGAAAGGGCTCCTCCCTGTCTCTCGGTTGGACTCTTCTTCTTGATAAAATGACCTGATGGGGGCTTCCCTGGTGGTGCAGTGGTTGAGGGTCAGCCTGCCGATACAGGGGACACGGGTTCACGCCCCGGTCCGGGAAGATCCCACATGCTGCGGAGCGGCTGGGCCCGTGAGCCATGGCCACTGAGCCTGCGCGTCCGGAGCCTGTGCTCCGCAACGGGAGAGGCTATGGCGGTGAGAGGCCCGCGTACCGCAAAAAAACAAACAAACAAAAAATGACCTGATGTCCTGTGTCACTTAGGACACTTGGCGAGTCCTCACTGACCGCCTTCCACTCCTCTGTATGCCGCGCATCTGGAGACACTATGGGAAGCAAGACTGGCTTTATAGGGAGACAGTCTTTTCTGTCTGGGTTTCAGAATGCCAGGGAAGTTCTGTTCCTTCTGGAGGTTTCTCTTATTTTTTGCTAGTGATTCCTGAAATTCTACAATATTTCTTTTTCCTTTGACCAGTTTTGTTTTCCTTCTTAAAGACTGTGTTTTGGAGTGTGAAGAGGCTAGTAACATCACAGAGGATTGGTTTAGCAAATGGCAAAACCAAAGGATTATGGGTAGACAATGACACCAGAATAAGGCACAGTGGATAAGAGGGCCTGAAGGTCATCTTCATCCATCTGATAAATGTGTCCAGACTGGCTCTGGTTGAGCAGGACTGAAAGGGAGAGGAAGCATGCCGCTCTGCATAGCTCTGCTTCCTGCCCTTGAAACCCAACAGAGGCAGGTGTGTTCTACATGCCCCTAACACAGAAGTGCAGAGACATCCAGATCTACCTGAGCACATTGGTGGGGTGAACCAGAAGGAAGGGAGAAGATACACAGGAGAGGAAATGACTAATGGAACAGCAGCGGGGCGAAGGCTGGAAAGAATGGGGTTGGAATGTAAGTAGAGGGTAAGGGCTTGCCAGATGTGAAAGGAAATCTTGTCATCACCGAAAGCTATGAAGGAAAAGAATGAGTTAGTATACAGCTTGGATGCTGGGGAGATGGGGACGTGAGGAATTGTTTTTTTTTTTCTGACTTGTCCTCAGGCATGTAGGGAAGTCTTACTGTCCTCATCTCTCCCCTGACTTCCTGATCTTTCTGTGTTTCATTTGATTCTAAGTGGATCTTTATGTTGTTGGGATTGGCATTTGAAGGAGAATAATTGTTGTAGAGTAAACAACAGGGTTTCGGCTTTGCTCTCCATCAGCTCATCATTTCCTTTCTGAGCCAGCAGAGGAGAGAGTGGTGTTCAGTCAGGCATTTACACGAGAGAGATCGCTGCACGTGCGCCAAGCACCAGACAACGTTGCTCTGTCCTGCTCCTGGTGCAGAAAATTTTTTTAAAAATCAGAACCTCACTATTACCGTGGGATAGCATGGTGACAGTACCTTTACTATGGTAAATGTATCAGACCAAGAAGACGTGACCTATGTCCCTTTAGTGTTTAGAAGACCACCAGGGTTTCCACACTAAGGAAATGGCAGAAGCAGCCAGATCATTTCTTACACTGTCCTCATATATCAGCTTCGCTTAGGTATAAAATTTATGTTATATTTACTGAAGCAGTGAGGCAGTGGTAACACATGAGAAAACCTAGTACTGCTCTTGGTCTGATTCACATCCTCCAGGGTGACTCTAATCTCCAACTGCCTGTTGAAAACAAGAAGATGCAAGCCAGGGTTAGCACCCTCTGTTGGGTTCCTGGCTTCATTGTAAATAAAGTGAAGTGTCTCGTTGAGATGGGAAGAAACCAAAAAAGGGAAAGAAGTTGTGTCTTTCATTAAAGACTTTTCAAAGACAGCCTCTAACACAGAGCCCCAGCATCTTAGAATGTTAAGGCTGGAAATGTCAGGTATCAGTGATGCCTAATCGTATTTTCCAGGTGAGAAAACAGGCTCGAAAGACCTGTCCTTGTCCAAGGTTACACAGTACCTGGTGGAGAAGAGCATAGTGACTAAGGGTGCGGATGAGGGCAGCCTGACAGCCTGGGGCCCGTGGGTCTACCATGCATTAGCTTGTGACCTTGGACAAGTTCCTGAACCTCTCAGTGCCTCAGATTCTACATTTAAAAAATGGGACTGGGCTTCCCTGGTGGTGCAGTGGTTGAGAGTCCGCCTGCCGATGCAGGGGACACGGGTTCGTGCCCCGGTCTGGGAAGATCCCACATGCCGCGGAGCGGCTGGGCCCCTGAGCCATGGCCGCTGAGCCTGCGCGTCCAGAGCCTGTGCTCCGCAATGGGAGAGGCCACAGCAGTGAGAGGCCCGCGTACAGCCAAAAAAAAAAGGGACTAATAGGACTCACTTTGCAGACCTGTTGTAGGGGCTGAGTTCATTAACACAGGTCAAACCCGGAGCACAGTGCAGGGCCCGTGTTTCATGCTCAGCACCGGGGAGCTGGTATCACTGTTAAGTCTCTGGTTTCTGGAATCACGGTGCACAGAGCCTTCTGTTATCTCACTGCCTTTTAGATTTTGCTGTTTTACTTCTTACTCACAAATAATCAATGTAGATTATTCATATTCCCATGTCTCTTTTTGTTTCATTGCTTACCAACGGCTTTCTTACTTTTTCTTCTAATATCCATGATCTTCTAATCACCTCGTCCAGTGTGTTTTCTCTTGTGTCCATTGACTTTGATTACCTGGGCATTTAGTGCTATCATGAAGCTCCCTCCTGCCTTTCGTCCTTCGCCTCCTCCTGAGGCTCTTCCTTGTCTGTTCCCTTCCCTGACTTCTCCTGCTTCTTCCTGCCCCCTGACAATGGCCTGCACCGCAGGCTGAGCTCTGGGACTCCTTGCATGACTCAGTCACCCTCAGGGTTTGGCTCTTCTGTATGACACCGAACAGTATGCTTCCTGGTGTCTTTCCAGAGCTTTGGTTCAGCATTTGACATCGCTCTCCCCGGTCGGGGAGACACCATCCTCTCGTATCTGTACCTGAGGATCTGGAGCCTAATTCGATTCCTCCATCTCCTTTCCTGCCCGCATCCAGTTGATGGCCAAATCCCATTGACCTTTCTTTGAGGAAGAAAGGTCCTTCCTTCCTCTGCTTACCAGTCCCCACCTTCTCATACCTGAACTCCTCTCCCCAGGTTCCCTGACTCTAGTCTTTCTTCAGTCTATCTTGCACTGTATTTCCAGAGTTCTTCTCCTAAAAGGCTGCCTTGTACACATCACTTTTATTTTTACTAAAACTTCTATCTGTACCAACAGACATCTTTACAGCCAGTCTGATGAATATAGTCCAAATTTCATAGCTTGGCACTGAAGGCTTTCTGTAGTTTTTCTCCTTCCTTCTCGTCTCTGTTCACATTGTTCTCTGTTGTCTTAAATGTATCGTGAGTCATTCCAACATCTATGTGTGCTGGGGATGGGACTGTACCCCCGTTTCCCTTCCCCACTTCGAGTGGTCTCCTCTGGCCCTCACCTGTCCTTTACTCTTTCTCCACCAAAGCCTTCCTCTGCTGGCCCTGCCCGTTGGCAAAGCTTCCCTCTTTGGATTCCTCTAGGATTTTTCACTGACCATATTATCAGCTGTGTTTTCATGTGTCCGCCCAGTTGTAAACTGCTCCAGGGCAAGGGTCATGTCTTAAGACTCCATCTCCAATGTCCAGCATCTTCTTCATCAGACCATTTCAGAACAAAGGTAGAAAGAATGGGTTCCATAATGGACTGAACAGTGAACCAAGTGGAGAAAACTGGGTTAGGATCTTACTTCCGCCTCTACAAGCACAGAGAACCTGGCCGTATCTCCTCATCTCTCTGGGCCTCCATTTCTGCATACCTAACTATGAAGGGAGCTGAAGCCATTTCTCAGGTCCTAAACCGAATGTTATATGAATGACTCCAGGGATTGGATTTGGAAACGATATCTGCACTGCAGTCTCCGCTTCCCTGTTATGATTAAGAAGGAGAATAGAGTGGTTTACAGAAGCAATGTGTAACTTAATAAAGACAGGATGGAGAGTTCACAAATAAAGTGGAAGGATTTTTCCTTAAACACAATCACAGAAAGTGATGAGACAACTTTTGGAAAAAAAATAAAATAATAATGAAGAGCTCACAACTGGAAACAAAAGACAATATCTTCTAGGATTCATTTACTTGGCTGTCAGCCTCTGTCTGTGTCCTAAATAGGATTAGCCGCCACTTCTTTCCATTCCTCCGAATTCCTGGTTGAACTGGCAAGTAGCATGTACTTAGCAAAGTCATCACTTGGCCTTCCTGTTCTCCTAAAAACGAAGTCCCCCTCTTCTTCCCTACGCCACCCCTCAATCTGGAAGACATAATCTAAGTTCCTTTCAGTTCCATGATATATCACTGCCCTTCTTTCTGCTGGGATAAGCTTTCCCCCTTTATATTTCTCTTCCTCTAAATCAAGATGAGGCTACTTTTCACGAGAAACTGCTTTTGGAAGAATGAATTGACTTCCCACTTACCAATTTTAAAAAATACTTTAATGGGTAGGGATTTCATTTTACTAAATCTCTGATTAGGGGCAGGCAAGCAGAAGCATAACCGTCTCTGGAACTCTAAAACTTCTAGAATCTGAGTTGCTACACAGAGTCTCAAAATTCTGGCTACATGCTTTTTCCCTGCCATTGTTTATCAATTCTCTTCTAGAAAACCATCTTCTATAACTGAATCCACATGTCTCTCTTTTCTACAGAAACTTCATTCTTTTTCGTTCCCCATCTTCGCCTTGGGAAATATTTTTGGTTAGGACCGTATCTCAAAGCCTTTCTAACAAGATCTTTTTGTAAAACCTCTGAAGTAGTACTGCTCCCCTTGGCCCCCATGTCATCGTGAAGCCCAGACATCCAGACGTTTTCTGATCCCATTAGATGCTAATTACATTGTTGGCCCTTTACTCCTAGTGACTTTTTTTTTCCTTTCAAAGTGGCAGTTGCTGTGATTGAATGGGTTTTAAATTGTCTCAGTAGGAGTTTTTTATGGCTTGGATCTCTTTGGATTTTCCATCTTTTAGGGGGAGGGGATTAAAATAAAACTATGAGGTTTGTCAGACATGTGTTACTGAAACTGAGAGGCTGCACGTCCCCTAGGAAGGTTGCAGCGTGATGACACAACTTCAACGTTAATCACTAGGAGTCCCGTTTCTTACACTGAATTCCAAACCAACTTTTACCCTGGTGGTATACTTCTTTTTTTTTTTTTTTTTAATAAATTTATTTTAATTTTTGGCAGTGTTGGGTCTTCGTTGCTGCGCGCGGGCTTTCTCTAGTTGCAGCAAGCGGGGACTACTCTTCGTTGCGGTGTGCGGGCTTCTCATTGCGGTGGCTTCTCTTGTTGTGGAGCACGGGCTCTAGGTGCGTGGGCTTCAGTAGTTGTGGCACGTGGGCTCAGTAGTTGTGGCTCGAGGGCTCTAGAGTGCAGGCTCAGCAGCTGTGGCGCACGGGCTTAGTTGCTCCGCGGCATATGGGATCTTCCCGGACCAGGGCTTGAACCCATGTCCCCTGCATTGGCAGGCGGATTCTTAACCACTGTGCCATACCCTGGTGGTATACTTCTTATAGGCTTTATGTCCTTGATTGCTCCAAAGATATTGTGGCAAAGACTGTATTCCACTCTGCTAACCTTTGTCTGACTAGTTGGATGGCCGATGGCTTCAGCACATTTAATTTAATCAACTTAAAATGTTCAGTTGGATGAAAAAAAGGAAACCAGATGACTTGGACAACACAAAAAAGAGGAAATAAGATATTTCTGTGGTTCACTCCTCAAGGGTCTTTGGGTTGAACCTCCATGGAAAAAAATATTTTTATGTGCTTTCCAGAAGCAAGAGCTACCCAGATGATTTAATCCAGCAAGTCTGTATAATTTTTTTTTAACCCATGTTGACTAATTGATACTAATTTTTGTATACTTGTGGGCAACATTGCTGGTGGAACAACAAAGGAAAACTCAGATTTTTATCTGACACATTTATTGTCACAGTGGACTTAAATTTTGTACATACTTAGGGAGTGTTTTACTGATAAGAATATATAGGTGTGGTGTTTGGGGATAGCGGTAAAGTGAAACATTATTTTCCTAATTACTTTAGGGAGGCATCTCTTCCCGTTGTTGAGCTATCTATACTACTAACCTCCAAGAGGCAGAACTCAGTAAATTCACTTAGTGAAATCCTTTCTCCAGTGAGAGAGCGGTTATGGATTTGCACTAATTTTGTTTCCTTCCTTTTGGAGTCTGACATTTTATCTTTCTGACTAAGTAAATTCTCAGTCACAAGAGATATTCCTAGTAGGCAGATTTATTTAGAAGTGTTATCTAAGGCTTTTTTCTTTTTTAAGCTGACGCATCTAAAGTTTCGAAATGCATAGGCTGAACTCCAGAGCAGATGTTTAATGCATTCTCTCCAATTCCAGGGATTATATCAAGTATTACATAATGTGGAGTGTTTCCTCCATTTACTCAAAGTGTAACCATTGGAGGATCAGAATACACTTAGTTTATTCCTATAGGCTTTAGTACTTAAGTCTACTTGCAGATCACTTATCTGTGGGTATTTATTTTGTTTACAGTTCACGGAAACATAGATGATCGTTCCATGTGTTGTTAGAAGTATATCAGCAACTGAGGCCAACAGTCATAATCACATTACATACATAATTTGGGAGTCACAGAGGCATGTTCCCATTTGGATATTTGTTTATTAGATAAGCCAGATGTGTCAATCAGTTATTTAGATAATTTCAATATTTCCATGTATACTATCCAAAGAAACATCTTAACCAGATTTTTATATGTTTACTTTGCTTGCACAGTAGAAGGGGATCCTGGTACGTGCTCACCATTGCTGGGTATTTAGTGTTCTAATCCACTGCAAAGCATCGTGTAGAGAACTCACATGTGGGTCGACCTGGGTGTTGAATGGGTGGGAGAGCCTGAAGCAAGGAAAGGAGATAGAGAAATGTTGGATGTGGGGTCTCTTGGCTGCCATATGAGGCGAAGGAAGGACAGCCCTGAGAACTGGGCTTCCAGGAGCCCCACTGCAGGACCTTGGGTGCCAGGCTGGAGGTTGGTACTCATGGTTATTCTGTATCTGTCACAGCTTTGTGGCCATGTGAGTCGATAATTGTTTCTTTTAATACAATAGCATTTTCTTGACCTTTTGTATGGGCTGATGATTCCTTAACGGAAATGGGCTGTTGTAACTGCAGTAAAATTCTAGATCATGCCGGTACTTGATACCATCCCATTAAAAAAAGAAAGAAAAGGGAAATCGTGGTTAGACAGCCATTTTTAGACCTGGGCTTCTGGAATGTAACGATTGCAAGATGAGGGATACAGAAGGCATGTTGTTATTTTCAGAATTCAGTAGACTACTCGACTGGATGTTTTGGCTTAAATTTGTAAAATGAATAACTGACTAGAAACAGAAGAGTTTCCCCACGTGGCATCGCACTGTGAACTGGATTTATTTGCTGACCCTAGTCTGAATGGGGAGTGGGAACACCCTCTACCACCGATTCCTGTAGCTGGGTGCGTGTTCACGTCTTTTGGTCCTCTCTGACTCTTGTTACTGGTTTTTGTGAAGTCACAGTTTCCCATGGCACAGTTTTCTGTTCCTCTTGGTGAGATTGGAGAGAACGCTTTCTCAAGCCCCTCCGTGGGAAGCGCACACTTCCTCAGCCTGTGCAGTCTTAAGCTGTGCCAGTCTGGTGGCGCTTGTCTGTCACGTGCTGCCCTGCCCAGCGCCCTCTTTTTTTTTGCGGCACGCGGGCCTCTCACTGCTGTGGCCTCTCCCGTTGCGGAGCACAGGCTCCGGACGCGCAGGCTCAGCGGCCATGGCTCACGGGCCCAGCCGCTCCGCGGCATGCGGGACCTTCCCGGACCGGGGCACGAACCCGTGTCCCCTGCATCAGCAGGCGGACTCCCAACCACTGCGCCACCAGGGAGGCCCCCAGCACCCTCTTGAAGTGCAGTGCCTGTGAGCTATCTCAGCCAGGTCCAGCCGTGGGGCACCAGTGCACAGAAGGCCCTCAGCGCCCCAGCATTCATCTTCTCCTGCTGCCGTCCAACATGGTGTTAGTCTTTGGGGAACCGTTTTATAGAAGAGTCACTGAATGTGTAGGAAGCAGATTCCTGAGGTCATGTTTTTCTGTTTTTAATTTCTTTTTTTTTTTAATTGGAGTATAGTTGATTTACAATGTTGTGTTAGTTTCTGCTATACAGCAAAGTGAATCAGTTATACACATACATCTGTCCACTCTCTTTTAGATTCTTTTCCCATATAGGTTATTGCAGAGTATCAAGTAGAGTTCCCTGTGCTCTCCAGTAGATCCTTATTAGTTATCTATTTTATGTATAGTAGTGTGTGTATGTCATTGCCAATCTCCCAATTTATCCCTCCTCCCACCCCCACCCCCCCGCCTTTCCCCCTGGTAACCGTAAGTTTGTTTTTTTACATCTGTGACTATTTCTGTTTTGTAAATAAGTTTTTTTGTACTGTTTTTTTTAGATTCCACATATAAGTGATATCATATATTTGTCTTTCTCTGACTGACTTACTTCACTCAGTATGGCAATCTCTAGGTCCACCCGTGTGGCTGCAAATGGCATTATTTCGTTCCTTTTCATGGCTGAGTACTATTCCATTGTACATATGTGCCACATCTTCCTTATCCATTCCTCTGTCAGTGGACACTTAGGCTGCTTCCATGTCCTGGCTAATGCTGCAGTGAACATTGGAGGTGCATGTATCTTTTCAAATGACCGTTTTCTCTGGATATGTGCCCGGAAGTAGAGTTACTGGATCATATGGTAGCTCTGTTTTTAGTTTTTTAAGGAACCTCCATACTGTTCTCCATAATGGTTGTACCAATTAAATTCCCACCAACAGTGTAGGAGGGTTCCCTTTTCTCTACACCCTCTCCAGCATTTATTGTCCATAGGTTTTCTTGATGGTCATTCTGATTGGTGTGAGGTGATACCTCATTGTAGTTTTGATTTGCATTTCTCTAATAGTAGTGTTGAGCATCTTTTCATATGCCTCTTGGCTATCTGTATGTCTTCTTTGGAGAAATGTCTATTTAGATCTTCTGCCCATTTTTTGATTGGGCTGTTAGTTTTTTTGATATTGAGCTTCATGAACTGTTTATATATTTTGGAGATTAATTCCATGTTGGTCGCTTCGTTTGCAAATATTTTCTCCTGTTCTGAGTTGTCTTTTCCTTTGCTGTGCAAAAGCTTTTAAGTTTAATTAGGTTCCATTTGTCTATATTTGTTCTTAATTTATTAATAATTCTTAGTAATTCATATCTCCCTCTATTTGTATAACTCTCTAAAAACATGAATGTAAGACAATTTTTGATTCAGTCAATTTTGTCCTTTACTCTGCCTGTCATTTAAAATTTGGTTTGGGAAGGATTCTTGTTCTGTCAGCATATATTTTGGCTGTCCTTCCTAGAGTGGTGTCATCTAGAAGTTCGAGAACCATGCCACTGACATACTTAGCAATAATTTGCATGAGTGTTGAGTAAGCCAGAATGGATGCCTTGTGACATACCACAGAAGGCCTCTTCCCCAAGTTTAGCCTAGCTGTCTCCTAACACACAGGAACTCAGATGATATCCTGAAAGAATTTGTTGATGCCTTGTTGATGCTCAGAATATTGTGAATGAATCCAGGTATACAATGCATATTGGTCTACTTGCCAAAGATGGCTGTGGTGGGGGGTGTTAGGTTACTCCTGGTAAGGGGTGAGAGGTCATGGAAGAAATGAAGTGTGGTTTATGAGAGGGAGAGTTTTCCCTTTACACTGTTATTATTTGATTTGGTCTCTCTTCTGTTGGAGTAGTTCCTGAAATGTATGTATGGTGCTCTTGGCCCTCTGCTCCTACTTAAAACTGTGAAGAAGCTAATTGGAAGCTCTGTGGAGCAGGGTACACTAGCCAACAGGTGGGCTTTGGAGCCAATTATTTTGCCAACTTGAACGTGTATACAGTAACTGAGATTTTTTTCTTAGTTTTTCCAGAGAAGATTTCTCTAACTTCCTTCTTTAAGGGTGTCTGCTTCTTACATTTGAAGAAACAAAATTTCGGAAAAGGAAAACAGCAGTTGAATCCCAGAGCTCAGAATGCATATTTTAAAAAATACCCCTTTTTTCCCCCCCCTCAATCCAAGCCTCACTTGTGTTGCCCATAGTGCCTGAGGTCTGCAGTCCTCATACCCGACTTTGCCCGGGGTTCTCTGTTGTTGAGGGAAGAAGGTCAAGGTTAGAAGACACAGTCCTAGAGCTGTGAAGGGTTAAGGTTGAAACGTGGGGTCCAGTCTCTGTCTAAATAAACTTTCAAACGGTCCCTTCACTTCTAGTCTCACGTCTCACTCCTGTCCTCCGCGGTACACAGTGTCTGCAGGTCTGCGCCTCTTTGGAGTTTTGTGAGAGCAGTTTGTTCTCAGTATCCCCTCTGCAGGTTCTTCAGAGGCTACAGCAGAGTGGGGAAGTTAGCTCAGGGATCGCTCTGCTTTGTCTTCCCAAATTTGTTGAAATGGCTCCTCTGCTGTCTTCCCTCCTATTTCTTGCCCTCACCTTTCTCTTTAGGTCTTTTTTGGGGGAGGGGGCGGGGTGGACTTTGCCATCATCTGGATGGCTTTGCACAGAAGAGGTGAGTAGGGGGAGTAGTGTATAGTCATTGTGCTACATTTAACCAGCGGCCCGTTATCACGCTCCAGAGAAAAGGCTGGAAGTTAGTTGAGTTTCTATACAGTGTTATATCAATATGTCATGTAACTTAAACCCTATTATTATTATTATGAAATTCAAGATATTCCTACATAATTTCTAAATGATCTGCCGATGTTACTCAGTCTCTGATCCAACAGATTTATAGGGCAAGCAAAGCCCATGGCAGCACGTTGGCACTTGTGTTCTAGAGGCAGCTGGATGTCCCCACGAGCAGGTCCCTTGTGGGTCGGGGACTGGAGTCTCCTCCCACCTGACTCTGCGGTGCTCTGAGTTGAATTATTCCCCCTCTAGGACCCAGTTCCTTATTTGTGCATGAGGGCCTGGTCTCTGCAGTGCCTTATAGGTCCGCATTCTGTGACTCCCGGCACAAATGCAGCCAGGTAAGGGGAGGACGGCTTGTGTAAAAGCCACACGCCTCTCCCTCCGTGGTCTTTCATCTGGACCTGGAGACCCACAAGCACATGGTAACTGAAGTCCCCATGAAATGTCGTTGCTTGCATGTAAAGTGTAGCCTGGGGGACTGCTCCGGTTCTCAGCTCTTCTGGTCCCGAGGCTGTGGCTCCCGGAGAACAGATGCTTGTTGGCTGTAGCGCACACACCCACGTGCTCATGAGATTGCCTGGTTTGCTCTGAGTGAAGTACAGGTTAGAGGACTAGAAACTCTGTTTCAGTTAGCATTCAACTTTCTACGGGAGGGAAATGTGTTACCTGGGCCATTTCCATTGAAACTACGCTCATTGTAAAAAGTCCCACTGAACTATAAAACAAGCTGTATTAGAGGAAGGACGTTCAGTGAAGCTTTATAAACTAGAACATGGGAATCATGGACTGTGTGATGTCCTTATGTCCCATTTTGTTGAACGATCCAGACATATTTACTCCTATAGCCTTATAAACAGATGGTGCATCTGTCATAGGAGGGTCAGTTCAGTACGGTCTGAATTCTAGGTTTATTTCAGTTGGAAGTTGAGGACCTATTCCAAGTTAGCTTAAAACAACAAAATTAACTCATATAACTTGTAAGTCTATGAGTGACCTTGGCTAGATCCTGAGACCCAGCTGTTAGATTCTGACTCTCTGCACTTCTGTTCATTGTGCTCGTGCATGTTGAGGTCAGGGAAGGTTCACTTGGGTCAGTTCTGACCCCAGACCAGCCCCTATGGGGAGTGGGTATCATGACTGTCCTTGCTCAGGCAGCAGCCCTCTGGCAACCACACAGAAGGGAAAGTTTTCCCCAAAAGGAACAGGATGGGCAGTAACAACAGCTCCTCACCACTCTCTGCTTCATACATGGAAAGTACAGTCACTTGAGAAAGATTAAATTTGCGGAACAGGAAACCAGAAAGGAGCAGGGTTTGGACGTTTTAAAGTAGGCAGAGAGGAGCCATTGGAGGATACAAACCATATAATGAATGACCTGATGGGATTTGTATCTTAAAGCTCAACGTGGGCTCCATGTGGAGAATCAATCATCTAAACTGAGTTGGAAATAGGAGACCAGGTAATGATCAAAAACTGGTAGCACCTGGCACAGAACCAGAACTCTGTCTTCCATGTTTGGATTTCACCCAGAGAAGAGTTGGCAGCTCGCTGTGGGAAATCTGACAAATGAGAAATGTGTGTGTGACAAATGAGTGTAGACACCGTGGTTGACTAAGATGAGCATCCCAGATTGAGGCTCTATCCTCACAAGCCATTTCCCAGTGGAGGATTTGCCACAAATGAGCTGCACTTGGATGTATTATTGGACCTTAAGTCCCCATCCCCATCTGGACTTGACAACTGAGATCCTGTCTAGTTGTGGCTGAGGCCACGTACTGCTTCCTGGGATCATGGTCCCAGGAATCCATGAGTGGTTTCAACAAGTACATCAATCAGACCCCTGAACATGTGTAAGCAGAAGGTCCATTCCACTTGTCAGATGAAGAGGGGGCTGAACTGAAGGAGATTAAGAACCACTGCTTCATGAAAGTCCCCCTGGAGAAATGAAGTAGCCCTGCTTCCTCTCAGAACCCCTCTTCTGGGATTCCAAACTCCCATTACTCAATTTATTTCTGAAAGAGACCCACAGTGTCATGGGATGTTCCAATGACAGATGTATTCCTGGGGCTGTCCCAGCTGAAACAGGAGACATATTTTTATTTAAAAATCTTGTTATCAATATGGTAGCAAACAAGAGTAATTCTGGTGTTACTGTTTAAAACTAATGGTCTCCAAACTTCTCTGTCTAACAAATAAGTAGTTTGAGTTTTTACAGCTTGTATAGCCAATTTCTGTATATTTAGAAATTAAATACTTTCCCTCCTGTATTAATATTCTGTACCTTATAAAGCACAAACTAGGCATTAAAGGACCAGGTGAGAAATAAACAGATAGATGAATATTCTTTCCATACTTCAGTGAATTGTCACAGTTACCGTATCTTTGAGAACTTTGTTTGAAACTACATGGATTAAATAGATTTTGCAGAAATACGCCCCAGCCCCTTTCTTGTACTATTTCCCTTGAAAATATGTTTTAAGTTCTAAACAACAGTTTAACAAAAATTGAAACTACAATTTTGTTATAAATTTGAGACCCTGAGTCGTTTCCTGCTGCCACATTGCATCACCTTGAGACTGAGTCAAACCCTGGTAAGGACTGGATCCTGTCCTCACCACACCCCATTGGGAGGGCAAACACTGGCTAATCCCCAGAATTCCTGAATGTGTTGACAATTTTTTCTAATCTCCTGGCTTTGTCTATACTTTTGAAGTCTTAGCATTAACAGCCTTTGTTTTTGAATTAAAAACAAACAAACTACCACCACAAAACCTTAAGGTGGGGAGAAATCTGTGAGCAAAATTTGGTTTCGATTAAGTGACCAGGTTGTTTCTGTTTCAACAGCTTTAGTGAAGAGTTTTTTAAGAAGAGAGAATATAATGCCGAACTGGGTTTTTCCGTGTGTTATGTTTAACTGCCACTGTAGGAAATAGGGAAAAAAAAAAAAAGACTGGAATGAAATATACAAAATGCCAATAATAAGTTGTGGAAAGTGATTGCGTAGGTGGCTTTTTTTTTCTCTTCATTCCCCAGTTTTCAATTATTATCAGATATAATTGCTTTGTTTACAAAACAAACAGTTTTCTCCCCCAAATGTTACTGCCATTTCTAAAAGTGCCAAAATCTCATCAGCCTGATTTAAGAATGTCTACATCAGTAGGCAGTGATAGGCATTGAAACGTAAATTGATGTTTTACTATGTTTTATATTCTAAACTACCCAGGTGTCCCCACCCCCAAAGCTTTGTAATTCTTGCATTGCCTGCTTTTTAAATTTAAGTAACTGTGAAGTTGAGTGTATATTACTGTGACTGCTGCTTATGCCATGTGGGAAGCCAAATACAGCTGCATTCTTGATGTCTGTCTGATGCCGGTCTAACAGCCAGAAATATTTGAGCTCTCCATTATTGTTAAAGGAGGGAAAATCCACAAAACACACTTCCTTCTTCACCTCTGAATGCCTCCTTTAGTTTATACCTACCCCCCTTTCATCGTACTCAATTCATGGAAATTATTTTTCTGCAGTTGTTGAAAAATAATTCAATTCTGACCCTTCAAGCATGAGATGACCCTGATTGTTTTTCACTGCTCTTGCCTTAGAAGAAATTAAATCTCCAGCAGTATTTTGCATCCAGCCAACACACATCAAAACTCCTGCCTGTCTTGGCTTTGAGAGCCTTGGAAGTTTCTGAATCAGTCAGAAATTACAGTAGAGATGAGACTGATCAATGAGGAAGCCCCATTTTATTTTTCAGACACCTTCTATCTCTCTTGTAGCCCATGTGTGTGTCTGTGCTTTCTCTAAAATACAACTGATTCTTATTCACTTACTTGTTTTAGCCCGGAAGCTTCTGTGTTTCCCCCCTTACCGGCTTCCTTAGTGAACAGCTATCATTTTAATGTAAATGACTCTTCTGTAGATTGGAACTTTACTTGGATTTTCCTTAGCAGAAATAAGATTAGGTAATATTATGACCTCCTAAATCTGGAGGCACCAGTTTTCCTCGTTTCCAATTTTTTTTTAACTGGGTTTCTCCATTAAAAATATTTTAAGAATGTGAAGATAAATGACGGACGGGTAGAAGCAGCTGCTTTTCATGGATCCTGCCTGTTTACTTCCCCACCTTGTGGTACTTATTGATGTCAAGGAAAATAGCTAAATTTTATTAAAGTATCTTTGAGGTATGAAACTCAAACATTTCTGTGGTGTTAGCTTTAAACATGATGGCCAGAATCGTACTCATTATAAAGCAGAAACGTTCACATTTTTTGCCTCAGTGAGCTGAGTAGTATATTTATACCAATTAAATATTTAACTTACATGTAAACTGTATTCTATGGTTACTGTTAAGAAGCCAGATACTTAGTGAATTGTATAGGTGAAGAGTTATTCCCTGAAGGCATATACATTTCCAAGTTCTCTTTGAATAGGCAAGTTCAGTCAATTAGCAAGTGTTTAATGAATACCCCAAGGGCTTTTAGTACATTACCAGCCCCGTTTACCACTTTCCTTCCCAATTTTAAAAAAAATGTGTCAGAGTGAATACAACTTAATTCCAAGGTTTGATTTCTTTTCTCTTAATGTACACGTTCTGACGACTTCTTTTGTAAACTTCGTTAGAAATTCAGTCTCCTGGGCATCGACCCTTCAGGAACACACTCCTGGCCCAGCCTCCCAAGCCTGCACCCATGTAGTCCCCCTGAACAGACATCGGACCAGCTCTTGGAGGAGCTTGGTTCTCTTCTCTGAGTGTAGGGGGCTCTTCACCTGCCCTGCCTGAAACTTGGGGCTTGAGCTCAACGTGCTCTTGCTGGTGCTGAGAGTGCCTCACTTGGGAATTATAATATTTATAGCTGGTAACACTAATAATGAAGACAAACACTATGTGGCACTCAGCATCCTAAGCACTTTATAATTCATTAACGTAACGAATCCTTCGCTCCTCAACACCTTCGACGTAATTATCCCTATTTTTCAGATGAGGAAGCAGAGACAGAAAAATTAAGTGACTTCTCCAAAGTCACACAGCTATGTAGCATCACAGCTA
Source organism: Monodon monoceros (assembly GCF_005190385.1). NCBI lineage: Eukaryota > Metazoa > Chordata > Mammalia > Artiodactyla > Monodontidae > Monodon > Monodon monoceros. Next base: position 91,771,900 of record NW_021703768.1, read on the forward strand.
AAATGGAAGCATGGGAGTCTGGTTCCAGAGCTTGTGCTCCTAACCACTACACTGCCTCCCTGGGGGCCTGCAAGCCTGTAAGCTCTTCTGCTAACCAGCAGCTCTGGGATTGGTTGACATTTGCATTCCAGATTATTGGTGTCCTTATTGGTTTGTGCAATAAATGACGCAATGTCGTTTCAAACCCAAGGTCAAGTATCCTGCACCTACAGGCTGCCATCTCGCGCCCTCTTGGGAGCATGGCTTAGTAGTGTGGGCCAGAGAAGCCTGAAAAGGGGGTATTGCCGCCAGCATCATGCCCTATCATAGGATTCCCCGATGTGGGCACTCAAGGGTCTGCCATGAACATGGGGAAGACCAGCCTACACAGGTCAGGATACCAAGGACATGGTAGTAGGGGCCCCACTAATGCTGCCTTCGTCTCCTGGACCCCTAAACAGTCTGGCAGACCCTGCCAAAGTCTTACGGTTACTAAAATTAGGTAAAGTGAACAGAATGTTCAGATTCTAGTTCTTTCTGCTTCTGCAAAGTTGGAGCTGTCGAGCTTGGTATAAAGTTGAAGTAAAAGATGTCCTTTCGAAACTGTTTTGTTTCCTGGGGGAATGGAAGTCTGAAAGTCTTCATCACAGCGGTTTTCTGCAGAAGATTTCATGCCCAGAGAAACTTCTTTGCACCATAAGTGAAGATGTGCTTCTCCAAGCACTAAATCTCCTTGTGTAGTTCTGTTATGGAAAGGACGTGGACCAGGAGAGTTTCCCAGGCAGTCTGCTCTCAAATACCAAGACAGTGAAATCCACGTCCACCATTTTATTGTACTCCCTGCACCCAGTTCCTCTAAGTATTATTGGGTCTTCTTAATTCTCAAGTACTAAATTCCATTTAAATATACTTTTTCTCAGACGATCATGTATTTTTCTCATATTGAATGGGTTGAAGAAATGAATCCACTTGCAAGCTGAATCAGATTTAAGTTTACTTAAGACTTCCTTTGGGGAAATAGCATGGTATATGTATGTGTTTGGTTATTGGAATCTAAGTTAAAAAGGAAGCCAGTGTTTTTATTTAGAGGAAAATTCCTCTTTGATTCATTTCTTATGTATACTGAAATCATACTTTTGAAGAACCCAAAATGTGAAGTGAAAAGAAGAGGATGAGGAGAGTTTTGTGTTGTTCCCAGAATTGATTTTTTAAAAAAATAGACCGTATTTTTATTGTGGAACAATTGAACAGTTTTGTGCAGCTCCGAGAGCCAAGTCATCTCACCCCTAAATAATTACAGAAAATCCGTTTGGCCCAGCCTAGGAGAAGCAGAACCAAGGAGGCAGCGTTTTTAGGAGTATTGTTGGTAATAACACACAGCTGGAAGTTACCACCTCGATCCGTGGAGGGGGCTACGGGTCCTAAGGATCAGGCCCTCGGTTTTTTCTCCTTGAAGATGACATTCGTATCTCTTGCGTGTATCTTCGTGCTGAATTGCTAGAACCTAAGAGTTTGTCATTCAGCGATGAACCTGTTGCTGCTTTTCGTCAGCTTATGTTTTACTTGTAGGCTGCATATCTGGGATCCATGAAGAAGTATAGTATTATGTACAAGGCTGGGTGGGGCTGTGCGTTTCCTTGAGGAAATGGGCAGGAAGAAGAGTCCAATTTTAACTCTGCTTGTTTTCTATATATAATATCTGTCCTCAGGGCAGCTTTCTATTTTTCTGTCTTTTGGAAGGAAAACTGAAAACTAGGGGTAAATCCCTTTTCTTCAGGGATTTTGGTTTTGTAGAAAGCCTGTCAAGGGGGACCTGCCCTCGCATCCTCAAGTATCATACGGGCCTATAGCATGTCCCTCTGCCCTGATCTGATGCAGTCGCTGCTTGCAGACACGTTTCACAAGGAAGAAGCTGGTAAGCTAATTGCATTTTATTATCGAAGTGTTGCTCTCGGAGGCCTCCTCTTCTTGGCAGCATCGTAACCCTTGATTTTAATCAAATACATTTTTCATTTATCTGAGATTTCAGACTTCTTCTAGTAACTTGAGTGAGCGTCAGTCATTCATCTGATATGTGCTAAATGTTGAAAGTGACTGGATCACAGTAAGCAACTTTATTTAAAAGTAATTTTCAGTAGTATGGCAGTATTTGTATAAGAGGTTTCTTTATGTGTTAAAATGTCTTCAGTCATCAACGTAATGATGAGGCGATTTCATTTTCATGAACTATCACAATGTTCCTGAAAGTAGGTCAGCACCACTAAGTTTAGTTAGTCGACAAATACTGAGTGCCTATTTTTCTTTCAGTTTCACGGATCTTTTTTTTTTTTTTTTTTTTTGCATCACGGGCCCAGCCGCTCCGCGGCATGTGGGATCTTCCCGGACTAGGGCACGAACCTGCGTCTGGCGGACTCTCAACCACTGCGCCACCAGGGAAGCCCAGAAATGTTGATTTAATGGTAAATGCTCCAGCCTTTCTCTCTTAAAGAGGCAGACGTGCTGTTAACATCTGGCCTGAGTGGGGATGGGGAAGAGACTCGGGAGGGAAAGCGCGCACGCCCGCAGGCACAAGTTAGCATCACCTCAGAACGACAGATCACAGAGAAATCGCAGTCTTCTTTCTGTTCTCAGTCACGAGATTGTCTCTTGGAATAACACAGGACTTCTAACACCTGGGGTTTCAGAGAATCTGGCAAGTTAAGGAAACTTCATTGCATTCATATTTGTGTTTGGAGTCATTTAAATGTGATTACTTTGGTCACCTTTTCTTAAATTCACGACATGAGGTGCTTCCTAATCTGAACCATCCAGAGGCATTTGGGGTCTGTGTTTAGTTATCTAAGGTATTTATAGGAAACCATAAAAACCCTTTTGATAACATGTGCTCTCCCGAGTATGCATATTTTTGGACATTTCAACTCATGGCAACTTGCTGTGTAAATAAATATTCCATCTCCCCCACCACCCCCAACAGTTTGTTTCAAAGGAGCCTGTTTCCTTTGCTCTAATAGTTTGAGATAAAGTGAAGGGGCTTATGCCATTTGCTCTTTTGTGAAATTTTGTTTCACTGATATTAGTGATAGTCAAGTTCATAGAGCACTCACTGCAAGTTGGATGCTTTATGTATAATATCTCATTTAATCCCATTTAATCATATGTCTTTGCAAATGACTCCCCACTCTGTAAGCAATAGCTCCTCCAAACCCGGTTTTGCCCCTGGGTAGATACTTTTAATGACCTGCATTTTATAGTTGAGAAGACAGACGTTAAGAAATCTGCCCCAGGTCACACAGTAAGTGGTAGAGCCTAGCTTGAAGCCCAGGCTGTGTGGCTCCAAACCCTGAGGCACTCTGCCCACAGGAAAGAGGCTGGGTTTTTCTGAAGATCTGTATAAAAGTTCTGCCTCATAGAAATGTTAGATTAATTATACTTAATATGCAATCCTATGTTCTTCTTAGTGTTCAAACAGGTCCTTTCTTGCTTTAATCAATTTTCAAAATACCTTTCACTAGAATTAGAAGTTTTTTGAAGTGTTAATACATTGCATATATGTGTATATAATTTATGCATTAATAAGAATTTTACGCTAATGTGAAAAACTTACCAAATAAACTGACAGATTCTCCAGGCTCACCCGTTTGGAGCTTTTCAGGCAAGTGAATCCGGCATAGGAAGGCAAAGGGACCGTTTGGGGCGACCTAAAAGCTGGCAGACCAGGGCGTGGGTGTGGACATGAAGGCTCACATAGCCCGCTGCTGTTGTGTGCTAGTGTCTAGGCATCTAGTTGTGGAAAATTGACTCCAAAAGTCAACTAATTGACCCCTTATCCACCCACTGAGGCCTAGTATTCAGCACTGACAGATGGGATACAGTCATACTTTATTAAGTAGCTTAAGCAGAAATGATTAATGCGAATCTGAAAAAGTTTCCGTTACGTTATTTCCCTACCTCAGTGTACATGGATGTGGCGTTCATACTTGTTGATTCTTTTTTCTCCGGAGTGTGGAAAATCCAATGTTAGAAGTGATAAACTTTAGTTTTCCTTGTGATTTTTGAGTTTCCGTTAAGGTGGAAGCTAGTTAATGATGTACATACAGTCTTTGTGTTTGAAGGGGTGGTAAACTAGGTAATTGGACTTCATAGTTGATGAATCCACTATACAGCGAATATAAGACCAGAAGGTTACGCTCAAAGTTATATAGGTCCTATAGAACTTAACTTAGTGTCGGGTCATTGTTGGCATATAAAAACTAGGGATTGGTATAGATAGAATTGTGGATGTTTATAAGGAACATTGGCCATGTGAAATACCCTTGAAATAAATACCACAACTCACAAAACTCTCTTAGTATCAACAAAATCATGATGTTCTATATTGTCTCGAAGTTCAATATATATTTTCCTAGTTTCTCTTGTACATATTGGGAAATTGGTCATCATGATTATCTTAGAGACATTACTTGTAACTTTCATAGCTGTCAAGAAAATTTGTGAGCTTTTTCTTTTTAGGAGGAAATTCTAGTTTGGAGATGCTATGAGAGGGAAAGGATTAATGAGGAAGATTACTAACATACTTGGCTGTAGGAACAAAGCCAACATGGGCGACAGCCATGAGTAATGGGTGAAACATCACCCATATCCTGTGGTCATGCGAATGTTCTCAGTCGTGATCTGGCCAAATAACAGGCCTCCTTCACTTTAAGGAAACATGTTGAGAATATCTGCTTTACAAAACTGAAGCAGTATGATTCTTTTTTTTAAGGATGTATGTCCTAAGATAGTTTTTAGGTGGGAGCATAGTATTTACTGGTGACATGCGAGAAAGCAGTACAGACTGAGCTCCTAAATTAGAGTTGGAAGTGTGACATTAGGGAATCTCTAAAGCTGGGAAACTTACGAGGAAGGGGAGAAACTTGCAGGGAGTGAGAAGCACGGAGATAGGGAAATGTGGTGGTACCTTAATACTCCAATTTTTTTAAAAAAGGATGTAATCTCTAATTTTCACCAGTGATTGAAGGTCAAGCTTTTGAATTTTTTTTCACCCTGAGGAAATATTACTGGAATTAGATAGGAGTTTTGGAGAATACGATTAGCTTTTCATAATGAAGACTTAAAAATTTTGACTGCAATATGTAAATTCTGCAATCCAAGGAATTTCTGTAGCTGGGGAAAAGTGTTTGTTGGGCTCGTCTCTTTAGGACCAGAAAACTCTTGTAAGGTATAGGGAGTACGTAGGAGTATGCTAAGAAGAAGTGAGAGAGAATGGTAACAGATACACACTCCTATTTATAAAACAGATAAACAGGGACCTACTGTATAGCACAGGGAACTATATTCAATATCCTGTAATAACCTATAATGAAAAAGAGCCTGAAAGAATATATATATGTATAACTGAATCACTTTGCTGTACACCTGAGACACTGAAAATCAACTATACTTCAATTTAAAAACAAAAAAGAGGGGAGAATGAGCTGTTCTGCCGTCCGCTGTAGTCATATGACCCAAAATCAGTGCAACCGTATGTTTTCGTTTTAGAGCTATCACAATGTGGAGGTGCAGTCGCAAGGCCAAGTTCATATAACCGATGTGGAAGTGGACACCAGGGCTTTTTCCTAGTTGGACTAAATATTCATATTTATATCTGAAAATTAGTACACTAAATTGAAGCTTCCAAAGAAGAGGAAGAGTAGATCTTTTTCCAGGTTAGGCTACGTTAGCATGTTCTTTCTGCTTTGGATAGACTAAATCTTTAATTCTTATTGGATCAGAGACATAGCTTTGCTAAATTGGAAAAAAATCAGCATGCCTTATTCTCCCTCTAAAGGAAGAAATGTCAAGTTACTGTAGCTTTCAATTCACTGTGCTAGAAAGAATGGTAAGATGGGCCCTGTTGCCTATAAGAATTTGATTAGGGCCCTTTTATTAACGTTTATGACATCAGATTGATTCGTTTCTGAAAATGCAGTGGTTTCTGTGTTGTTGATGTATGAGAGGTGAGATCTCCCTCTGTGTTGTCTAGAAATGCACTACCCGAGAGTCATATCTCAAGGATGTTGATGTATTAACTCTCGTAAGAGAGTCTTCAAATTGAATTTTGTTCTAAACATCCTTATTGGAGTATAATTGCTTTACAATGGTGTGTTAGTTTCTGCTGTATAACAAAGTGAATCAACTGTGCATATACATAATCCCCATATCTCCTCCCTCTTGTGTCTCCCTCCCACCCTCCCTATCCCACCCCTCTAGGTGGACACAAAACACCGAGCTGATCTCCCTGTGCCATGCGACTGCTTCCCACTAGCTATCTGTTATACATTTGGTAGTGTATATATGTCCATGCCACTCTCTCACTTCGTCCCAGCTTACCCTTCCCCCTCCCCGTGTCCTCATGTCCATTCTCTATGTCTGCATCTTTATTCCTGTCCTGCCCCTAGGCTCTTCAGAACCTTTTTTTTTTCTTTTAGATTCCATATATATGTGTTAGCGTATGGTATTTGTTTTTCTCTTTCTGACTTACTTCACTCTGTATGACAGTCTCTTGGTGCATCCACCTCACTACAAATTACTCAATTTCGTTTCTTTTTATGGCTGAGTAATATTCCATTGTATATATGTGCCACATTTTCTTTATCCATTAATCTGTCGATGGACACTTAGGTTGTTTCCATGTCCTGGCTATTGTAAATAGTGCTGCAGTGAACATTGTGGTACATGACTCCTATTGAATTATGGTTTTCTCAGGGTTTATGCCCAGTAGTGGGATTGCTGAGTCCTATGGTAGTTCTATTTTTAGTTTTTTAAGGAACCTCCATACTGTTCTCCATAGTGGCTGAATCAATTTACATTCCCACCAACAGTGCAAGAGGGTTCCCTTTTCTCCACACCCTCTCCAGCATTTATTGTTTGTAGATGTTTTGATGATGGCCGTTGTGTGAGGTGATACCTCATTGCAGTTTTGATTTGCATTTCTCTAATGATTAGTGATGTTGAGCACCTTTCATGTGTTTGTTTGCAATCTGTATATCTTCTTTGGAGAAATGTCTATTTAGGTCTTCTGCCCATTTTTGGATTGGGTTGTTTGTTTTTTTGTTATTGAGCTGCATGAGCTGCTTGTATGTTTTGGAGATTAATCGTTTGTCAGTTGCTTCATTTGCAAATATTTTCGCCCATTCTGAGGGCTGTCTTTTCGTCTTGTTTATCGTTTCCTTTGCTGTGCAAAAGCTTTTAAGTTTCATTAGGTCCCATTTGTTTGTTATTTCCATTTCTCTAGGAGGTGGGTCAAAAAGGTTCTTGCTGTGATTTATGTCATAGAGTGTTCTGCCTATGTTTTCCTCTAAGAGTTTGATAGTGTCTGGCCTTACATTTAGGTCTTTAATCCATTTTGAGTTTATTTTTGTGTATGGTGTTAGGGAGTGTTCTAATTTCATTCTTTTACATGTAGCTGTCCAGTTTTCCCAGCACTACTTATTGAAGAGGTTGTCTTTTCTCCATTGTAAATTCTTACCTCCTTTATCAACGATAAGGTGACCATATGTGTGTGGGTTTATCTCAGGGCTTTCTTTCCTGTTCCATTGATCTATATTTCTGTATTTGTGCCAGTATCATACTGTCTTGTTGACTGTAGCTTTGTAGTAGAGTCTGAAGTCAGCGAGTCTGATTCCTCCACCTCCGTTTTTCTTTCTTAAGATTGCTTTGGCTCTTCGGGGTCTTTTGTGTTTTCATACAAATTGTGAAATTTTTTGTTCTAGTTCTGTGAAAAATGCCATTGGTAGTTTGATAGGGATTGCATTGAATCTGTAGATTGCTTTGGGTAGTATAGTCATTTTCACAATGTTGATTCTTCCAATCCAGGAGCATGGTATATCTCTCCATTTGTTTGTATCATCTTTAATTTCTTTCATCAGTGTCTTATAGCTTTCTGCGTACAGGTCTTTTGTCTCCTTAAGTAGGTTTATTCCTAGGTATTTTATTCTTTTTGTTGCAGTGGTAAATGGGAGTGTTTCCTTAAGTTCTCTTTCAGATTTTTCATCATTAGTGTATAGGAATGCCACAGATTTCTGTGCATTAACTTTGTATCCTGCTACTTTACCAAATTCATTGATTAGCTCTAGTAGTTTTCTGGTAGCATCTTTAGGATTCTCTATGTATGGTATCATGTCATCTGCAAACAGTGACAGTTTTACTTCTTCTTTTCCAATTTGGATTCCTTTTATTTCTTTTTGTTCTCTGATTGCTGCGGCTAAAACTTCCAAAACTATGTTGAATAATAGTGGTGAGAGTGGGTAACCTTGTCTTGTTCCTGATCTTAGTGGAAATGGTTTCAGTTTTTCACCATTGAGAAGGATGCTGGCTGTGAGTTTGTCATATATGGCCTTTATTGTGTTGAGGTTAGTTCCCTCTACGCCCACTTTCTGGAGGGTTTATATCATAAATGGGTGTTGAATTTTGTCGAAAGCTTTTTCTGCAACTATTGAGATGATCATAAGGTTTTCGCCTTCAGTTTGTTAATATGGTGTATCACATTGTTTTGCGTATATTGAAGAATCCTTGCATTCCTGGGATAAACTCCACTTGATCACAGTGTATGATCCTTTTAATGTGCTGCTGGATTCTGTTTGTTAGTATTTTGTTGAGGATTTTTGCATCTGTGTTCATCAGTGATGTTGGCCTGTAGTTTTCTTTTTTTGTGCCATCCTTGTCTGGTTTTGGTATCAGGTTGACGGTGGCCTTGTAGAATGAGTTTGTGAGTGTTCCTCCCTCTGCTGTATTTTAGAGAAAATTGAGAAGGATAGGTGTTAGTTCTTCTCTAAATGTTCGAAAGAATTCGCTTGTGAAGACATCTGGTCCTGGGTTTTTGTTTTTTGGAAGATTTTTAATCACAGTTTCAATTTCAGTGCTTGTGATTAGTCTGTTTATATTTTCTATTTCTTCCTGGTTCAGTCTCAGAAGGTTGTGCTTTTCTATGAATTTGTCTATTTCTTCCAGGTTGTCCATTTTATTGGCATAGAGTTGCTTGTAATCTCTCATGATCCTTTGTATTTCTGCAGTGTCAGTTGTTACTTCTCCATTTTCATTTCTAATTCTATTGATTTGAGTCTTCTCCCTTTTTTTTTTGATGAGTCTGGCTAATGGTTTATCAATTTTGTTTATCTTCTCAAAGAACCAGCTTTTAGTTTTATTGATCTTTGCTATCATTTCCTTCATTTCTTCTTCATTTATTTCTGATCTGATCTTTATGATTTCTTTCCTTCTGCTAACTTTGGGGGTTTTTTTTGTTCTTCTTTCTCTAATTGCTTTAGGTGTAAGGTTAGGTTGTTTATTTGAGATGTTTCTTGTTTCTTGAGGTAGGATTGTATTACTATAAACTTCCCTCTTAGAACTGCTTTTGCTGCATCCCATAGGTTTTGGGTCGTGGTGTTTTCATTGTCATTTGTTTCTAGGTATTTTTTGACTTCCTCTTTGATTTCTTCAGTGATCTCTTGGTTATTTAGTAATGTACTGTTTAGCCTCCGTGTGTTTGTATTTTTTACAGATTTTTTCCTGTAATTGATATCTAGTCTCATAGCTTTGTGGTCAGAAAAGATACTTGATATGATTTCAATTTTCTTAAATTTACCAAGGCTTGATTTGTGACCCAAGATATGATGTATCCTAGAGAATGTTCCATGAGCACTTGAGAAGAAAGTGTAATCTGCTGTTTTTGGATGGAATGTCCTATAAATATCAATTAAGTCCATCTTGTTTAATGTATCATTTAAAGCTTGTTTCCTTATTTATTTTCATTTTGAATGACCTGTCCATTGGTGAAAGTGGGGTGTTAAAGTCCCCTACTATGATTGTGTTACTGTCGATTTCCCCTTTTATGGCTGTTAGTATTTGCCTTGTGTACTGAGGTGCTCCTATGTTGGGTATATAAATATTTACAATTGTTATATCTCCTTCTTGGATCGATCCCTTGATCATTATGTAGTGTCCTTCTTTGTCTCTTGTAATAGTCTTTATTTTAATGTCTATTTTGTCTGATATGAGAATTGCTACTCCAGCTTTCTTTTGATTTCCATTTGCATGGAATATCTTTTTCCATCCCATCACTTTCAGTCTGTGTGTGTCTCTAGGTCTGAAGTGGGTCTCTTGTAGACAGCATATATACGGGTCTTGTTTTTGTATCCCTTCAGCCAGTCTATGTCTTTTCGTTGGAGCATTTAATCCATTTACGTTTAAGGTAGTTATTGATATGTATGTTCCTGTTACCATTTTCTTAATTGTTTTGGGTTTGTCATTTTAAGTCTTTTCCTTCTCTTGTGTTTCCTGCCTAGAGAAGTTCCATTAGCATTTGTTGTAGAGCTGGTTTGGTGGTGCTCAATTCTTTTAGCTTTTGCTTGTCTGTAAATATTTTAATTTTTCTCTTGAATCTGAATGAGATATCCTTGCTGGGTAGAGTAATCTTGGTTGTAGGTTTTTCCCTCTCATCACTTTAAATATGTCCTGCTGCTCCCTTCTCGCTTGATCAGCTGTTAACCTTATGGGGATTCCCTTGCATGTTAATTGTTGCTTTTCCCTTGCTGCTTTTAATATTTTTTCTTTGTGTTTAGTTTTTGATAGTTTGATTAATATGTGTCTTGGAGTATTTCTCCTTGGATTTATCCTATATGGGACTTTCTGCACTTCCTGGACTTGATTCAGTAGTTCCTTACCCATATTAGGGAAGTTTTCAACCATAATCTCTTCAAATATTTTTGCAGTCCCCTCTTTTTCCTCTTCTTCTTCTCGGACCCCTATAATTCGAATGTTGGTGCGTTTAATATTGTCCCAGAGGTCTCTGAGACTGTCCTCAATTCTTTTCATTCTTTTTTCTTTATTCTGCTCTGCAGTAGTTATTAACACTATTTTATCTTCCACGTCACTTATCCATTCTTCTGCCTGTTATTCTGCTATTAATTCCTTCTAGAGAGTTTTAAATTTCATTTATTGTGTTATTCATCATTGTTTGTTTGCTCTTTAGTTCTTCTAGGTCCTTGTTAAATGTTTCTTGTATTTTCTCCATTCTATTTCCAAGGTTTTGGATCATCTTTACTGTCATAACTCTGAATTCTTTTTCAGGTAGACTGCCTATTTCCTTTTCATTTATTTGGTCTGGTGGGTTTTTACCTTGCTCCTTCATCTGCTGTGTATTTTTCTGTCTTCTCATTTTACTTAACTTACTGTGTTTGGGGTCTCCGTTTCACAGGCTGCAGGTTCATAGTTCCCATTGTTTTTGGTGTCTGCCCCCAGTGGGTAAGGTTGGTTAAGTGGGTTGTGTAGGCTTCCTGGTGGAGGGGACTGGTGCGTGTGTTCTGATGGATGAGGCTGGATCTTGTTTTTCTTGTGGTCAGCACAACGTCTGGTGGTATGTTTTGGCGTGTCTGTGAACTTATGATTTTAGGCAGCCTGTCTGCTAATGGGTGGCTTTGTGTTCCTGTCTTGCTAGTTGTTTGGCCTAGGGTGTCCAGCACTGTAGCTTGCTAGTCATTGAGTGGAGCTGAGTCTTGGCATTGAGATGGAGACCTCTGTGAGACCTTTTGCCATTTGATATTACATGGGGCCAGGAGGTCTCTGGTGGACCAATGTCCTGAACTCGCCTCTCCCACCTCAGAGGCTCAGGCCTGACACCTGGCCAGAGCACCATGTCCCTGTCAGCCACACGGCCGGGTACACGGGGAGTTTCTTGCCTTTTGGGAAGTCTGAGGTCTTCTGCCAGTGTTCGGTAGGTGTTCTCTAGTTGTTCCACATGTACGTGTAGTTTTGATGTATTTGTGGGGAGGATGGTGATCTCCACGTCTTACTCCTCTGCCATCTTGAAGGTGCCCCCCTCAAACTGAATTTTTAATGAAAATATGTTGAAATGATGAAAGCAAGTTTTAAAATCCATTAACAGTTTGTAAAAATCCTATCGCTGCCCTAATTTATTAGGAAAAAAAGATTAGGTAGTTGAACTACCCAGTGGCCATTTTTAGAATCCACTGTTTAATGTCTTCTCAGCCGGGGACTGAGAATCACTGAGGGGGTGTGAAGACTTCAGTTTGCTTTCGTCCTCTGCCTACACGTTAGCCAGAAAGAAGAATTCCAGTGGAACAGAAATGTAGCATACATAGTAATTGCCAAGTAGTTCTGTAGGTTACTACTTAGATCTGCCTGGAGTATGTGTCTAAACCTGTATAGAGGGCATCGGAAAATGGTTGTGTTGGGCCCGTAATCCTCAGAAGGCTCAGTTTTGCTGACCTGAGAATTTTTCATCTTTTTTTTTTAAGTCAACTTTTCCATTTGTGTGTTAGTTGGAATCACTAGTATTTTACAATATTAGATGCTTAGATATAATTGTAATTTCTAGTGGCTGTTAGTTACCATTATGTATATACCAGTGTTTTTTCCAGTTTCTGAAGCTTTAAATAGGCCTTTAGTTTGCTTGTGATAGATGTGGCCAGGGCAATGCTGTCCTGGGCTCTCCCCCACACACACTGGCTACCCCTCGTGGTCTCCATTGCTAGTCCTCCCATCCCTCCCCAGCTCCTCATGTGAGGGTGTCTTATCCAGTCTTGTGGCTGAAACAGCCATCTAAATGCTGACTGCCAAGTCCATATCGACAGCCCAAAGCTCTCTCCTAACTCCAGATCCATATTCAACTGCCTCCTCATCATCTTTACTTGAATATCTAACAGGTATCTCAAACTAAACAGGCTGAAACCCAGCTCCATGAACTTTTTGTAGTCTTTTCTGCACATGGAAATATCAACTCCATTCTCTTAGGCCCAAACCCTGGAGAATCCTTGAACTTCTTTCTCATACCCCACACTCAATCTGTCACCAAACCAGATTGTCTCTACCTTCATAAATTACCTAGAATCTGTTCACTCATCACGGTACCTACAAGCCAAGTCATTATCACCTGGGTCATCTATTTTTCTTTGTTTTGTGTTTGTTGTTTCTGTAACTGGCCTCTCTGTATCCACCCTTGCCTTTTTACAGTGTATTCTCACCACAGCAGCTGGGTGATCCTTTTAAAATGTGACTCATGTTATTCCTCTGTTCAAAACCCTCTTTCTATCTCATCAGTATAAAAGCTGCCAAGTCCTAAAAGTGGGCCTCATCGCCCTACTTTATGGTGTATGGTCATCTCCCACCACCACCATTTACAATTTCCCTCACATTCTCCTGGCCCCAGACACATCAGGTCCCTGCTCAAATGACACCTTGTTAATAAGGCCTTTTGGGCCATCCTAGAAATATGGCAACACGCATCCTACCCCTCTACTCCTACGTTTCCCACACCATCGGAATGTCATAGGGCAGGAATTTGATTTGCATACTGCTGTGTTCTGGGAAGCCAGTATAGAGCCGGGTACTTGGTAGTTTCTCAATTGATGTTTAACAGAATAAATGATCTTCGTATCCTTTTCTTTTCTCCTGAAAAAGTTGCAAGAGTACATTATTTTATATTACTTTTGATAGTTATGTTGGTCCTCAGTAATTTTATTTATCCTCCTGGATAATTTCCTTTTAATTTCTCTCCATTAAAAAGCCTCAGCTGTGCATATTACATTTTTCTTGAGAAACGGCAAACCTTTAGAAAAGTTGCAGGTGTAGTATAATGAACACCCGTATACCCTTCACTGATTCTAATATTTTGCCACTTTTGTTTAATCTCTTTCTGTGCCTGAGTTTATATAATTTCTTCTAAACCATTTGAATTAGTTGTAGGTACCATGACCCTTCATGCCTAAAATGCTTCAGAATCTGTATCTTCTAAGAACAAGGACATTTTCCTACATATCCATGAAAGAAATCTCATTTTCCAAAAACTCAACATTGATACAGTGCTACTGCCTAATATAGTCCATACTCAAATTTCCACAATTATCTCTATAATGTCCATTGTAACTGTTTCTTAAAATCCAGAGTCTTATCAAGTTTCATCAATTATATTAATCGTCCTGCCTCTTTAGCCTCCTTTAGTCTAGAATATAGGTCCCTGGATTTTTTTTTTTTTTTTTTTTTTTTTTTTGCTGTACGCGGGCCTCTCACTGCTGTGGCCTCTCACGCTGCGGAGCACAGGCTCCGGACGCGCAGGCTCAGCGGCCATGGCTCACGGGCCCAGCCGCTCCGCGGCATGTGGGATCCTCCCGGACTGGGGCACGAACCCGCGTCCCCTGCATCGGCAGGCGGACTCCCAACCACTGCGCCACCAGGGAAGCCCAGGTGCCTGGATTTTATTGGTCTGTCACAACTTAACATTTTTAAAGAATCTAGGCCAGATGTTTGGCAGGACATCCTTCAATTTGGATTTGCCTGATTACGTAATCTGAGCCAATCAAGAGGAAATGCTTTTGGCAGGAGCAGAACACAGATGATGTGGTGTGCTTCTTCCACTGTCGTCAGCAGGCACACGCTATCACCTGGTCTCATCATTGGTGATGCCAGTTTGGATCATTAGGTTAAGGTGGTGTCCACCAAACTGCCCTATTGTAAAGGTGTCTTTTTTCTTTTGTAGTCAGTGGTCTCTGAAGTGATACTTTGAGACTATGTGAAAAGCCTTCTCCCCAGCAATCTTTGACCCAGTGGTAGCACTATCTGTTAATGATTCTTACCTGAAACAATTACTGTGGTGTATGTAAAAATGGCAGTTTTTTTCCTATCATTCCTTCTATGTTTATTAGTTGATACTTGTCTGTAAAAACTTTCCCTTCTGTCTCTTGTTTTAAAATCTTTTTCGGTATCAGTATAAATTCATGAATTCTTTTATATCCAGTGTGTTCAAATTCATTACATTATTCATTTTGATACCCAGATTGTTATTTGGCTAGGGGGAGTTCTGTATTCCAGTTTTGATGGGGAAAATAATTGAGGCATCTATTCTGCAGTATAGTCAGAAGAGATAAAGGAGTTTCCTAATAATTGTATAACATTAAAGAGAACAGTAGTATAGTGGAATCTTTGTGGGGAAAATGAAGAGGTCTCGGGTGTCCCAGAGGGAACAACGTTGTTTACCTGGCTTCCTGTCACTGTATAAATGTCATTCAGGCTGAGGCAGGTCTGGAACTGGGATCCTTCTGTCCTGGAATCATTCCTACCCTGAGTAGGGCAATTTGGCAGAGTCTGAGAAGTTTGGATCTATCACTGCAGCACTGGTACCCAAATGTAGCCAATCACCAGGAGAGCTATTTTGGCTTATTTTTATTTATTTATTTATTATTATTTTCTTTAGTACAGCTTCCAGATCTACAGAGTCTGACTCTTTGGTTTGGGCTCCATATCTCTTCTGAATCGTTAAAAGCTTTCCTCAGATTATATTGATACCTTAGGTTTAGAAATGAGTTTGTTGGTTTAACAGGGACTTGAGTAGTCAGATACTTTGGTCTCTTGGCTTTAGTTGAGCCCAGACTCAGTGGGGCTAAAGGGTATATAACCTGTGGATTGGTAGCCAGTAGCCTGGCATCAGCTCTGTTGCACTTAATACCTTTACCTGGTTTTGGTTAGACTAGACCAGCCTTTTACCAGAAGGAGTAAAAGATCAGACATATGACTAATGAGAAGCCTTCCTTACTCTTTACTACGGGATTTTTATATTTATGCCCCAATATTGTTTCCTCCAGATCTGATTAAGTCCTACAGTCTACCAAAATATGTAATTTGACCTTTGTTTCAAAAATTTTAAATGGAAGTGGCGGGGGAGGTGATCTATACACCTTTTTACTTAAAGCACAAAGATTGGTTATATGAGCGAACTAAGTACCACAGCTACAGGACAGGAACTGAAGTCAAATTTGGGAACCATGTCCCACAGCTGGAAGGTATCACATCGGTAACTTAAGTTGTCATAAACTATGCTTGAGTTAAGGAGTGAAATATTTGGAAAAGAGAAGTCTGAGTTATCGAACATATGGTCATATTCTATACAGTATATGATATCTTTCGGTGAGGTTTCATATCCTGATTTCTCTAATGTTTTCACATCCCTTAGAGTACCTAACAGCAGATTATTTGGCAAAGTTGAGCATGTTTATATTTTCTGGTGCATTGGAGAAAGGATGAAATTTATTCTTTGAAGATGATACAGGGATACGATAGATACTCTAGAGATAAGGTAATAGAGGTGATTGCAAGAAATTAAAATGTGCATTAGAGCATTATGGGCAATTTTTGTTAACAGTCTAAAGGTTTATAATGCTCTAATGCTAAACAGAATTACTTAATTAGTGCCCTCTAGAAATAGGTTGTCTTATCACTTTGGTTGAAAAGTAAAATGATAACTGAGACTTGGTTTTGCTGCTGCTGTTAAATATATCTGACATAATCGCATTACTTTATCCTTAGCAAGTAACAATATACATTCTTAATTTTCACAGCAATATATAAGGCCGGTACAGTTATCCCCATTTTCAGATGCAAAAATCATCATTAACATAAAGTAATCAAATTGAAGCCGCTCATCTGGTCAATAGCAGAAACAAATTTTGAACAATTTTGAACAAATTTTAGGTCTGTTTGAGGCCAAGACTTTTTCAGAAGGCTTTTCCCCTGACAACAAATAGTACTTAGCTCAAAGAAAAACACTGTAAAGTTAGAATTCAAAAAATTACCCATAATTTCACATCCCAGAGATAAACACTTAACATTTTAGGGGATATTGTTTATTATTGGTTTGAGAAAGTGTTCAGTTAGCTTAATTTAAAGCTTGTAAAGAGCATATCGAAATTATTTAAATGTAACATCTTTTCTAAAATGTACTGTAATAATTCTAGACCCTCATATTAAATTGTTAGTTACCTGCAAACGTTGTAGTGTTTAGACACGTGGAACTTAATTTGAAAATGAAAACTATCATTTGAAAGCCTGATTTCATTCTATGCCTGGGTGCTGGAACAGTCTTCTCCAAACCTTTTCATCATGCTACATCCCTGTGTAGAAGTGTTAATGGATTTCTTGTTGCCTGCAAACTAAAATTTGAGCACATCTCATTTTTCTCCATCATGGCTCTTGCCCTTCCAGTCATATTAGTCCTTAATGAGGGACTCAGAGTCATTGCTTTCGGTCTTATCCTGGCCCTTAAGTGTTTCAGTAAAACTTTTGTCCCCCAGGAAGGTTCCTAGTATTAGCATAGATTAAACTGCCTGCCAGCATTCTCACCTTAAGCCTTAGTTTCTTTGTCTCAGAGTTAAAGCATTAGATGCAGTCATTTAATATCCTTTTCAGCTCTGACATTCTGTTGTTCTCACTGCTTCCTGTGACACCAATAAGCGTGTGTCTGTGACAGTCCAGCACACATCAGTGAACCAGGAGCAGAGGAGGTGCCTGGTGTAGGTTCCCTGGGTTGTGATTCCCACCCTCCCATTGTAATAGTGTTAGAAGATCAAGGGGAAGAAGGACTCTCTGGGGCTTGTAGTCATGAAGTGCCCATCAGACTTGAGGGTTGATAAGGGCGTGAGTGTTCAGAAGTGACTGGGAGAATTTAGCCGAATCCCATGAATGTTCAGTGAATGCCTGGCGATAACAGTTGAGACCCAAAGGAAGTTCACTAGGGACAAGTGGAAGGGTGGTTGAGGTTTGGTTGAAGAAGGGGATCTTGGTATTGAAGTGTCAGAGGCACAGCAGTTCTAAATGGTCCAAGGTATATATGGTGACTGACTAGGGTGTGTTGAAACTGAGATCTTTAGATTGGTGGCAATCTGAACACTTCAGTGGCAAGAGTTTTAGAAGGAAACTCATTGATAACGTTATAGTTCAGTGGAATATAGGGGAGGGCATATAAAGTTTAGTGTTATACTTGGGTTCGGGTCAAAACGCAGATAATGACCAGCTTTGTGATACTGGCATCTTTGATTCTGTGTATGAATCTGTAGATACTCATCTCAGGTTGTCGCCAAATTAGGCAACATTTATAAATGTTTTAGGAAAACCATAGAGTACTGTGCAGATACAATTGGCTATTGTTTGGTCCATGTGGGTGTGACCTCATTCTTCAACCTCTTTTATTTCTATAAACTGAGTGTAAACTGGGAGCAGGGCTACCACTTTTACATCTCTTATATTCTACCAACTTGTGTTCAGTTTTCCGTCTATCTATCCTATGCATTTGATCTCGGACGGAAATTTTTCTTAAGGAGTCACTTGATATCCCCTGGTTGCAGTTGTCTCTGTGAACGGGGAATGTGTACTTAGACTTACCTCATTGCGTCTGTAAGAGATTTGAAGTTCGTAGCAACTGCACATGGCCCTTGTTTGTACTTCAGGAAGGTTCTTTTGATGACCTTTCAGTTGAGGTTTTTTTCTCTATTTACTGCCATTTGAAGAGCTGCTCTTTGGATTAGTGGTAGGACTTTTGGAATTTACACAGAAGAAAACATACTGTTTACTGAGTCTGAGAGCCTTAAAAAGCTTCTATTCTTTCCACAGTGATGTTAAAAAAAAATTAAATGTTATGCCACCGTTAGAAAATTCTTAAAAAGAAGGATATTTTCTCCAAGGAAAACAGGTATTTTCAGTTTTAATCCCCTCCAATTAAGACTTGCAGTAGGAAAAATAGTTTGCATGCATTCACTATATAAAAGTAGGCTTTTTTTAAAAAAATAATTTTGTTTATTTATTTATTTATTTTTGGCTGCACTGGGTCTTCATCGCTGCTCGTGGGCTTTCTCTAGTTGCAGCAAGCGGGGGCTGCTCTTCGTTGCGGTGCACGGGCTTCTCATTGCCGTGGCTTCTCTTGTTGCAGAGCACGGGCTCTAGGCACGCGGGCTTCCGTTGTGGCACGTGAGCTCAGTAGTTTTGGCTCGCAGGCTCCAGAGCACAGGCTCAGTAGCTGTGGTGCACGGGCCCAGCTGCTTCGCGGCATGTGGGATCTTCCTGGTCCAGGGCTCGAACCCACATCCCCTGCATTGGCAGGCGGGCTCTCAACCACTGTGCCACCAGGGAAGTCCTAAAAGTAGGCTTTTTAAAAGTGCATAGAGAGGAAGAAATAAAGGATCGAAGTAGAAGTACTGTACAGGTATGTCCCACTTAAGGGATATCCTGTTATAAAAAGTTTTGAACTTGAAGAGGAAATAGAGATAGAGGGGAATTGAGTGATCTATAAAAAGACTTGCTATAAATATTACCAAATCTTCATTAGATCATTAAATTATTTAAAATATTAGACTGGTGGCAGTGAAGCTTAAAGCCTAAATGCTAGAAGTGAAAATTAATTGAAGATCAATCAAAAGTAGAGATTAAACATGTATGATAACAGTGTTGGAGAGAAAAAAGAATTTGACTTGCACGTAATGGTTTAGGACCCTATCCATAGAGCAAAAGAAACTTGGAGAAGAGAAACCTGAAGGGGGTTACTGGTGATAGTTGGCTTGAGGTTTTTGAAGGACATTCACATGAGAATGGTATTAGATACATCTTTTGGGATTCATGAGATAGTTGATCCAATCTGCAGTATTTATAGGTAGACCCTATGAGAGTGTCACTCATATGGTGTAGCCATCCAGTGTGCTGTGCAGAGAGAATAGGCCGCCACGGCCCACTCGGAGCATTGAGGCTTGGCCAGGGGTGTGGTACAAAAATGAGCATTCCCCGGTCCTCCAACTTAGTCTTTAGGGAGGGAGCTGAGGTCTGTACTTGTAAACGGTTCGTCAGGACAGTGTGATGAGCCAGGTTCGGAGACCACCAGACTAGATCAAGGAAGGGGTAGAGGCGGGGTAGAGGTGATCAGCATGTTAACCTATCAAGTTGCTTTATACTCTGAGTTTTCCGGGTCTCTCAGTTACAAAGTATTTGAATACAGTGTGAAAAATAGTTAAGAACATGAGGTCTATCTAGAGTCAGACTGCCTAGGTTCAAATTCCATCTTTGTCACTTGTTAGCTGTGTGTCTTTGGGCAAGTTGCTTAACCTATTTCCTTATCTGTAAAATAGAGATATTAACAATACCTACTCCAAGAATTGCTATGAGTATGACTTGAATTACTGTTTGTAAAAAGACTTAAAATAGTACCTCGTACATAGTAAGCTCTCAGGAAGTGTTGGTGATACAGCAGTGGAGCAAGAAGATGGGGGTTCACACAGAGAAGGCCTCAGAAGTCCTTGGCCTAGAGACCTGGTCGTAATGCCAGTATTGGAGGGCTTGGCAGGAGTGACAGTTTTCAAGCAAGACATATGGAAATGAAGTACTTATTTGGTAAAATGTCAAATCCATAGCCAGGTAATAGAAACTAAACTACCCACGTTGATGACTTGGCCCATCCGTTACCTAGGCTAAGACTCGACTCCTCCCTCTATTGAATGATCATTTAATCCTTGGTTTAAAAAAAAAAAAAAATTATCAATCCTCCTGCTTCTTCCAGTTTCTGTTTCCACTGCCCTAGTACAGGCTTGCCGCATCTCCTACCCTGTCCCTGCAACCAGTTGTTCTGTTATAGGCTTGGTGCTGCCACCAGAGTGATTTTTTCTAATACCCAGCCCCATTATCAAATGCCTTCTCAGGGCCTACGTTGGGTAGGGACCTTGGTGAACTAGGGTGGCTCTAACGGGGACAGATGCCTCTTGAATCTGGGAATCATGGACTCTGTATGGCCACATCGTCCTAAGAGAAGCCCAAAATCCAAATTAGCGTGTGAATCCCAAGTTTTAAACTTTGGTTATTGATGTTTCACAAACATAACATGTTTATGGGCACCCGAGACCTTCTGTGAGAAGTCTCCTACTTGCCTCCAGCCCCATCGTTGTGCACTTCCTGTTTCACACTTGAAGCTACCCCTGCAGCTGGTAGTTTCTCTTCTGCATCCCATTGTTAGACCTGTGCCTCTACCCCTGTTAGTGAAGTCCTCGCTGCCTGGAGTGCATGTTTTGACCTCCTCACATCCTCACCCTTGGCCAGGCAAAGCCCTCTTACTCTTGGATTTGCAGAAAAATATCTGAGCCCTAGGAACTGTGCTTCATTGATGAGTGAGATGGATCTTCCTTGCCTTCAGTGCCTTGCATTCTCTCATTGGCTCAGGGGTCATACCCTCAGGGGGTCTTCCCTGAAGACTTCTCCTACAACCTACCCTAGGATGATTCTGCACCCAGATCTGATATGTGTGGGTGTTTCCACACCACCAGCCAATTCTCAGACACCAGCTGACCATGCTGCAATTCAGCTCAATTCTGCCACTGTCTACCTGGAGATAGCATCACATTCCACAGGTTAAGGGCTCAGTCCCACAAGACTGTCCTCCGCTTCAGATGCCAGTCGCAAGTTCAGGTAGTTTACTCTGCTTCTGATTGACTGTCTGTCAATCAAAGGTTCCCATGATGCACCCCCTTGGGCTTGATTATTCTGTTAGATTGGCTCACATAACTCAGGAAACTAGTTTATTCACTAGATTACTGGTTTATTACAAAAGGATATCAAAGGATAGGAATCAACAGCCGGATGAAGAGGTACATAGGGCAGGATATGTGGGAAGGGGCGTGGACCATCCATGCTCTCTGAGCATGCCCCTGTCCTTGAATCACCATGTGTTCACCACCCCAGAACCACTACGCTCCCATGAAAATGGCTACAACTAAAAAGACTGAATAGAACAAGCACTGGTGTGAACGTGGAGCAAATGGGACTCCCATACACTGCTGGTGTGAATGTAGTATTTTTCACCACTTTAGGAAACAGTTCAGCAGTTTTTCAAAAAGTTAAACATAACACCTTCTGTATCATTCAGTCATTCCAAACAACTGGACACGAATGTTCGTAGGAGCTTTATTTGCAACAGCCAAAACCTGGAACCAGCCCAGATGTCCGTCAACAAGTGAATGGATAAACGAAGGGTGTAATAGCCACACAATAAAGTGTAGTCAGTAGTGTGAATTACTGTTACACGCAGCCACGTGGATAAATCTCAAAATAATTATGCTGAGTGAAGCAAGCTAGACAAAAAAAGAGTTCAGAGTGTATGATTCCATTTATGTAAAACTGTAGAAATGCAAACCAATCTATAGTGACAGAAGGCAGATCAGTAATTGCCCGGGGGAAGTGGGAACAGGCAAGGGACCTTTTTGAGGGCCACTGGATGTGTTCATTCTCTTGATTGTGGTGATTCTTTCACATGTGTAAATATGTCAACTTTTCTAGTTGTCTACTTTAAGTGCAGTTTTTTCTATGAACTATTATGCCTCAAAACTGAAAATAAAGAGACAGGGTCTCTATTTCTTTGATCTTGTCCATTGTCTAGAATACATCGTTGCTTATCATAGGTGCTTGTTAGTTCCCAAAGCAGATTTCTTTTAAAAGTAAAGTTGGATGTGGGGGAGAGGGGAGTAGGAAAATGTGGGAAAAACCACTACAAGTTCTATGGTCTCAGCTTTATTTGTTCAAATGGAGGCCGGCTGGGACCACCTATCCTTTTAAACTACTCCACTGTTATTTTCTTGTCTTCAGTAGACTTGTTTCTGGAAGAAAAGACTAAGAATAGAGCTGGTTTTTAGCTCTGATAGTTAGAGCCTTAAACTTGTACACCTTTGTTCCCAGTGGGCCTTAAATAATATGAAGGCAAACTTCCCTTTTTTTTTTTTTTTTTTTTTTTTTTGTGGTACGCGGGCCTCTCACTGCTGTGGCCGTTGTGGAGCACAGGCTCCGGACGCATAGGCTCAGCAGACATGGCTCACGGGCCCAGCCACTCCGTGGCATGTGGGATCTTCTCAGACCAGGGCACGAACCCGCGTCCCCTGCATCGGCAGGCGGACTCTCAACCACTGCGCCGCCAGGGAAGCCCCCAAACTTCCCTTTTTATAGGTGAGTAAACCAGACCTGAAGAATTCTAGAGCCCAGACTGATACCACGGTGTTGGCCTTCACGTAAAATGGTTTCTCGCTTATTAGCTTTCCTCTTCATTAATCCTACGTGGCAGATGCTTTCTCCAAGTCACATTACCACTCTTGTTTGGTTCTCTGCCTGATTCAGAGAGACGGGGAAGATTATTCCTATTTTAAGGAAACTTGGCTAATTGCCGAATACAAATGTTTTATAGAGTCTGATTCTGCTTAATAACGTACCTCTGTATTTCTGCTGGAAATGACCTTAGTCACTTTGTCTTTGGATTTGTGTATTGCTGTTTTTGGTGCCTCCAAGCAAAATGACATGGACAGAAGTGCTCTTGATCAGATGGGTTGGGTTTATTTCAGTCACTGACCAGGAGTATGTGATGCACCACAGTTCCTTGTACCTGGCTGGTCAAGGCTCCACAGCACATCATAGAGCAGAGAGGGGTGTAGGAAAAAAACAAGAAGAACTATCCTGCAGTCCAGTTTGGGCTGGTTGAAGAGGGATCAACACCTTCATCACAGCAGACCCAAACCTTCTGGACTATGGTTTTGTTTTTGTTTTTTTTTTAAATGATGAGAGATTACATCTATTTATTTATTTATTTTTGGCTACATTGGGTCTTCTTTGCTGCGCGTGGGCTTTCTCTAGTTGCGGCGAGCAGGGGCTACTCTTCATTGAGGTGTGCGGGCTTCTCATTGCAGTGGCTTCTCTTGTTGCGGAGCACAGGTTCTGGGTGTGTGGGCTTCAGTAGTTGTGACACGCGGCTTCAGTAGTTGTGACATGCGGCTTCAGTAGTTGTGACACGTGGCTTCAGTAGTTGTGGCTCGCGGGCACTAGAGCATAGGCGCAGTAGTTGTGGTGCACGGGCTTAGTTGCTCCACGGCATGTGGCATCTTCCCGGATCAGGGCTCGAAGCCGGGTCCCCTGCGTTGGCAGGTGGATTCTTAACCGCTGTGCCACCAGGGAAGCCCTGGACTATGGTTAAAGGACATGAAGTTTAGCCTTTAATAGCCTTATAAGGCTTAAAATGTGTCGTTTTTGCAGAAATTTTCAAAAATTGAGAAAATAGATATAATGGGATTCACTATACTGTTCCCCAACTGGGACTTCTTATTAAAATTTAAAAATAATGATTATATGGCTATCAATAATATGCTATTATTAATACAGTGAGAAATGATATTCTATGAGATATTAATGTTTTAACCTCACATTTCTTCAAATAAATCTTTTTGAGAATAGAAACATCGTGTTAAAGCTATTTCTAGATAAGCTTGTGGATAAATACAACAAGTGATCATTGGTGGTGTTTTAATTGCTGATTCTTAATGCTAGTGACTTTTGGAGGTTGTAGCAGGAGTTAAGGGCCCCTGAGGAAAGGCCTCAGGAGTGAGTTTGTTGCCAAGGGCTGTTTCCTCAAACCTTCCTGTGCACAGACTGCACGGCACCTTCCAAACAATAGTTTCCAGACTTATTTGGCAACAGAGCTCTTTGTTCAAATGAAACCTTCAGCATCCAAACATTTAAAACAACCACAAAGATAAAAGCAATGAACAGGTCACCTCCTTAGGCATTTTATCCCAGGTTTGACGGCAAATACTTCATTGTTTACAGAAACTTATAAACATTTTCAGGAGGCAGAGGACAATTTCAAAACTGCTGTTTACTGCATTTCTCTTATACAGGGATTTTTTTTTTAAGACTCTCCCTACTCCCATCAAGAAAATGCCCCACAAATTATGTATTATCCATAATATGTTGAGAATTTCTGTGGATAATCTTAGTTCTAGATTATTTCCAAAGCTGCTCCTATACCGTTGCTCCTTTTATTGATGGATAGTTATTAATTAAAAAATTTTATTTGTTAAAGTAGCTAAACTGAGGTTTCTTCATGTCTGAGTGTACTCTGACTTGCACAAAATATACGCCAAACACGTTGTGTGCAAATCAAAGGTTTAATTATTTTAAATGCCTGAGAGGACATTCATATTCTAAACGAATTCTGTAGTGAGTTCATTTATGATGTGAAAAAAAATAGCTTCACTTATTTGCGGGTGATTTGTTTTTTTAATTTTTGACTTGCGTAAATTGAAATGCACCTACACTTTGGTGTTATGAAGTTCATTTCTACCTCTAGGCATTTTCTTATTAGTTGCCCACGTGGGATTTGTAGGAAAGAAGGGGGGAAAGCCCTAATGCCCATAACTCATGATTCTGACTTACCTTCTACCCTCCTGGTTTAGTGGATGGTAATGTCAGTAATAAGGAGAAAGCAGAGGCACTCAGCAGATCACACCCTGCCCTTTGCCCTTGTCTGACCGTTCACTCTGCTCCTGAAACGCTCTTTCACCCCAACCCCCAGCCTCTCAGCTCAGTGACAAAACTACCAGCTGATCTTAAGAAGATGTAAATGTTAGAGATGCAAAAAAATAAAATTAATAAAAGCCAGGAAAGGGATCCATCTACCCAGCATACATTTCGAAAATTATGTATCGTAGATGAGGCATTTGTAAGCCAGTATCGGGTTGATGAGGAAGAGAAGCTGGGTTGAGGGCTCCATCAGCCCCCTCCCCGCCCTCCTTCTGGCTGCTGTTTAGGAGCCAGACCCTTAATTAGAAGTTGTGGCTCCTTTCTAAGCCAAACTGTTTGCATAGCCTGGTCAACATGGGGTAGATCAGCCTGCAGAAAATACTGTTAAGAATTCTGTTTGGCCCGTCGACTCCCTACTTCCTCAGCCCCCCAAAATGTGCTGAGTTGCAAGAGAAAGGACACAGTGCATGTGTCCTTTCTGACCTCTCAGTGTCTCTCTTCTCTTCTGGGAGTAGATAGGATAGCGCTGCCATGAGCAGTGCTCAGTGGGCTCTGCCTGGGTTCTGTGGTCTCGCTCTAAAAGATAAATGACAGGGCTTTGGCTTCCCATCATAGTCACACAGTGCCACCAGAACATCCATGAAGGGGTATAGGTGGAAGGCAGAGCTTTTCCTCTCATCAGCTTAAAACTCCACTCCCCCACCTCCTCAATTCCCAGCCTCTCCAAATATTTTAATATACTGGTGGGATATCTGTGGGTTTCCTTTCAGTGAATTTATTGGTATTACTCCTTCTTTTCGTTTTGACATGTGCAGAATTTAAGTATCTCTGTTCTAGCCTCCATATAATAAGCTCTACCTTTAAAGAAAGAAAAAGTTTCACATATATTCATTAACTTAGAAAAAGTATCTTTGCAATAATAAGACCTTAAAAGTTCATTTACACAATATTGTCTTTTTGATTACCAAAATACCTACTCTTAAAAGTTTGCAACTTGAGTTCTAAGGTATGTGTCAGAGCTGGAACAGCAAGTCATGGTGAAGTCTTATCCGGAAAAAGGCAATTTACAGGACAGTTTGTTGATGCGTCCATTTAATATAAGCACTAATATTTTTTAACTGAAGCTTTACAGGGGAGAGGGAAAAGCTCCTCTCTTAGAGTTTGATCTTTTATTTTAAAGGATAATTATTCATTTAAGACCCAGCCACTTGTCTTTATAATGTAAAATATGAAACAACAACCTGAACCTGGGTTCCTGCCATGAAAAATTAGTGTGATGCTCTAACGCAGAGATGCCAGTTACAGCCACATTCATTGCCAGTGTACTTAGAGCCTTAA
Source organism: Monodon monoceros (assembly GCF_005190385.1). Taxonomy (NCBI): domain Eukaryota; kingdom Metazoa; phylum Chordata; class Mammalia; order Artiodactyla; family Monodontidae; genus Monodon; species Monodon monoceros. The sequence continues at coordinate 91,798,342 of NW_021703768.1, forward strand.
AGCAGAAGAACTTGTCCATAAAAATAATACTTCTATTTATTGAGCACTTAAATTGCTTGACAAGGTGGTAGACACTTTACACACATTCTTGGTTTCGCAACCACCTATTATTTCCATTTTACAGATGACGCAGCTGAGGCTCTGAGAATAGGCATCTTACTAAGATCACACAGCTAGTAAATGGCAAGTTCAGACTTTCAACTCTTAATTGATGAGAAATCCCCTCTTCAGCGTTTCTGCTTTGTCACCCATGCCGCTTATAGACAGATCAAAACTGATAACACAAAAGAATAGAAACTTCATGAATCAAATGATTGTTTTTTTCTCAAGAGATCATGGCTGAACTTTCCCCAGAGACTTTAAATATATTTTTTGAAATGCCTTGTAAACACACATCCACCTAGTTGATATTTTTTGAGTGGCTACCATGTGCCTGGAGCTATGCTGAGTTACAGCTGTAGCACATGGGCCCTGTCCCAAGGAGCCTTGTCTGTTGGGGAAGACAAATCACCTTACAGATACACTTAACGCTTCAGGTGTGTGATGGAGGATGTTCAGGTGCCACGGGAACCACGACGGAGGGAGGGAATACGTGTCAGTGAGAAGATGACGGACAGAATTCTGGGGAGCACCAGCCTCCACTTCCACTGGGCAGCAGAAGACAGAAGCCTGTGAAGATACAATCACGGAGGTGGGAAGGAAACCCACAGGAAAAAGTTACCACAGATAGGGCAGGGCTTGGCAAACTTCTGTAAAGAGCCAAAAAGAAAACAGCATAAGTGTTGTGGGCAGCACAGTCTCTGCTGCAACTACTGAACTGTTGTTGTAGCAGGAGAGGCAGTCACGGTCACCACGTAAATGAATGGGCATGGCTATGTTCTAGTGGAAGTTTATTTACAAAAGCAGGCAGCAGGCCAGCTTTGGCTCACATGCACCATAGTTTCCTGACCCCTGGATTGGGGGAAGGAGAGGGGCTTGTTATCAAACAAGGGATGACTGGAAAGGAACATCTTTTTTTTTTTTAACATTTTTATTGGAGTATAATTGCTTTACAGTGGTGTGTTTCTGCTTCATAACAAAACGAATCCGTTATACATATATCCCCATATCTCTTCCCTCTTGCGTCTCCCTCCCTATCCCACCCTTCTAGCTGGTCACAAAGCACGGAGCTGATCTCCCTGTGCTATGTGACTGCTTCCCACTTAGCTATCTATTTTACATTTAGTAGTGTATATATGTCCATGCCACTGTCTCACTTTGCCCCAGCTTACCCCCTTCCCCGTGCCCTCAAGTCCATTCTCTAGTAGGTATGTGTCTTTATTCCTGTCTTGCCCATGGTTCTTCATGACCATTTTTTTTTTTTTTAGATTCCATATATATGTGTTAGCGTACGGTATTTGTTTTTCTCTTTCTGACTTACTTCACTCTGTGTGACAGACTCTAGGTCCATCCACCTCACTACAAATAACTCAATTTTGTTTCTTTTTATGGCTGAGTAATATTCCATTGTATATATGTGCCACATCTTCTTTATCCATTCATCTGTCAATGGACACTTAGGTTGCTTCCAAGTCCTGGCTATTGTAAATAGAGCTGCAATGAACATTGTGGTACATGACTCTTTTTTTTTTTTTTTTTTGCGGTACGTGGGCCTCTCACTGTTGTGGCCTCTCCCGCCGCGGAGCACAGGCCCCGGATGCGCAGGTTCAGCGGCCACGGCTCACGGGCCCAGCCGCCCCACGGCATGTGGGATCCTCCCGGACCGGGACACGAACCCGTGTCCCCTGCATCAGCAGACAGACTCTCAACCACTGCGCCACCAGGGAAGCCCCATGACTCTTTTTGGATTATGGTTTTCTCAGGGTATATGCCCAGTAGTGGGATTGCTGGGTCATATGGTAGTTCTATTTTTAGTTTTTTAAGGAAGCTCCATACTATTCTCCATAGTGGCTGTATCAATTTACATTCCCACCAACAGTGCAAGAGGGTTCCCTTTTCTCCACACCCTTTCCAGCATTTATTGTTTGTAGATTTTTGATGATGGCCATTCTGACCAGTGTGAGGTGATACCTCATTGTAGCTTTGATTTGCATTTCTCTAATGATTAGTGATACTGAGCATCCTTTCATGTGTTTGTTGACAATCTGTATATCTTCTTTGGAGAAATGTCTGTTTAGGTCTTCTGCCCATTTTTGGATTGGGTTGTTTGTTTTTTTGTTATTGAGCTGCATGAGCTGCTTGTATGTTTTGGAGATTAATCGTTTGTCAGTTGCTTCATTTGCAAATATTTTCGCCCATTCTGAGGGTTGTCTTTTTGTCTTGTTTATGGTTTCCTTCCCTGTGCAAAACCTTTTAAGTTTCATTAGGTCTCACTTGTTTATTTTTGTTTTTATCTCCATTTCTCTAGGAGGCGGGTCAAAAAGGACCTTGCTGTGATTTATGTCATAGAGTGTTCTGCCTGTGTTTTCCTCTAAGAGTTTGATAGTGTCTGGCCTTACATTTAGGTCTTTAATCCATTTTGAGTTTATTTTTGTGTATGGTGTTAGGGAGTGTTCTAATTTCTTTTACGTGTAGCTGTCCAGTTGGAAAGGAACAGTTTTGACTGAACAACAAAGCAGTTGGTGGCTACTTTGAGAGATTAGTGTGGTCATTCCAGCCCCTACCTAGAATATTTTAGGCATTTAGTAAGTATTTGTCGAATGACTAAGTGATGGCTTCTATGTGGGCTGCAGATAGTAACTGAGGCAATCTGGTAGTGAAGGGAGAGGTGAATGTGATAGGAATTTGATTCAAATTTTAAATGGATTGTGTATAAGTTACTTGTGTTTTATTATAAAGAAAAAGAAAAGGTCCTGTTGTCTGAAAGCTTATTTTTACGTTTAAATGGAGTCATAATGATGGCCACCTGTTTGGGGCCCAGCAGACATACTATTATTTGTGGTTTGGTTTTCAGGATTTTTTTCTTGGGGGGTGGGGTGGTAGGGGGGAGAGGGGAAGGGTTCGTAATTAGTGTCCAAAGATATTGAAGTCATTGAAACTGAAGTAAATTTTGATCTCTCATTGAAAGTCTGAGGATGTATATTATTCACAGGGCACAGACAGAATACGTCCTGAACATGACCAGAGTTTTCGTAAGGCTTAAACTTCAAGGTATCCATTTATATGTTGCTGCCATTAGGTGATTTTAATAACATCCCACTGATGTAAGATATTCATTTGGCACTATTCTTTCTTCTGAACATCTGTGAAAGCATAACAAACCAGTTTTTTTTGAAGTATAGTTCATTTACAATGTTGTGTTAGTTTTTGGTGTACAGCAAAGTGATTCAGTTATACGTATATACAATTCTTTTTCATTATGGTTGATTACAGGATATTGAATATAGTTCCCTGTGCTACACCGTAGGTCCTTGTTGTTTATATATAATAGTTTGTATCTGCTAACCCCAATTTATCCCTCCCCCATCCCCTTTCCCCTTTGGTACTCATAAGTTTGTTACTTTGTCTACAAACCAGTTCTACTGTTATTTGAGTCACACTGACAAATACTTGTCCACAGTTCAGTTGTACAAAAAAAATTAGTCTTAATAATTCAGCTCAGTGATCTTTGTGGTTTTTTTTTGTTTGTTTTTTGTTTTTTGTTTTTTGCGGTACGCGGGCCTCTCACTGTTGTGGCCTCTCCCGTTGTGGAGCACGCGGACGCGCAGGCTCAGCGGCCATGGCTCACAGGCCCAGCCGCTCCGCGGCATGTGGAATCTTCCCGGACCGGGGCACGAACCCGTGTCCCCTGCATTGGCAGGCAGACTCTCAACCGCTGCGCCACCAGGGAAGCCCCCGGCTCAGTGATCTTTTTGTGGTACCAGAATGAAGCACAGTTGATCCTTGAGCAACCAAGGGTTAGGGGCGCCCGCCCACCGGTGCAGTCAAAAGTCCCCGTGTAACTTATAGCGGGCCCTCCGTGGCCACCCATATTCCTCAGTATCTGCGGTTCCATATCCATGGATTCAACCAACCACAGATTGAATAGTACTGTAGTACTTGCTGCTGAAAAAAATCCATGTTTAAGTGGACCCACGCAGTTTGAACCAGTGTTTTTCAAGGGTCAACTGTCCTTCCTCCCGCACTGGGGAAGACAGAATCTGTCTCTGGCAGCTGTGATTGATGTGGAAGGATGAGGCTAATGTGTGGATGGGCTTGGCATTTGGGGTTTTCTTTGTTTTGTTATTTGCTTTTGTCTTTTTTTTAAATTGAAGTATAGTTGATTTACAGTGTTGTTTAATTTCTGCTGTACAGCAAAGTGACTCAGTTATACACATATATACATTCTTTTTTATATTCTTTTCCATTATGGTTTATGGATATAGACTGGATATAGTTCCCTCTGCTGTACAGTAAGACCTTGTTGTGTATCTGTTCTGTATGTAACAGTTTGCATCTACTAACCCCAAACTCCCAGCCCATCCCTCCCCCACCCCCTCCCCCTTGGCAACCACAAGTCTGTTCTCTTTGTCTGTTTCTTTTTCATAGATAGGTTCGTTTCTGTCATGTTTTAGCTTCCACATATAAGTGATATCATATGGTATTTGTCTTTCCGACTTCAGTTAGTATGATAATCTCTAGTTGCATCCATGTTGCTGCAAATTGCATTATTTCATTCTTTTTTATAGCTGAGTAATATTCCATTGTATATACGTACCACATCTTCTTTATCCATTCATCTGTCAGTGGACATTTAGGTTGTTTCCATGTCTTGGCTATTATGAATAGTGCTGCTATGAACATAGGGGTGCATGTAACTTTTTGAATTACAGTTTTGTCCCGATACAGGCTTGGCATTTGTTTTAATTTGAGGGTCTTCCCAGAGTGACAGCATGGTCAAAACCTGGCTGTACCAAACCTGAGGTGAACCATTTTCTTTCTTTCAAGATTCAGATGATCTTTTCCTGTATGAAACCTTCCACCAAAGCTTCCAAACTGAGTTAGACCTTCCATTCAATAAACAGTTGTCTGCCTCTGTCAGGTGCTATGCTAACGACAAAGATACAAAGTCATAGTTCCTGTCCTTATTTATGATCCCTTATTTTCAACAGACATGAAGAGACGACTCTATGTAAAGTTCCATTCTGGGCCCCCAAGTGGTTTGATATCTAGTGGAGAAGAGAGATAAGCTATCAAGCAATTATAATACAAGGTCATAAGTTTTACAGGAGGAATTTAAAGGAGAGACACCTAGCCTTGCCTAAGGTGGTCAGCAAAGGCTTCTGGAGGAAATGATATCCATAGCCAAACTTAAAGGACTGGGTACAGCTAGATAAGTAAAGGGTGAGGGGATTGGGGGGAAATGGGAATCGTGTTCTGAACAGAGGGGAATGGTTTGTGTGCAGAGTCCCGGGGCAGGGTTGAGCATGGTGATTTGGGGATACTACTACAAGTTTTTCAGTATGGCTGAGCCAGGTGCCTATGAGACATGGGGAAACAGAGGGGTTACAAATGGCATTACCATATGAACTTTATCCTGATGGTGATGAGGCTCCATTAGCTGATATTTTTCTTCGTTGGAAGTAGGGGCTTTGCCTCGTGGAGCGGGACTTGGAGGCAGATAAGATTAGAAGTGGTGAGAACAGTCAGCAGACAGAAGTAATCCAGAAGGGAGATGCTGGTGACCTGAACTGAGTGAGTGGTGGAGCAGGGGAAGAGTAGAGATTCGGAAGTGAGGTTCTGGAACCGATAACCCTTGTGGTTGGATGGAGAAGGTGAAGGAGTCAAGGAGCAGACCTAACGTGCTGTAAGATCTCATGCCTGCCTTTGTTCTAACAGCACATGTCCCATGGTATTTTAAGTGTTTGTTTCTTAGATTCCCACGTTTGACTCTAATTTACTCAAGGGTTCACCGTTGTATCCGCTATGCCCAATATAGGAGTGCAACAGGAACGTGCATGGGAAATCAAGTTATGAGATGTGTGGATGTGGCCCACAAGAAGGGACCCCTGAGCAGAGGACTGAGCGTGTGGTGGTGCCTCCTGTCCTCAGCTCTGTCGTCCTTTGCAGGCTTTGAAAGCAGGCCGAAGGGAATGGGGCGGGGGGGATGCAGTTGGACCTCAGCCGAAGGCCTTTCAGGACTGAAGCAGGGGCTGCTTGGTGTGTGGCTTTGGGCTTTTGTGCATTCACACCACTGTGTGTGACCTTGTGTTTAAAGTCTGGAGTGTGGAGACCAGGTGGGAAGAGGGACAGTGGGAGAGACAACAGCAGTGCAGAAAACCGCCAGTCTGACACATTCTGACTTGGCTGCCAGCGTCCCCTGTGCTCAGAAATGAGGTGGACTTAGGAAGTGGGGGGAAAAGAAATAAATGATGCACCCTGCAGGGAAATACTTCAGCATTCCAGAGGACTTGAGGATTAGCTAGTGTGTCCTTTTCCGGACAGAGTAGCTTTTTACAGAACCGTGAGTGATGGGATCACAAAGGGAAGTTGCTGGCTCCGTGAGTGTGTATGAAAGAGCACATGCATCAGGAATTAGAAATCCACCATACATTTGAGTTAGGTAGCTTCAGAACACGGTTATCGGTCCCACCCTCTCTCTTTCCTGAAAAGGACCTCAGCTTGCATTCCCTCTTTTATCGGACGTGCTTTGACACGAGGCTGTCAAGTCCCTGGGCAGCTAGTTGGGTAGAGCCTGCCTTCCATCATTAGGCTCCATGCAGTCTTCAGGCTACATTATTGTTCTCCTTTTATAACGACATATTTTTATTAGGACATTGCTTGCTATAAACTGCCTGAAGGGTCATGGCAGTTATGAGCACTTACTGAAAGCCATGAATATTGTGAGACCAGAAGCCTTTACATTTCACATGGCTTCTACAAAGCATTTCGTTCTCTCTCCCTTCCAAGCCTCCTTGGTTCTGTGTAACTCTTAGGGTAGTGTTCGGATTCTGTTTCTTTTTTTCTTTTTTCTTTTTTTCTTTTTTTTTTTTTTTTTGCAGTACACGGGCCTCTCACTGCCGTGGCCTCTCCCGTCGCGGAGCACAGGCTCCGGATGCGCAGGCTCAGCAGCCATGGCTCACGGGCCCAGCCGCTCTGCGGCATGTGGGATCTTCCCGGACCAGGGCACGAACCCGTGTCCCCTGCATCGGCAGGTGGACTCTCAACCACTGCGCCACCAGGGAAGCCCCTGTTTCATATTTTAATACCTCATGTAATATCTTATTAGCCCACTAATTTAGCTGCTTGAGGACTCTGATTATTTTCATGTTTATTCCTAGTTCCCTGAGTTAGGGAGGTATGGGGCTGTCAGTAAGTTACAGAGACCCTAGAAAAAGTGGCAGATTGCAACAGCAATGCCCCAGCACATGATAGCAGCAATTTCAGTTATCATAATCTTGTAGAAACACTCTTGGTTAGATTATCCTAAAATACAGGTCAAGGAGCATTTTCACTGGAAAGCAAGTCGAATTTTAAAATGCAAGAAAAACAAGTACACTTCAGAAGAAAGAAGGACCACTACAAACAGAGAAGCCGTGTTTGGGAGGAATTAAAGAGTAAAACAATTAAAGTAAATCAAAGGTAAAGAGAACTCAGAATTGGATGGGAAAGGGAAGCACTAGTAGAAGGGAGGGTAGATTAGCAATGGAACAAGGTGGCTTTTGTTTTTGCCCTTTTTTTTTTTAAAGCAGCAATTAGAGGAGGACCGACCGACACCTTAGAAACTGTGCAATCTACAAAAGTGCGAGAATGTCCCCCCTTGAGCTCCTTGTGGGCAGGAACTGATTTTGTCGTTCTGAGTTCTGTGCTTGGCACGGTGTCTTGGCATACAACCAGTATTGGTACGTGAATGGTAGGAGGAACAGTCTCTTGCATCTTTGGAGTAAGGGGCTGGGAGTTGAGAGAATGAAATTGCAGGCAGTGATCACTGTTGCCTGAAAGGGTGGAGATTTGGGGTTTGAATATTGGCATTGTAAAATAAAGGTGGTTGTATTTAGAGGCTTACATCTTTGTTGTGCGTGCATGCATGTGTGTAACAACTGAGAATGCTAACGTCATAGGGACACTGTCTGCAGTGTGGGATTTTTTGGTTTTAAAAGATCAGGCTGCATGTGGCAGTTGAGTGCTTTCTAAGAATGGTATGAAGCCTTTTCTGTGGCCTTCCCTGGAGTGGAGTCAGGTCATAAAGCTTTGTCTGACGGTGGCTGTCAGCAACAGATGTTCATGTTCAAAATATCTAGGGATTTAAGATTAGCGAGAAGGAAATGTGTAGCATGCTGCTTGGCAGAGAAAGGGGAACTGGCGTTTTCTTGCCTTTTAGCATTGGATAGGTGTGTATGGTCTGTAAGTGAATTGATAAAGATTGGTTATATATATAATTTATACATCAACATAGTTTTATGTACTGATGTGTTCTTATTGAAAGATCTAATGGGATCCTAATTATCAAATATCCATCAGTTTTTAAATGCCAGACCTTTATTAAGCTGCAAATAGGTACTCTTTCTATAATCACTTGTAATCTTACAGCATAAGAGGGACATCCTCAGAGAGAAACCATGTATTGTATGAGTTTAAGAATTGTAGATGCTTGAGACTTCCCTGGTGGTACAAGGGTTAAGACTTCGTGCTCCCAATGCGGAGGGCCTGGGTTCGATCCTTGGTCAGGAAACTGGATCCCCCATGCATGCCGCAACTAAGAGTTCGCATGCCACAGCTAAGGAGCCTGCCTGCCACAGCTTAAGACCCAGCACAACCAAATAAATAAATAAATAAATATAATTTTTAAGTTAAAAAAATGTAGATGCTTGACTTTCTAGGTTAGCATGTTTAGGTTATGATTTTAATGAAAATCCATGTAGTTTTCCATTTCAGTTGTTCAGGCATGTTTCACACATCACTCCTCACATTTTTTATGCTTCTGAAAATGTCAGTTTTTATATGTCTGTTTCAAATAAAACATCTCCATTCAAGTGTGCTACAAACTGACCTCTAAGCCAATTTGCTTATGTTTAATTAAGTGGGGTTTGGGGTTGGTATCGGCAACCACCATCAGTTGAGGTGGAAGAGGGATATGTCTTCTCCCTCAGTCATGTCTCAGATATGAGAGCAGACTCCTACAAACCCGGCTATATATGTGAACACTTCATTCCATTAGTAGGCAGGAAACAGTCACCGAGTCTGTTCTCTGAACTTGTAGATGCTCTGACAATACCTTACATGAAAAATTGTTTTGAAGCAAATGTGACATTTCTGAGGTGGGATCTTGCTAACCTAGTCAGGGTCAGGTGACAGGAAGCCTGCAAGCCAGTGGCTGCACACGGGATTGTTGCAGAATTGGGCTGTGGGCACCATTGCACAGGGTAAGGTTGGGTTCCTCAGATTCTCTGAGCTTGTTCATCCTTGGGTGGAGTGCCTAGTCCACATTTCTAGCCAATCCCCAGATCTTAAACACCATGGATTCACCAGTGAGAAATCTTGGCCGACCTCCATTGAACTAATTTACAAAGCATTTAGTGTTGAGAAGAGGGAGGTGAAGAGTCTGAAGTAGCTGCCTCTTGAGTGATGCCTCTGATGAGCATCTTTCAAACGCTGGCCAAACACTTCCAGAGTAGGTGTGCCTGCTTCGGGTAGATCACGACACCTGGAGGGTAGATTAACATCCCTGTCCTATTTTCTGCCCTAGACTATTTTAAAGTAAATTATGTTCATATGACTCTTACTGGGAAGTAATTTCCTCATTTAGGGAGCTTCCCTGGTACCAGTCAACCTTGGTTTCTTCTCCTTCCTATCCTGATTCGCATCAGGTTCTTCTTTTTGCCTGGGTACATATGTTCATGGCCTGTGTGCCCCCCCGACACACACACACACACACACCACACACACACACCACACACACACACACACACACACACACACCCTCTTTCACCTCCGCAGATTCCATCGTCAAATTCCTCACCACACTGTACTTCCAAATTCCCAGCCCCTTTCTGTATCCCAACCACACTGAGTCTGGGGACATGTATTCATCAGATACACTGGCTGACTCATACTCGATATTGGTTTTATGTGTGTGTTGAATGAGGGAGGTGGGATGGTAGTCTTATATTCTTTATGTTCCAGACTAAAATATAGAGTTTAAGATAAGGACCTTGTATGCATTTTCTAAACTACCCTCACCCTCAGTTTAGCAGAGCACAAAACTCATATTAAACACAATAAATATTTAAGAGCGAGAATATGGGCAAATTATGGGGAGGTATATTTAGATGCCTTTTAATTCCTGGTCAGTCACTTGTCTGGGGGAAAAAAAAAGTCCTACTATACTGTTGAGGGCTTAACGCTTCACTGTTGCCAGCCACAGTCTTGTCACTACATTCCCTGCCCTATTTTCTCCCTCTGTTAATGCTAAAATATGTGCTACAAGAGCCTAATAAATGGAATAGGGTAGATCAAATTGTGGTGGCTACATAAAAAGAAAACACAACACTCAACCATATGTCCATTAAGTCAGGTGGAGACTGTATCTTAATCTTATCACTGCTGACACAGATGGCATAAGCATGGACACCATTTTTATTAGCAAAAAATGCAAGAACACTCTAGACACAGATATTTATAAATTTAAGGAAAACACTCTCCATTCCTCCCCAACCCCACTTTTTTTTTTTTTTGTCCAGTCTTGGTGTTTCTTTTTTACGAAGAGTAGGTAAGATAAATGTGGGACCTGACCAAAGTGTGATGATCCAGGAAGTAGATGATTCCCTGTAGAAATGGCCACAGAAGAAGGAGAATGTCCAGGATCAGCTTACACCAGGAGCTACAGTCCAGTGTTTGAAAGCAGCTACTTTCCTGTTCTGAGTGCAATGGTGTCCTTGAATGGGAAAAAACATAACTTGCTTTTTCCTTGACAACTTAATATAAAACTCTTTTCCAAGAAGAAATTTCTGTACCAGGTCTTTACAATAAAAATTACTGCATCCATAAAGGTAGTCATGTACCCAAAGCCTAAAGGAAATCAGGATAGGTCTCAAAGTGTATATTTTCTGTCATCTTTCTATTTCCTTTGTGGTCTTTATGGGCTGTTTGGAGGATCCCCGTGGAATTACCATAGGTACAGGCTGATGTTTTTTTTTTACGTGTTGCGTAGGCAGAGCATGACTGATTGGGCACTGTTGACAAATGACAATTGGGAGCAATAACATTTGGGAATGAAAATAATTTTTGAAGCCTTACTTTCTGTACTTCTGAAGCATTTTAATAAGTCTGTTCTTTATGACTTTAGGTAAACATGTCAAATAATCCCTAAAATCTGAATGAGTTTTGTATGTGTGGAGTATTGAATTGCTTAGAACGTCAATCTTGGAATATAAGAGCCTGTCAGGATACCTAGACTCTAGATACAGAATATAATCTTGTTGGGTATAAAGCTCCTATAAAAACCCTGGGTAAGAGATATTATTTCAGGACGGCAATTGAAGAGGCAGTTTGTATCAATCCACTTCTTTTGAAGTATTTTAGGATCTGTCCTTGGATAAAATTAGACCACTGTAGGAAATTAGACCACTATAGGATGTTGATGTGTTCCACATCCCTTAACCCCTCACAGAGTGTCTTCAGGATCTGACCTCAGTGTTAGGCCCCTGAATTTTGTAGTGAGTTGTAATATACATGTCCATGTGTGGATTTTGTGACCATGTTCTTGGTGACATTGCCTTTGGGTAATGTCATGGGGACTTCTATAATTCTTGAGGTGAGAGATGTCTCTTGAAAGAACTGAATCTTTCCAGAAAAGGAGGTGTTTTTGGTTTTTTACATGGTATTCTTGTTAGCTAAAACGTCTGTAACTTCTTCTTAGTCTCAGTTTGTAGTAAACTTAAAAGGTTAGTGTTACTTTCTTATAGCAATTGTATTTGTCTCTTATGGTTGGAAGACTTGCTTTTTTTCAGTTTTTCTTCACCTCACATTTCAGATGAAAATGAAAATCTTATCCTATCTCAAAGGACTTAGTGAAAGAAAGTAGTAGTAAAAATCATTATCCAGAGGATTTGGTCCTTTTTACTCTCTCTCTTTTTTTAACACAAGGCAGCAGCCTGAGACAGGTGAGAAACGTTCAAGAGGCCAGCTACAAATAGCTGCTGGGTGTTCTTGAAGGACTGTAGTTTTCCTTCCGCATAAGATTAAGAAACTTTGTAGAAAGGAATTGGTCTTGTCCATCAAAGGGTAAAGGACAGCTAGATGCCAACTTCCTTCTCATAAAATCATTTTGTTGAGGTTCTTTTCATAGATGCATTTCTATTAAGCTATTATTACCACTGGCTAGGGTCAAAATGGAGCACAGATTTGCCCCATTTCACCCAGTAGGTATAACTCTGAAAAGTCATGTGAGTATAACTCATAAATCAGCTCATATTTTAAGCATTCTAGGAAAACCCCTTATTCAAGGAAGCCCTGCTGAGAATCATTTTCTAAAGTGCTGTGCTCACAGATAACTGGATAACTACATGGATGGATGGATGAAAAGAAGGATCCTTTTATACGAACAACCCCTTTATTAAAGGCATTCTCTAAGATTCAATTCCTCCAAAAACACTGTCTCCCAAAGTTGGGTGGGTGTCGCTGGACCCTGCTCCAGTAATGGCCTTCCTGTGTCTCTATCATTGCACTGTGTTAATGTTCATTAAAACAGGTAATACTTACTGAGTGCTTACCATGAACCAGGCCCTGTACCAGACATCTTTAATCTGTTATCTCATTTAATTCTCGAGGCAGTCCTATGAGCTGAGGAGGGTGCAGTTTAAAGAGGCTTGCCCACAGCTTGCCATACTCACATAATTAGTAAACAGTACGGTCTAGTCACAAATGTGAGTCTGTCTGATTCCAAAGCTTCTAACCCCTGAATTCATGTCTTTATAATGTGTGTTTGTCTCACCACTAGAGGCCAGCTCCCTGAAAAATTTAGCCCTGTTTGGTTTTTGTTTTTGTTTTTGTTTTTTTTGCTGCACCGATGGCTTGCGGGATCTCAGTTCCCTGACCAGGGATTGAACCCAGGGCACGGCAGTGAAAGCCCGGAATCCTAACCACTAGGCCACCAGGGAACTCCCATTGAGCTCTGTTTTATACGTCTTTGTCTTCTCAGTTTCAACCACCATGCCTGGTATGTAAAAGGCTCTTAATTTGAATGAATGGCGAAGGAAGACCTGGGTTCCACTCTAGTGCTGGCACCAGGTAAATCATCGAACCTCCCTAGAGCAGCACATAAAGTGGGGAAGTAATCCTTGCCCTGGCTATATCACAGAGCTGTTGTGAGGATCAAATGAGAAAGATCTTATGGAAACCATGAGGAGCTGTGTAAATGTTAAGAAGGATTCATATACCAATTACCTGATTTACCCATTTTGTACATTCAAAATGGTTCAAGGCTGGGGTTCCTCAGAGCACCTGAAATATTTAAATTTTTGGAGAATAATTGGCCTAAGGAAAGATAGGGAACAAAGATTTTTATCAAGCCAGGAGGAGAAAATGCTCCAAGATAAATTTAAAGTCTTACGGTGTTCATGCACATAACTGACAGATGGGCAAAAAATAGGGATTCCAGTTAGATGGAAAATATCCCCCCAGGCTAGTGGAATGTACACTGGGTGAGGAGTTCATTCAGGGACCAGGTGCTTAGCAAGGCTTGGGTGCTGCCTTTCTTGGGGAAGTGCTTCATCTTGTTGCCAGGCCTCAGGTTTCCCTATCTGTAAACGAGATACCTAGACTGAATGACTCCAGTGACCTATCATTCTAAACTTGTGTGTTTGGGGCAGCCCTGCAGGACTGAGGTGCCTAGCTGTCACTGTTCACTGGGGATGCCAGCACAGAGCTGGCTGCCAGCTTTGGGCTTTTTCACGTGCTGGCAGAGGGCTGGGCAGACCCTCCTAGGCTGAGGCAACAGAGGGGACCCATCCTGTGTTGTGTCCTCAGGTACCTTATAGATGCTGGATCCCAAAGCTGGTCTGTGCCCTGCATCAACTCCTCATTCACGCCTGTAGCGCTGGTTTCAGTAGTCTTCTTTGGGAGAATGTTCTGTTTCCCCCTCGTGCCACCCTCATCGTTTCTTTACCATCTCACCTCTAATGCATTGTTTCAAAACTGTTAGATTTCCTGTATTTAAAGCAAATCAGAGATTTTCCTACTGTACAATAGAAAGATGTTCTTTAAGACTTTCTTTCAACCTTGGAACTATTTATACTTTCCAAACTTAGTCTTTGGATAGAAAGCCGTTTGAGACTGGTAAGAATGTGTCCTCTGATAACATCCTGTGTTTTGTAATGTTTGTTTTCGAGTGCATTGTTTAAGTAAGCGTCATGTTGACACTAGCAGGTACACAGAGCAGGAATGACTACCCACACTTTACAAATGAGCCTGAAAAGGGAAGGAAGGCACACAAGGGACATGGCAGCGCTAGGCTCAGATTTTGTTTTCGCCATCATATTTTGTCCACCTTCTCAACAGTACAAAGCCACTTTCACCTACCTGGCCATGCAGGCACCAGCTTGGCCCTGTTGAGGACGCAAGCAGGGCAGTGATAATACTGTCATTACAGCTGCGGAGATCGAGCCTCAGATGCTGACCTCTGCTCACGGGCCTGTGGCTGTCAGGCCTCTAATCTACCTCCGCTGCCTCCTGGGCCTGCTCTGTTCACCTTATGGGTAGATTTTCATTTCAGCACATTCTGTGAAAGTTTCAGGCAGGGCCCTCATCTCACCAACATAAAAGACATCATGTTTCAGGAACTCATTGGGGAACACGCTAGTAAGGCAGGGTCAGGAGATGGGGAGAGGGGGAAGGCAAAGACCAGCACTTGGATTGCCTGCCTCCGTAACCCAGAGCAGGAAGGAGCCCTCAGTGATGGAATTCGCTGCCGCTCTGTCTGTAAAAACCATAAACCAGCTCCATTCCCCCTGCTTCAGCCCTGTCATGGGTTTAGGGAAAAGTTACAGACAGTTCCCCTTTAAATCCTAAGTATTTGTCTGTATCCCCTATTATCGCCTATTTGCATTTATTAGTTGTTGCATGTAAAACTAAGACTTCAAAATGGATTCAATGTAATTTTCTAAATTAATCCACCTTGAATTTGAGGTCTAATATCTGACAAATAGCAAAAGGTATTAGGATCAGAAAGTACTTGGAATTACCCTCCTCTCTGGTAATAATTAGAATTCTGGGACAGAGAGCAAGCAACCTGGGAAGGAATCCCCACCCTTACTGAATTTCTCCTGGGTCCTTGATGTCCCTGCTTTCCCCTCATGTTTTTCTACCTGGAAGCTCGTCTCTGCAGCCCACAGCCTGCTCTCTCTCCCCTCCCTCCGCCAACCACTGGTATCTCTCCCCTGTGATGTTTTCTGCAGCTCCCTCCCATCTGCCCAACTGGTTTGAACAGAGACTTGAATAAGCTTCAAGTATTTTAATACTAAAAGTACATTTTTAGTTGGTGCATTTTTTTCCCATTTTAATGCATTTCTAAGGAAAAGAGGTTGACTTTTTCAATGGCTGTCATCACAATTTTAGAACTAAAAACCTTGCTTTTCAAGATCAATAAGTAGAGCCTTTCTGAGAAGAGAGTTGTGTGTGCAAAGGGCTTCATCTGTTGAGATGCTTTCATAGCTTAACATTTCGTGCTGGAAAAATCCTTTGCGATCATTTTATATATGGCCTAGCATTCTTGTGCTTGCACGTAATGCTGATGAAATTGTTCTTGCAAAACCTCAAGACTGTCTCTCCAGGCATGCATGTCGGCTTCTCTGGGAACACCCAGTTATCTCCTTGACAGTTTGTAGGCTCTGTACTCATTCCTCTTATTTATCTTGTCTGCTCAGAAAGGCTGTAGAGAGAGACCAGGAACAGGGATAAAAATTGCTGGAAAAGATGGGAAAGGGGAGGGAATTGGTCCACTCAGTTTGGTTCCCTGGCACCTTCAAGTTTTGTTTCATTGACTTCTGTTCAGAACCAGTTTAGACTGTTTTGGTTAAGAACCAGTCTTAGTAATTGTTTCAGCATTCTTTGAAAACATATCGCATTCAGTCCAAATTAATCTGAGAATCAGACACCACGTTGCCTTGCCTTGGCTCTGTGGCAGACATCTAATAGCAAAACCCATACATCTGGTATTTTTGAGCTCGTCTTAACCCGTCGTTTAATACGCAGCCTTTATTTGTAATGTTTTGATTTGGTGGCAGTGGTGGTGCATCCAGGAACGATACTTTGCCATGGTGGTTGTGTTTCATAGAACCCAAGAGTGGTTTTTATCGCCGCATCTATGTAAAATCCTCAGCGCCTGGTTGAGTGGTTGAATATTGGACGCCTTGTTGCTTTGTTAAAGCCACAAAGTTTGGAAGTGAAATCATCACACCCAAGTGATCCGGCTTATGTCAACTCTTCCATAAATAGTACGCGCTGGGGGAGTATTCTCTGGCCCCCGGGGAAGGTCAGCAGAGTGGTTGTGAGCCAGAGTAATCTGGTCTGGGTCGTGCTGAAAGCTCTTATTGATATGGGATTAGTCTCAGTGGAGACACCATGCTGTCACATGGACATCCCTGCGATCGAGACGGGAGGCCAGTGGGGGGGAGGGGACGCCGCTGAGTCACTGAGTTCATTAAAAGGCTACTACGCGGGCGGCTGGCTGGGAAGACCAACCCTGGACTCTGCAGTGCCGCCACACCCACACCTCCAGGTCCTTAAGGCTCCACTCCATGCCCGGCAAGGAGGACGGCAGCACTTGACAAGGTAGGAACTGGAGAAGCTGATCTATGTGACAGTCACATAGCTGCGCACAGTCCCGGTGGTGGCAGAGTGAGGCCCCGGCGGAAATGCAGGTCCACAGCCTCTGGTCCTAAGTGTTGGGTTTCCATACTGATGGGAAGGTGGCTCTGCACCAAAAGAGCTCCTGACCCGGTGGCTCAAAAGTTTGGAAAGGGGGAAAAGGAAATCGTATATGTTTTACTTACGTAGCCAGCAGTCAAATACTGTCAAATGTTTTTCCAGTTTGAGCATTATTGAAAGTCACGTGTAAACTTGGCAGTGAGCAGGCGTTGTTGATGTAGGTGGAAAACAGGGTTGAGAATTTGTTAAGCTTCTGTTCTTTCTTAGTCTGAAACTTATATACCACTAGAAAAAGTACAAATACGGCAAATTTTTGTCTGCATTGGGGCTAGAGAAGGAAAGTAGAAGGTATTTGGGGGAGGGGACAGTTGGGGCAGAAGTCATGAAGTCCAATAAATCGTCTCCCTTCTCTAAGTAAAGAGAGTAGTTATGTGGTCTTTGCCTTAAGTTTTGTTCCCAGCCTTAGACACCTAGTCCTTCTTCTGTGTATGAGTGTGGGCTGCGTGCTGGATGCAGATGGCGTGTGTATTCTTGTGTCCTCACCACATACACCGGAGACATAGCTGAGTGACTGTTAATACATGAACATGTCCAAAGAAAGAACTACAGAGATGGGTCTAGACAAATTGTGTATGCGTGTGTGTTGTCAAAAAAGATTGAAAATTGGTGGCAGTGCCTGCAGAAAACCTTGTAAAGTAAACTCTAACTGATGGAGGAGCTCCCCCAGTGTAGGTTATTAGTTCTGGAGAATTGATTTTGGCAAAGTGACTGCTTGGACTACGTGTCTTTTTTTTTTTTTTTTTTTTTTTTTTTTTTAAAGGAACGACTGAAGAGTCATTTCTCCTTGGCATTCTCCGAGCATTCAGGCAGAACACAGGGTTGCTTTATTTTTTGAACTTCTTCCTCCATCCCTCCCTTTTTTCCCCCCTTTGCCAAACTGAACACTGAATTCTGTTCATCTCAATTGGTTCGGAGGTGTCTAATGCAAGGAAAGCAGACAGTGGATGTTTGGTGGCTTCGGGGAAAGGGGGGATTAGTAATGGAGGATAGAGGTTGCACAGGGTCATGGAAGAAGGAAAGCCTGTTTGGTGCAAGAAATGTTTGCTGTTTAATTGGTTGTGTTGGCAGCCAGTAAGGCCTGGGAGGGAGGGAGAGGAAAGATGAAGAGAATGGGGTGGGGAGGGTCATTTCTTGCTGCTGTCACCTCTTTTCTGGCTAGCATGAGTGGAGCCTGTCGGAAAACATGTTGCTTGGATGGCCCATCAGAAAACTACTTCATTCCTGGCTCCCCTGGTCTCAATTAGCTGGAAAAACTTTCTTGGTTTAATATGTCCCTCTAGCAGAGTAAGAGTTTCCCCTTTTAAAGAAAAAAGAATGTGTGTCTTGGGCATTAATGAACCTTTGCTAAACTAACCTTCCTGAATAATTCAATTACTTATTTTGAACTAAAAGAGCACCTAAAAAATTAAGAGTTGCAGTATGACCCAGAATATGGTTTAAATATTTCTTTCAAATTTTAAGTAAAGTTCGAAAAATGAGACTGTCAAAAGAATCAACTCTGAAATGCAAGAGGTTTGTTTAGCAACACTCATAACGGGGGAGAAAAACAAAAGCTATTTGGTTCTTGGGTTTTGTAAGTTACCAGCAAGGAGCCGTGGATCGGGGCCTCAGTCAAACCTAGGGCCCTAGATTATGGAGGGGTGGGAAGGCTAGATTGCAGCGGGCCAGTCGTTTCTAACTCCCGATCCAAGCGTTCGTGGTGGCAAGTCAATTTTAGGGGAGTAGATCGGAATCTTTTTTCCCACGTGTAATGGTTCAACGTAAGAATTTAAATGTTTGATGTTAAATAAACTGCCGTACCCCAGATACCCTGCAGATTATCCAGTGTAGAATGTTAGCCCTTTGCTGCATGGTCAAGTTAACTTTTGTTCAAGAAATGCGAATACACTTACAGGTACAGCCTGACACAAAGTCCAGCTAAGGAGTCTTCTGGCCTCCCTCCTGGTCTCACCTAGATAGCTCTGGGGGTACTGTCTAAATTCAAACCCCCTCATTGCTCTAATTTTGAAATTTCTCTTTGTTTTGGGGTATTGATATTTTTGCTTCTGAGATTAGCTGGATTTTTTTTTTAATTTCTTATGTTTTATCCAACATTTCTATATATTTGAAATGAGTAAGAGTAATCCTGTATCAGCTCAGTCTGCTGTACAGACCCAAGCTGTAGCATAACTAAGTGGAACTGGGCAGTTCAGTACGTGAGAACATTTCTTCAAGTTGAACCAGAACGTCTTGGGGTGGAAGGAACCCTGCCGCAGCCCTCCTTCATATCGTCTTCTGCCTTCTAATGGGGAGACCGTCTGTGCAGGCAGGCAGCCAGTGATGTATTCTTATAGCCACTCATGGTTCCACTCTGAAGCTGTCATCTTGACACACAGCTGCTCTCCTGTACCCTCCTCTGGGTGGCTTTCACTGAACAAGACACACCTTCCTCTTGCTCTGTCCCTTCCACCAAGGCCATAATTGTATGAGATCGCCTTTCCTTTCCTTTGGAAGTTCAGGTTCGTGCTGTTTACCACCCATAGTCTGCGTGTTTATGATGATATTCCAGTTCCCTTTTATTTTTTCCTTTTAGGTTTGAAACCCCTTCTCTGCTAACTTATCATATTTATTGCCTTCCACTGTAGCTGGGTGTTAAGTTTTACGTAAGTGTCTTTCTCCACTTCCCAAATTGTACATTAAAACTTGTTCAAGGGGCTTTCCTGGTGGCGCAGTGGTTGAGAGTCCACCTGCCGATGCAGGGGACATGGGTTCGTGCCCCGGTCCGGGAAGATCCCACATGCCGCGGAGCGGCTGGGCCCGTGAGCCATGGCCGCTGAGCCTGCGCGTCCGGAGCCTGTGCTCCGCGGAGGGAGAGGCCACAGCAGTGAGAGGCTTACCGTACCGCAAAAAAAAAAAAAAAACCCAAAAAAACAAAACTTGTTCACCTTGTCAGTTTCTTGACTGCAGAATTTCTTTTCACTTGTGGTCGAGAGGTGTTCTTTCTCCCGTTAGGAGTCATCATTCTAGCACCTTACACATGTACCTAAAAAAATAACAATAATAAATACGAATCCTGTTTTCCATCATCATGTATGTTACTCTAATCCCTGTCCACCTTTATCTTTAAGAATCAATGACCTTCACCTGAAAGAAACCAGGAAAACACCTCCCTTTGGTTTCAGGACTGTCCTCAGAAAGTCCAGGATGTGTTCATGGGGTCACTTGTTCCTGTGTAAATTAGCAGATGGGAAAGGAGAGGGCGGGGTCAGCCTTGGCGAGCTGTCGCTTCTTTCCCCTGTTTGTCATTTTCTTCAGGAAGTCTGCCATCACTGGGGAGTAATGATCTCATCCACGTGGGAGCCCAACAGGTTTCCCACCCTCACCATCTCTTGGAGCATCCCAGGGCTTGGTTCCATAGCCCAGGACATTGGGTGCCAGCTGCTGCAGTGCTGCTGCTTCACTTCCTGCCCTTTCTAGCCCTAGGCTTACCTCTTTTTAGATAAGGAATCCTTCCAAGAATCTGAAAACTGCAATGCTTCCTTCTGGAGAAAATATACACACATTCAAGTCTACTCTCAGGGGATTCTGCAGTTCCTAATCAAGGGGGAGGAACCCAGGTTAAAGACCCCTGGCATGAATCATACACAGGTTGCTTTGAAACTGGGCAGTTTATCTTACTGCAGTCTGTATTACGGATTTTTTGTTCTCTATATTGTGTGACTCCATTTAGTATTTACTTCTGGAATTCAGGTGCCCAGAAATGGGTTAGTCACAGCCTTCGGTTTATATCATGCTCACCTCTGGTCTATGCAGAAGTCACTTTTATTTCTGCGTAACAACACTTGTGAGCCCACCCCCAACACAGAAACTAGAATGTGACACTGTTCGCCTCAGCCTGTGCCGTCCTGCCTACAGCCCAGCCTTGGGTCGCCTTGGGCCTCGGACCCATTGTTCCTTTGCTGTCTTCTGAAATAACTTTGTCACATTTACACATTTCTAAAAGGTTAACTGGGGTGTGATTTTGTTCTTAAATCCTCTCTAGAAATATAGAAATTGTCCAAGCTTCATTTATTTTAAAATACCCGAGCACCTACTAGGTGGCCGGAGAAGATGGGAACAGAATGACAGCCCCTGCTGTCTTGCAGCTCAGAAAGATGCAAAAACCCTTTAAACTCAAATATGCACGTCAGCAGAGACACGAACAAGTGGAACCACCTTCTGTGGGTGCTGCCATGTCTACGTGGAAGGAGACCTGTTTTATGCCAGACTAATAAACCTGAGGAGGGATGCAGCCCTGCAGCGCACCCACTTTCCTCGTATCTGAAGCTGTGTCTCTCCTTGCACGCCGGCAGCCCATCTCCCACCTGTCACATCTGCACAGCCCTATCCGTGCACCCTTGGCCACGTTGAGACACCCAGACTTAGGTGACACGCCTTCACTGTCCTCCTCACATGCCTCCCCTTCACCTCTCCTCCTGCCTAGGTTTTTGGAGGGCAGCCTAGCACGGTACAGAGAACACAGGCTGTGGTGTCTGCAGCTTTGGGTTCAAGGCCTGGCTTCACAGTTGTTCTATGACCTTGAGTGGGTTACTTAACGCCCTCCCTCTTCTTGCCTCAACTATAAAGTGATGAAAGTAATACTCCCTCATAAGGTTGCTGTGAGGATTGAATGAAATAGTGTGCTTTATTTAATTTATCTCTGAAATCAATGAAATAAAGTGCTTAATATGTAGTGCCCTGTATGAAGTAGGTCCTTGATATTTGATGCCGTCACTAATTGTTGTTTTGGCCTGCTATAGCCTGAGAAATAGTAGGAGGCGAAATGAAAGAAATTGACTCTGTCCCTTGCCGTCTGAGGCATCAGACTTCCCGTGTACGAGGGGTCATATTGAGAACTGCTTTTAAGAAGAAAGAAGCCTGTCACAGTGACCACCTGGCCCACGGCAACCCTTCTCACTTCAAAAGGTCTGAAGTCCTACTTCTGCCATATTAGCACATGCTACCATTTCTTGCTCATGTTACCACAGTTTTGTTCCATGTCCAGAACTAGGGTTCAGACTCTCTGAGGGCAGAGGCTCTCTTTTATTTTCACTGTTACATGCAGGACAACACCCTTAATAAAGAGTTGCCGAGAACGTCAGCGGAGGTTCTGGATCACAGGCACCACACTCACACCTGGAACCCACAGATGTGCTTCTATTTACCCACACAGTATTTTTAAAAAATTAGTAAGTGTCCCTTGCATATCAAAATATTTCACTTGAAAATCTAGATATTTGGATTTTTTTTTCCTTGCAGAATTATCTAGCAACATGGAGCCCACATTCCCACCTGGCAACAAATGCTGGAGTTGAGAAGCAGACACCCACGTTCTCCCAGTTTACGATAGGCTCCGCTGCTCCCTGATGCTCACCCAGCACTGTCCCCTCGTGTTGCACCCACCTGACCTCCTGGAGTTTGTACAGGGCACTACATATTAAGCACTTTATGTCCTAGATTTCACTGGCATTGGGGGCCCAATCCCCATTATGGTCTGAGAGCCCGATACCAGAAGGGGAGTACTCACTCATGTAGTGCATCTTCTAAGACCTGGCACTGGGTGCTGAGGGAGGGCAAGAGAGGCAGAGCTGGGGCACGGGACCAGTTCGTGTCTGTCACCAATAGGTTCAGGGATGACTGTGGTGAACGCCTGTATCTGCGAAATGAGCGGTGCAAATAAAGAACTGAAAGAAGGAGTCCCTACCTCTCCCTGAGCTGCTCATGGGGGTCCCCTGAGTGAGACCCAGCTCTTTAAGGACGATAGGGTTTCAGTATCTGGAGGAGAAAGCGGCCTTCTCCCCCGAGAGCATGACATATGCAGGGAAAGGCAGCTGTGACTTGACCAGTTTGACCCATATGGGAAGGAGCAGAGGGAACTGAAAAGAGGGGGTGATATCAGACAAGCGGCCTTCAAGGCCAAATAGTGGCATTTGGAGCATAGGCAGTGGGGAGCTGCCAAAGACTTTTGAGAAGATTGCAATCAAAGGAGCTTGAGAAATGAAATGAAAACTTTTTTCAATTGTCAGCAAACATCCCAAAGGTAGAAGTGGCTGTGGACATGTTTGCTTGGATGTCCGGGGCACCCTCCATCCTGCTGCTTCTTGAAGCTGCTTCTTCCAAGGGTGCCCTGATGAGGTGGGAAAGATCCCCTTTCCTTCTTAGGCCTGTGGCTTCTGTCAGGTTGGCAGGGTCCCAACACTGTCAGGCCCAGAGCCCGTAGACAGGTGATAAATTTCACGTGCAATTTGAAGTGCATTAAAGGGGTGTGGTGACACTTAAAGAGGAGCTTAACCTGCCTGTCAGATACAGAGATGGAAAGTGTTTCTTGGGCTGCTCTAAACTATTTCAGACTCATTCGGACAGTGTGTGTCTGGCTCCAGCCAGATTGTAAGTCTGATTCTCTAAGTGAGACTTCACTAGGTTCTGATAGTTGTTAATTTGCTGCCCGCCGTTGAGCACCGGCAGAGACGCTGCCTTCCTGGTGTTTGGTGCCGAGGTCTGGGTGTTGGTGAGAAACACTGCTGTCCCCTTCGGAGCACATTCTACTAAGAATACTGCTGCTACTGCTGAATAATTACTGCTTGATGCCTTCGCGAAGTCTGCCTCTGTCCTCACCGAGTGTGATCTACATGCTCTCTTGGAGCCGACTTCCTTTGCTGCTCTGTTCAATGAACGCTCTGATATGTCTAGTCTGCACTGTGCCCTCGGAAAGCCTGTGGCATAATCACCATCAGAAACGGGTACGGATGCTTCTTAGCTGCGATGACCTGGTTTCACTCCCAGTTAAACACCCCTGCCCCCAGCGACGGAACCGCCAGCCTGGCTGTGATGTTGCCACAGAAAGCAGCGAAGTGAGATCTGCCCCTGGAGCTGCAGGGATGCTTATTCCTTTATCTGTTTTGTGGTTGTTTTAGGTCTGGTTTATTTCATTTGCTTTTTGCACTGCATCTAGATATGTTTTCGCAATGGGTCCTCAAGAAATGACTGTTGATAAAGGAGTTCAGGTTTGCAGAAGCCTTGAATAGAGTGGAGTGGTCATCACATAGCAGCCACATGGCATCAGGAGGCCTTTCAGATAGCCTTAGGTCATTTTCTATGGGGCAGTGCTGGACTTCTTTTCCCCATTCACTCAACAGAAGTTTCTCAGTCCTGTTTTGTGTACACTAAGTGTGCCTCAAAGCCCTGGAGAAGTGAGTGACAGATAAGTGACCATTGTGCACACCTGCTGGATTCCTGGACTTCTTTGTGACAAATTCAAAGCAGAATCATTCACTTGTCAAATAGAACCATTTTTCTTTTTCCCCAACCATAAAACCAGAAATGTGATGTTTATGTCACTTAATGGACTTGGGTTTGAAGAAGGAGTCCTCTGGACGCAGCTCAGTTTTACCCGTGTTATTTCTGCAGTTCGTGCAACAGCTGCCAGGTGAATGGTGGCACCTGCAGACATGAAGTAGAATGGGCAGCGGGCTGATCCCCAGGTGTGGGTAAGTGGAAAAAAAACAGGAATAGCCCACAAAACGTGCTTTCATAGAAAAGTAACACCTATTACGTAGGTAGTGCTTTGGTTAATCATTCTTCAGAACAGAAACAGGTTAGAGGAGGAGTTTCGAGGTGTATAGCATTCAGGTGTAAAGGAACTCCCAGGTGGACTAGAGACTTAAGTGTGCAAATTGGCCCCATAAACAAATGGAAATGCACGTGTGTGTGCGAATGAGGGGTATCACCTCTGGGAGAGTGGATCCCAAGCTATGAAGTGGTTTCCTATGTGAAGCAGAATTTACTCTTACTTTATGTGTTTCTGTATTTTTTTGGATTTGTAACAGTGAGTCAGATACACACAGATACATGCACATGTACACATATATGAACCTGACTGGATATGGAAGGAATTCCTAGGCTTAAAATTAGTGGGAGAGGGGCTTCCCTGGTGGCGCAGCGGTTGAGGGTCCGCCTGCCGATGCAGGGGACACGGGTTCGTGCCCCGGTCCGGGAAGATCCCACGCGCCGCGGAGCGGCTCGGCCCGTGAGCCATGGCCGCTGAGCCTGCGCGTCTGGAGCCTGTGCTCTGCAACAGGACAGGCCACAACAGTGAGAGAGGCCCATGTACCGCAAAAAAAAAAAAAAAAAAAAAATTAGTGGGAGAAATGACCAAAGAATAGATCAATCGGATTTGACGACAACTATGTTACTTTTATGGGAAGAATTTAGACAAACTGGAGAAAAATATTTCCAACATATTCATGTTACCATCCTCAACTAGCGTCGTCTATGCTGAGAGCATCTGGTAGGTTGAATAACGGCACCCTCCTCCTAATCCCTAGAATTTATGAATATGTTACCTTACAAGATAAAAGGGACTTTGCATATGTGATTAAGTTACTTTTGAGATGGAAATGTTATCCTGGATTACCAGGTGGCTCCAATATAATCAAAAGGCTCTTTATAAGAGGGAGGCAGGAAGATGAAAGTCAGAAGAGATGTGATGACAGAGGGTCAGAGTCTGAGAGAGGTTTGAAGAGCAAGGCTTTGGCTTTGAAGATGGAGGAAGAGGCCTTAAGCCAAGGGAGTGCCAGCAGCCACCAGAAGCCAGAAGAGGAGAGGAAACGAATTCTCCCCTGGAGCCTCCGCGAGTCTTAATGTTGGCGTAAGTGAAACTACCTCAGACTCTGACCTCCAGAACCATAAGATAATAAATGTGTGTTGTTTTAAGTCACTGAGTTTGTGGTAATTTGTTTCAGCAGCAATAGGAAGCTAACACAGAGCCCAAATAAATGAGAAACTTTCCTAGTGATGATGTCTTGCTGTCACTTAGCAAGTGCTTCCGTGTCCGGACTGAATTGTGTGCTTTGCCTGTATCATCTCTCTTAACCCTCACAAATCTATGGGGAAGGTGGTATAACTCTCGTTTTTGCAAATAAGTAAAGTAAAAGGCTTAAGTCGTTAAACTGTACATCACACCATTAGTGTCAGAGCTAGGAGTCTATCTGCCCACATGACCCCATACATATGTATCTTTATGTATGTGTCACTTACGAGTACATGCAAAGGATATATGCTAACCTGTCAATAGTGGGTGGGGTTATAAGTGATATTTTCCTCTTATGGTTTTTTTTATTTACAAATTTTCTACAGTGAGTATATAATCTTAAGTTCAGGAGAAGGAGGAAAAGTTTTTAGTGAAAGACTCGTACCTTGCCTCTCGTGGTTTATCGTCATTGAGAACAAAGTCTCCCAGAGAATGTTCTTTTCTGAATCAGAAGCCCTCTAGAAAGCACTCTCGAAGGTGGTTGTCAAACGGTGCCTTAACCTAATAGTTGGCCTTATCAAAACATCTCCAGGTATTGTCCTTGCTTACTCTCAGGTGTGCGCACATGTTCTGGGCCAGGGGGAGGGGAGGGAGGACTGCTGTGGTGAAGGGAGGGACAGAGATGGTGGGATATGTGGCCCTGGGACCAGCAGAATGTGGAAGGTGCAGTCCTGGGGACTGATGGCCTACCAGCAGGCTGCTTGTTTCGGTCGCTTTTCTGTAATTGCTTGTGTCACCTTCACCATCACGTAAAAAACTCAAAAATGGTGGCACCACCCTTAGCCCCGTGACCCTGCTTCCTTTCTGTTGCCCTTCATGTGCACAGAGGTGTGGCTCAAGAAGTAGTGCTGCCAGAGGTAAGGAGGAAATCTCTGCCTGCATCACTGTGAGATCAGGGAGCCCTGATCTTTGTTGATGACAAACAGCTGTCATCTTTGTTTCCCTTGCGCCCCTCTTTCTTCCATCTGCCCGTCCTTCCTTTGCTCCAGCAGAAGGCCGCAGCCTGGCTGTGGGAGAACATGGTCCAGCGGGAGGGCCTGGGTGCCGTCTGGATTCTGTAACGTCATGCTCAGGACAAGCCATGTTTCCCCACATGAAACTTTGTTTCACCAGTTCCACTGATGCTCCTGCATGAGCCAGGGCCAGAAAGGGCCATGTTAAAAAAGAGAAGAGACCCCGCTTCCTCGTTCCTCTGAAGGGATAGAGGAAAGGAGAGTGGCAGCAGCAAAGGCCAGGGCTGACCTGAAATGAGAGGCGTAGACAGCTGACTGGGAGGCTGGGGGAATTGAGAACAGAGTAGACACTTGCAAAGAATTCTCAAACCCTGTTCGGAAAAATGTGTGGAAAGCTGCTGTGGAGACTGATGGGGGCAGACCACCCTTCCCAACCCTTCCCACCTCTGCCGTTTGTCATGACGGGATGGGAAGAAATCAGGAGCATGGACAGGTAAACAGTCTCCACCTTCTCCACAGTGACATTTGGAAACTTACATGCAGTGTGATGGATAATGCCAAAAGGAGGTGATGGAATGTTTGCATTTGATGATTTCTGCGCCTTTAAAACTCTTCATATAATCCAGAGAGGACCAGCCGTCCTGATCACGCCTGCTGTGAGTGGGCACCGAGCTCTGGCCTCCACTTCACCCCCCTCTCCCACTTCAGGGTACTTTCGTTTGGCCCTAAAGAGGGTTGTAGTTGTGGTAATGGGCTTGTTTTCAAGAGATGTTTCTATTCTGAAACTTGAGGGGCATCTATTGTTTTTCTTTGCCTCTCAGAATGAGGCAGGTCCCCAGGGACAGGAATCAGCTCGGTGGTTATCTTCATGCCCTTCCCTTCACCCCTGCCCAGGCTTCATTGGCAGAGCCTTTTTGCGTCTCTAGATGCTTTAATTCTTGAACCATTAAGATATTTCTGTACTACTGTACCAGCTCCTGGTGGATGTTATTGTAGCAGCTTCTGCGTTTCACTCCACCCCACCCCACCCTAATTTTTGCGATTGTATTGTCTGTGCATTTAGTTTCACCAGCAGAAGGGAGCGTAATACCAACTAGCTCTCCCTTCTTTAGCTGTGACTCAGGAACAAGTTTTCCTCCCTAGATTCGGAGCTTTGCTTTGTTTTGATCCAGAGCCATTTGTTTTCCGTGCTCCAAGCCCCCCCTTTTCCTGTGGAGTATGTCATTTAAAGTTCCCTAACATTGGAGAGTTCTTCTAAGAGCCCTTCCCTGCTGAACTTCACGTGGAAATGGAGACCAAGTGGCCTGGCAAAGCCTTCATGACTTGGAGCAGCCTTGCAAATTCAAGCAAAAGACGACTAGCTAGTTCTTTCACATCTGGTCACCTGACCTGTAAGCTGTGCAGTTTGCTCACTTTACAACAGCAAGAATGAGCAAGATTGTCATAGCAGCTCTCCAGGGAGGAAATACGGGGACCTCATGGGCACTTTAACACCTGATTGGATGCTGATAGAAGAGCCCGGGCGGAGAGGTGGCAGGCTGCAGGTGGCTCGGCTGGGTTGACAGGCTGTCTCTGGCCCTTAACTGGCCCTTTAGGCCAGGACCTGGGGAGGCAAATGCGGCTGTAGTAACCCCTAGCTAGGGAGGAATCCTGGGGCTCCTCCTGCAGGAACATCACACAGCTGGGTCGGTGGTGGTTACGGGCTGCCTCTTTATGGGTGACTGTTTAGTTAAGACTGTGGCTAATAAAAAATAAGCGGCCAGCCTCTTAAAATTAAATGTGGTAGTACCCACCCATGTCCTTGATCACAAAGTACGTCTCTTTCCAAGCTTCAATCATGATTTGGCCGTATTCTGGTCATTCCCACAGCACTCAGAGCCTCTTGGTTGCTTAGCTGATTTGCATTCGCTTTGATTTATTCTCTGATTGTTGTGCAGCTTGATTACAGAGGGATATGTGAGGCAGGGCAGCATGGTGATAGGTAGACTGTGGGGCTTGGAGTCCCCTGAGTCCCCTGCTCTGCATTAGCAAGTCAGAGTGATCCTGGAGGGTCCGTCCAAACTCAGGCTCAGTTTCACCACCTGTAAAATGGGCTTACACCTAAAGGGCAGGCTTTTACCTTGAGGCTTACCTAACGTTTACTGAGCACTTGCTATGTGCCAGACACATTGCATTGATATTAGGTGCTTTAAGCATATTATTTAATCATCATAATGCCTCTAGGAAGATGCTATTCTTATACCCACCATTTTACATACATGATAACCAAAGTTTAATGAGGCCAAGGAACTTTACCAGTGTTATATGAACTACAGATTACAGAGCCAGGATTCTGATTCGAAAGCTCAAATTCCTCATCACATTGAAATGTGGCTAGAAATAAATATTAAAGGAAGATGTTCACACCCATTCATTTATCAAAAATTAAACTCTAATTGTACGATTTATATTAGGTTGAGAAGCAGTAGCCATTCTCATACGATGCTGGTGGGAGTGTAAATTGGTACCACCATTTAGAAAAGTATATGGGCAGCTTCCTGGAAGACTGAAGGTAGTCTAGCAATTTCACTTCTAGGTATGTCCCGGAGATGCTCCTTCACACGTACAGGGAGACAAATAGAGGACTCGACGTCACAGCGTTGGTTATAGTGGTAAATAAATGAAGGGCAGCTGAAACTTCCTGCGGTAAGTGAATTGACAAACTGTGGAATCGTCAGACGATGGAATACTACACAGCAGTTAAAATGAACACTTCTTAAAGGAAGCAGTTCAAAGTAATACTTCATTAATATTGCTGTATCAGCATAGATAATCTTGTAATGGTGAATGGAGTGGTGGGGGGGAAGCAACATATCAGAGGCAATGTAGAAGAGAACGCTTAGAATTTAAGTAAGATGAACAGTTTTACACATGTATGGGAGGTTATGTTGTATGGAAACCTGGCAGGGCAGGTTCATAGCAGCTTCAGTGGGGTGGCTGTCTGTAAGGAAGAGAATGGGATCAAGGATGGATACAAAAGGGGGCTTCAAGGGTAGCTGTAACATGATATATCCTTTCAAAAAATCTGGAAGCAACTATGACCAAAGGTTGACATTCATTAAATCGAGGTAGGCAATACACAGTACAATCCTCTAGTGGTCTGTGAGTTCTACATCTTTTCTGATAAAAGGGGAGGAAACACAGAGATGACTTTTGGGGAGCTCTCCATTTGGAATTCCTTGCAAAGATTGCCGCACATTCTTGTGACCTTTTCTCAGTAGCCACAGATCTTCATCCTTTGGGGGCAAATTGGATTTTTTAAAAATAAAAGGCCGTTGTATTGAATCTGCGTGAGGTAGATAATAAATCAGGAGAGTGCTGGTTTTTAACTAGAATTTGACGTCGCTGACAGTCAGAGACAGCGAATGGTTGAGTGGAGGTAGCCTTGTGGAAGCCAGTGCCTGTCCCGGCGAGCCGACCTCTCAGGAGGACAGGATGCATCCACGTGAATGGGTAAGTTGGGTCTGCTTGTTAGTAGGTTACCCTTGCTGTTGACCTGCCCCATAACCATGCTGAATGTCTTTCGACAGACTCGGCACGGTCCGTCTCTGCTGCAGTCATCTGGTCCTTCAAGCACCGTTCTCTTCTGTTTACGTGAAAAATTAGGCTAAAACTTCAAAGTTTCTTTTTCCTGTCCTGTGAAATCAGGGGATGGTCTATAGTGAGTCCCTCCACCAGAACCACAGCTGAGAGCCTCACGCACAGGTGACAGCTGCCTGTTAGTCGCAATCTAGGACATCAGCCTCTTCCAGAGAGGATGTCAGAGCAAAGTGAGGGCCCCCGCTGGGACTGCACACGTTGGATTGCTTCGCGAATACCGGTAGAAGCCTTTGGAAGCCATGGGTGTATAGGACCTTGCCTTTGACTTTCAGGTTTAAATGGGGGTTGGCATCTCCATACCATACCCTCTGAGAAGTGTGGGCAACCTCAGTCTTGCTTTCCTTCTTCTCTCTGCTGTTGTGTTTTACGTAATACATCTCTACTTAATGATTATGAAAACATAAAGCCTTCAGCCTCTTGATCACATTTACTTATTAAATAATATAAACTTAGCAGCCGTACCCCTGCAGTCACTGTGGCTGTCCTTTGAAACTAAATTCGGACTATATGGTATTCTATGGCAGAGCACGTGAATCTCTGTTTCTTGGTTACCTGTTTCATGATGGTGCTAGAATAATTAGAATCTTTTTTTACCTCCTTTTGGTAAATAATGAGATGAATTTAGTTTGTCAGCCGGGTCTCCTCTTTACATGAAGCTTGACAGTATCCGATCTTGGCTGTGCTGAACATATAAACGAAAATGGGGGCATCCAGGAACAAGGACGGGCTTGCGTGTAATCGGGACAAACTGGCTCTGATATAAGCTATATCTGTTATTTCAGTTCCCATGTGAGGTCGCCACATCCTTAACTCTAAGTAATGCATGGCCGCCTTCACGTGCCCTTTGCAAAACCCTGGGAGTGAAAGAGGCTCCTTGATGGCTTGGTTTACTTGCTCCTCCTTTCCCATCTCTAGAATGATAACGGGATCATGCTCCAGCGGGGCGCATACCAGATCTGATCTGTTTATACCCCCATTGTCCTGTATATGCAATACGGCTGTAAGGAGGCAGGCTTGTAACGTGGGTTCCATCTAACCTGGTGGGGCTCACGTTTGTGATAGCTTAACCTCTTTGGGAGAATCCGTTTGGTTTTTCTCTTTTGGTCATGGGTGCACATACTTTTTTTCTTTTAAGTGGAAAAACAAATTTTTAATCTCTACTAACTCACACAGAGGTATGTGTATATAAATGTATGTGCTTAGTATTGGTTTCAGCTGGTTGCTTTTTCAAGTAGCAGTTCAGGGCTAATAGGACAGTATGCCAGAGCCAGAAAGAATCTTGATTTTGTTTGCTGTTGTGGCTATGAAATTTTCAGTAAAGCACAGAGTGAAAGACCAAAGGCTGCTAAAGGGTTACCTAGAAAGCAGAGCCCGGGGCCAAGTTTAAGTGCTAAGATTTTATTAGGAGGTGCAGTCCCGGGGCAGCAAGGGTGAGGGGAAAGGCAAAGTAAAGCGGTGCTTCACGAGAGAAGTACAGCTGATTGCTCAGTCCCCGGGGACACCTTCCCGACAAGCCATGCAGAACCATCACGCCTTGGGACCAGCTGCCTGCATTCGCTCACTGGGAGCCCTCACAACCACCCTGCTTCCCAGCACAGGGACACGAGGCTGGCGGCGCCCGGCGGGGGAGCTTGGGTGGGGGCTCCGGGCTGACCCCGGCCAGTCAGGCTGCCACGCTCACCGCGGTTCCGGGGCCCGACTCGCGGCACCTGCTGTCCGGCTGGAGAGGGGGACAGCGGGCCCGGCCGTGTACAGCCGCAGGCCAGACAAACCCCCACTTCCGGGACGGAGGCCCTGCCAGGGCGCCCGTGAGGCCGGAGAGGCCGTACCTCTCCAGCCGCTGGCCTCCAGGGCCGCCTGATCTCGAGGGACGGCCCTGGGGCTCCGGCCACCAGCACAGGCTGGGCCGCGGGCCGGGTGCACATACTTTTGTTGGTGTGTTTTATTACAACATTCTCTGCTGGACTAAATGATACTTACAGGGTGTTTGGGAGCTTGCTGACCATTCATCACCACCTGGGAGACAAGGTCTACACAGCCAGCTTCGACCTGAAATGATGCTAGTACCGGAATGGTATTGAGGAGTCACAGTAAAACGTGGAGACCTATTTTAAGAATTCTACAGCAGACACACAAATGGAACTAGGCTCTAGGCTGTGGACATAGGTGGGTGGGTATTTAATCTCTTATTTTAGGAGTAGGCACTCTCTCAGTGCCTTCTTGGCTCTTGAGAGAAATCCCAACTTGGGGTCAGGTGGCACCGTTTCTGGGGAACACAGGGTGTGTCTCAAGCCGGTGTAGTCTCCCTCCCTGTGCAAACGGGATTCCTACAGAAAGCCCCAGTATCGCTGTGGGATTTGGAGTGAACCTGCCCTGAGGGTATCCCCCGACCACCAAAGACTCCCTTGTCTAAGTTCTGATCGTCATGACAACTTAGTCCCCTGAGGATGCTCTCACCCGTTTTTCATCAAGAGAAAGTGAAGAAACTAGCCCATGATCACAGAGCCAACGAGAGACGGTGCAGAAACCCAAGTCCTTGTGCACCTGGGTGCAGAGCCCGGGCCTTTAAGCACCTCACAAATACGTGCTCTCGTTGCCTTTCAGACAGCAACGCTGTGAGTCCTAAATGAGGTGGTATAAATACAGTCAAATTGAATAACACAAAACAGAGGTTGTCACATTTGTGATATTATCAAGGTGGTGTTTTGTTTTGTTGTTGTTGTTTTAATTTTTAAAATATGAGAACGCAGAAGGAAGCAATCTCATGTTGGCAAGGAGTCCAGGGGGTCAGATTCTAGGAGAAGGTAATATTGAGGGTGAGCTTGAAAGATAAGTAGGGATGGAAGGGTGTGGGGTTAATACATTCAGGACGGGGCCAAGTTGAGCGTGTTAAGGCTAGAAGGAAGACCAGTAGTGCCGGGACAGGTGAGGAGGGGAGGGGAGGGGACAAGTCAGGGAAGCTTAGATGCGTTTGGGATGGCTGCTTAGGGCTGGATGTTGAGGAGCCTCAAAATATCCTAAATCCTACAGGCCAGCACTTCTCAAACATCCCCCTAAAGCAGGGTATCTCAGCCTCAGCATTTTTGGCCAGGCAGTTCTTTGTCATGAGGGCTGTCCTGTGCAGTGTAGGTGCTCAGGGGCATCCCTGGCCTCCACCCACTAGATGCTAATAGCACCCCCAACCACCAAAAATATCTCCGGATATTGCCTGGGAACAAAATCGCCCCTGGTTGAGAACCACTGCCCTGAAATACAGCAGGATGAGAAACTGCCCCCCTCGGGAAGCAGAGCACAGCCCATGGTGACCCTTGAAAGAGTCCATAGCTTGGAAGTTCTTTACCACCTCGGGGCCGGTAGAGGTTTTCTCTTAAAAGTGCCCATGTGTTTTACTTTGTGATATATCCATGTCAGTCTTCAATACAGAAATATCTTGTTGACGTTTAAATCAAGTCAAGTGTTGCTCTAGGGCAGGCCTCGCAAACTCAAATGCCAGGCGGGGTAGGTTACGCCAATGAAGTGGGCTAGGAGGTGTATTTGTTTTTGTTTAAGAGGAGGTGGTGTGAATTGTGGAAGGTAGCAGCCGGAGGCAGGAGGCTGCCCTCCCTTCTAGACCACTGTCACCACGTCTGCTGCAGGTGGTTTCAGGAAATCCGGAAATATATTTGCCTGTTAAATGCATTCACATTTAAAATAGAAAAGGAGGGAGACTGTGCAAACCACAGACAGGATGTCTGAATGCCAGTCTGTAAAGCTCCCTCCCCACCTGCACCAGAGCCACGCACGTTGTGACTTCACGTGCCCACTGGCGCACACGCCGTCTCCACACTCCGGGTTCCCCCAGTTTGAGAAGGGCCTCTGAGCTGGCGACACCGTGCAGATGTGGTCAGACCCCTGGTAACGATGTGATCATCATTTGCAGCACAGGTGAATGTCCTCCCCCAAGAATCCCAGGAGCCCCCCACCCCTCCCCCGTTTCAGCTGCAGTGGCTCCCACTCAGTCCTTCACACTGGGTTTATGCACCCTGCTCCCCAGACCCCTAAATCATCCCTCCACCTAAAAGCAACAGCAACGGCAAAACATCTGTCTCTCAGATTACTCATTTTCAAATCTCGGGGTCCTAGCGCCTCTCGTCTGAATGCACACTTATATTTTGTTCTCAAAACAAGGAGTCCAGAAATGGACGGATCTGACCAGTGTGGGGTTGGGAGGCTCCCCATGCAGCCTCTGTTACTGTGTCCTAAGACTGCAGAGCTCCTAGGCGGCCCCGGGCACGCTTAATTCTCCATGAACTTCGTGCGAACTAGAATTCCTAAATCTCTTTTATATGTTCTGCTACCAAGCCATATTTCTCTCCTATACTTGTAATAAATTATTTTAGCGTGCTCAGGGATGGTAATGACTCAAGAGCGACAGAAGTTTGTAAAACCGTTTGTCCCTCTCGGTGGCCCCAGGCTGCGGCTGAGTTTTTCGATGGGTTGGCTTTTTAAAATAATTGTTTTCCTTACCTTTCTGTCAGCTGTCAGTTCTTGCTGTTATCTGTGTAGCTGTCTTTAGCCTTTTAATTTGCTGCTGCTCATCTCCTATGAGTTGGGAAGTTGTGTATCCGGGAATGTTAGAATCCTGTAACCAGAATTTTTAGAACACGATAGACCGTCTGTGTGGTGGACCCCTCTTATGGGTCAAGGTTGTAAGCTCAGGTTGGACATGACATCTCCTTCGCTGGTTAGAGCCATTTATTTACTTACTTATTTAAAAAAATTTTTAATTTATGTTATAGCTGATTTACAATGTTGTATTAGTTTCAGGTATACAGCAGAGTGATTCAGTTATACATATAAATTCTTTGTCAAATTCTTTTCCTATATAGATTATTACAGAATATTGAGTAGGGTTCCCTGTGCTCTACAGTAGGTCCTTGCTGATTATCTATTTTATATATAGTAGTGTGTATATGTTAATCCCAAACTCCCAATTTATCCCTCCCCGCCCCCAATCTTTCCCCTTTGGTAACCATAAGTTTGTTTTCTATGTCTGTGAGTCTGTTTCTGTTTTGTAAAGAAGTTCATCTGTATCATTATTTTTAGATTCCACATGTAAGTGATATCATGGTATTTGTCTTTCTCTGACTTACTTAGTATGATAATTTCTAGGTCCATCCATGTTGCTGCAAATGGTATTATTTCATTCTTTTTATGGCTGAGTAATATTCCATTGTATATATGTACCGCATCTTCTTTATCCATTCCTCTGTCGATGAACACTTAGGTTGCTTCCATGTATTAGCGCCATTTATTTTTCCTCGCGGTTTTCAGGTCTGTAGAGGAGTTGTTCCCTCCAGGACTTGTATCTTGTGAAGTAAGACTTGCCTGCCAGAGTGAACCCGCTCCATTCATACAGCCACCCTTCCTCACCCTCTCCTCTCCCCTGACGGCCTGAGAATTGGGACCTCATCTTGGAGACAGCTTAGGCAGTCAGGATCCAAACTGGGAGGAATTCATCCCCTCATGCCCACTCTGTTCTCACAAAGGTGACATTTCAACCATTGTGGAAAGGCTCTTTACACATGGAATGGTTAACAGCCTCCTGTGGCCTGGCATTTATTCCATGTTTTTAGACCCACATTAATGTAGTAGGTGTGATTGTACATTGTCATTAGACACCCTTGGGCTCCCCTGAGTGCCTTTGCCGTCCTTGTCTTTTATCCCTTTCAGTTAAAAGGTGGAGGAGGTGAGATTTGGGTTTGGAGACAGACAGAGGTTCTCAGAATAACTTTTTCTTTCTTTCTCTCACTACAGTGTATGTCACTGGGTCCTGTATATAAAGTTTAGGTTGTCTGTCTATTTCAGAGTATAATTCTAGAATTGGAGCTGTGAGGTTGAAGTGCTCAGCTATCTAGTACACCTCTGTCAGTGGAATGTAAAGATTTTACACAGAGGTTATGTGTTCTACAGTTGCAGACTTATCCGTTTGACTTACACCTGTCCGTTTCTTCTTTTGATATTTTTTAATAAAAGCATGCCTGGTTGACCTCGGTTCCTATAGGATTATAGAAGCTGAACTGCTATAGAGGAAAGCCATGTGCTATTCCACAAATTAACAAAATAAAGTTTTACAAGTTGGTCTGATTTTCCTTCCAACATCTTTCTAACCAGTCCAAACAAAGAAGTTAAATTATACCTAGCAGTTAAGGAAAATTAATTGAGTTGGTGGGAGAGTGGGTGGCAGAGAATTAGAAGCTGTTGCTGTAGCTTTTTTAGACTGTCGTAACTTGAAACAGAGCTTTGGGTTAAGGACCTGAACTATCCTGTTATGTTCTTCCAAAGTATTGATATTATCCACATTCATCTCAACAAATACATGGTGCTAATAAGTGGGAAACCACTCTTGATAAAAGCAAACTCTAATGTTAAGAGGTCACAGGTCTTTGGAATATCACTGAAAATTAAATGCCAGCTGCCTCCTCTGCTGAGCTTTGGGGGGGTGGGAGGTGGCATCAGACATTCATTCTGCTAACCAGCTTTGTGACTGTGGATGGTCACTGTAACCTCCATGGGCTTCAGTTTGCACAACTGAAAAATAGAATCGGGAATTGTGAGATGGGGGTGAAGGAGGGGGTGACAGAGGAGGGAGCAGGTGGAAGGAACAAAATGATGGTAGTTCTTTGCCTCCCACCTCTTCTCTCCAACTTGTTCTTCAGACAGAACCTCAGAGAAACCTGACAGTCATTCCTGACTAGTCATAGTTTCCAGATAGTTCCCATCCCTCTGGATGGTCGGGCTTCCCCGTGGCACTCTTAGGATGGGGCTTTTGCATCAGACATTCCTCCAGATGCCTGAGTGGCTGTGGGTATGCTTAGACTCCCGCCCTTCTCTGTGCTGGATACAGTATTCCTGTCAGTGCAGGGGAGGTTGGACTGTCGTTTAGGACACTAATGCAGTGTCCCTTCCAGGCTTATTTGGAAGTGAAGCCAGGCCCCACCTGAGGAGAGAGGTATGGGGGGTGTGGCGGGGAGGTTGCTTAGTCAGGGGCCGAACAGCAGTGGTACACTCTTCTTTCTTCTGAGGTAAGGAAAGAATTTTTTTTTTTTTTGAGGTACGCGGGCCTCTCACTGTTGTGGCCTCTTCTGTTGCGGAGCACAGGCTCCGGGCCTAGCCGCTCCGCGGCGTGTGGGATCCTCCCGGACTGGGACACGAACCCGCGTCCCCTGCATCGGCAGGCGGACTCTCAACCACTGCGCCACCAGGGAAGCCCGGAAAGAATGTTTTTAAGAGTAGTTTTACAGGAAGGAAGAAAGAAAAGATAGATGTGAAGAGTCATATATTGAAAACATTGAAATTTAGAGAAGCTTACTATACTATAAAGGAAAAATCTCTCTCTCTCTCTCTCTCTCACTCTCACACACACACACACACACACGCGCACACACACACACACACAGCTTAAAATTTTCAGAGCCTTTCTCTCAGGAGTGTAGGGAACCTGCCTTTTGGCTACTAGAGCAGCTGCTAACCTTTTAAATCATAACAGCCCGGAGCAGATGGGGCCCCTGGGAGACCTAGAGCCCCAGCTGCATAAGGCCTATCTCCTGGTAGCTCTGTACCCATTGTAAATGATACAACGCTTTCACTTAAGCCGTTCTGCCCACCGGGACGCTCCCTCCCCCCAAACTTTCATTTTTCCTGCCTGTTGAAATCTTACTTTCGGGCTTAGGGCAAATGCCTGTTCTCCAAAAAGACCCTCTAAACCATCTCAAGTGGGAACTGCACGGAACTCTCTTCTGGCTTGTGATAAATTATTGGAACTTCCACTGTGGCCCTTAACACAGACTTCCTGTGGCAGCACGGTTATTCAGTATGCACCTCTTTGTTATCTGGTTTGTCAGCTCCTCACAGGGTAAGCATGCATGGAGTTCCAACTGTGTGTCAGGTATTGTGCTAGGAACTGGAAACAGGTAAATCTAGGAGCTCATCACCACGTATGGAGACCAGCATGTAAATATAAAATTCAAGACTTCCCTGGTGGTCCAGTGGAAGACTCTGCGCTCCCACTGCAAGGGGCACAGGTTCGATCCCTGGTGGGGGAAGTAAGATCCTTCATGCCCCACGGCACGGCCAAAAAAAAAAAAAAGTTCACCATGATGGATGTTGTATAGTGAAAGGAGATATTAGGTGCTTTAATATTTTCATGTGAGTGTCTGTGTAGCTTTCTGAGGCCGTACCTTTTGAAGCTGAAGAGCGTCTTAGCAATCTTTTACTTCCATTCTTTTTTTTTTTTTGCGGTACACGGGCCTCTCACTGTTGTGGCCTCTCCCGTTGCAGGGCACAGGCTCCGGACGCACAGGCTCCGCGGCCATGGCTCACGGGCCCAGCCGCTCCACGGCATGTGGGATCCTCCCGGACCGGGGCGCGAACCCGTGTCCGCTGCATCGGCAGGCAGACTCTCAACCACTGCGCCACCAGGGAAGCCCTTTTACTTCCATTCTTAACAGAATGCCTAGCACCTAAGAGGTACCTGATAGCTGCGTATTGAATGAATCACTTACCATCTAGTTAGAAAAAGGAGGCGTGTCCAGTCCACCACACTGAAACACTGGGTCTGGCTTGAGTGCTCTGGTGGAAGAATAGACGCGAAGCTGTGGAAGGCTAGAACACCTTTCACGGAAAGCATCCGGTAAATGCTAACAGAACAAAGAAATTCTGTTAGCGTGTAAGGCAGTTTCATCCTTTCTCTCCTATAAAGACCTACTTAAAAGCACTTCAGCCATGGGGAGCTCCCCTAGGGTAGAAACTAAACTGACAGGTAAGGAGTAACCCTAGGTGAGGAAGAGCACTGTGGCTGTGCCCTGGGAAACGCTCGAGGATGCTTGAGCTGACCCGGAGCACAGGGTGGTTCTGCCCTGGAGCTGCAGAGAGGCTCTGGCTGGGCTATTAGGGAAGAACAGAGGACGCTGATGAGCCACGGCTGGTGGGGAGAGCGCCCTACCGCATGACGACTGTTACAGGCAGGCGCAGGACAGGGAGCTGCTGGCGGGGCTGCAGCCACGGGTAACAGAACTTGCTCTTCCTCGGCACAGTGACCAGTGACACTGTCGTCTTGTTTTTCAGAGAGGTATAATTGATGTGTAATGTTACATAAGCTTCAGGTGTGCAATATAGTGATTCACAATTGTAAAAGATTGTACTCCATGTATAGTTATTATAAAATATTGGCCGTCTTCCCTGTGTTGTACAGTATATCCTTGCAGTTTATTTTATGCCTAATAGTTTGTACCTCTTATTCCCCTCCATCTATCTTGCCCCTCCCCCTTCCCTCTCCTCACTGCTAATCACTAGTTTGTTCTCTATATCTGTGAATCTGCTTCTTTTTATTACATTCACTAGTTTGTTCTGCTTTTTAGATTCCCCATATAAATGATATCATACACTATTTGTCTTTCTCTGTCTGACTTATTTCACTTAGCATAATAACTTCCAAGTCCATCCATGTTGTTGCAAAGGGCAAAATTTTGTTCTTTTTTATGTCTGAGTAGTATTCTATCGTGTATATACACCATGTCTTCTTCACCCATTCATCTGTTGTTGGATACTTTGGTTGTTTCCATATCTTGGCTATTGTCAATAATGCTGCTGTGAACATCGGGGTGCGTGTATCTTTTTGAATTAGTGTTTTCATTTTCTTCAGGTATATACCCAGGAGTGGAATTTCTGAGTCATTTGGTAGTTCTGTTTTTAGGGTGTTTTGTTTTTTTTTTTTGCAGTATGCAGGCCTCTCACTGTCGTGGCCTCTCCCGTTTCAGAGCACAGGCTCTGGACGCGCAGCCTCAGCGGCCATGGCTCACGGGTGCAGCCGCTCCACAGCATGTGGGATCCTCCCGGACCGGGGCACGAACCCGCGTCCCCTGCATCGGCAGGCAGACTCTCAACCACTGTGCCACCAGGGAAGCCCCATGTTTTTAGGGTTTTTATTATGCTTTTTTCTTGAGAAATCTTCATATTGTTTTCCACAGTGTCTGCACTAATTCACATTCCCACCAGCAGTGTACTAGGGTTCTTTTTTCTCCACGTCCTTGCCAACATTTATTATTTGTGTTCTTTTTGATGGTAGCCATTCTGACAGGTGTGAGGTGATATCTCCCTTGTTTGTTTGTTTTTAATGCAATTTTGTTTTGGGAACTGTGACTTTTACATGGGGAGAAAGGAAATATCCAGGCAGATGATCTTCATTCTGGTTTCAGGTTTGCCTTTGGGGATGAATACGGTAAGCCCAGCCCCTTACATTTGTGACTCTTACTATTTCCATTCCTTCACATGCACCCTCTCACCGCATCATCTCCAGGGGACTGGTTATCCCATTCTGTAGCTGAGAAAACCGAGGCCCTGAGAGTAAAGTCAGATTTGACGCCACTCTCCAACAGCAGTGCACAGTCAGAAGGTAGCTAAGGCCAGTGCATCCTCTCATTTATATTCCTGTTCATAGTCAGAGATTCAAGGTATTTTTACTGAATGCTATCAGTTTAGTCTTTGGAGTACATACGTTCTCTTTTAGTCTCTCTTTTTTTTTTTTTGCGGTACGCAGGCCTCTCACTGTCGTGGCCTCTCCCGTTGTGGAGCACAGGCTCCGGACGCGCAGGCTCAGCGGCTATGGCTCATGGGCCCAGCCGCTCCGCGGCATGTGGGATCCTCCCGGACCGGGGCACGAACCCGTGTCCCCTGCATCGGCAGGCGGACTCTCAACCACTGCGCCACCAGGGAAGCCCTCTTTTAGTTTCTTAAATATTGACTTCAACTATTACAAACCACAGAACAGCCAAGGTAAATTCTTTGAGTCTCAGTAAAAGTGTAGCTCACCAGAATCCATTTCTAAATTCTAATCAGGGCATATCAAGGCTGGTCATGGTATTCTGACAAGTAGTGCTGGCCTACAGTTTGCCTGAGAGGGTCTTACAGAAGCCTGTGCATGTCCAGCCTTATTTTGTTAGCAGCAGAACCAGGAAAAGTGCTTCTTGGGAATCAGAGCTTCCCATCAAAATCCATTTTTAGGAATTATCTAAATTTGGCAACTGTCTAAATTGTCTGTGTCTGGTGATTTAAACAAAGTTGTTTTTAATGGGTGTCATCAGTTCATGGAGACATTTACTGATCTCAGTGTTAAACTTGGAGCTCAGAAGAATATGTGTAGGTTTTAAGGCACTACTACGTTAATATAATTTAATCAATTTGGCAAGTCGAAGCTTTTGCTCTGCAAAATTGCAAGTGGCTACTCAGGATCATTTTAGATTAAGTTGTAAACAGGGTTAATGAGGGCATTCAGAATAGGGTGCTGAATGGGGACGGGCGGGCCATAAGTGACTTTACATAATTAGAATTTTTCTTATCAGAAAAGTAATTCTACTCATCATGTAACATACAGAAAATCAGAAA
Source organism: Monodon monoceros (assembly GCF_005190385.1). Lineage (NCBI taxonomy): Eukaryota > Metazoa > Chordata > Mammalia > Artiodactyla > Monodontidae > Monodon > Monodon monoceros. The sequence goes on from NW_021703768.1 coordinate 91,840,084, forward strand.
AAATGCTGAAACCAAAATAACCTAAAATCCCGCATCCAGATATATTTACCATTTACGTTTTAATATTTTCTATTACATAGAGAAAAGAATTGATTTTTTTTATACTGTTGAGATCCTAATGTATGTGCAAGTGTATAAATGTATTTGTTTGGGTGAGAAGGAGTCACATTACTCACAGACGTAGAAGACACACTTATGGTTACCAAAGGGGATAGTGGGGGGGGTGCTGGGTAATAAATTAGGAGTTTGGGATGAACGTATACACACTACTACGTATAAAACAGGTAAACAACAAGGACCTACTGTATAGCACAGGGAACTATATTCGATATCTTGTAATAACCTATAATAGAAAAGAATCTGAAAAAGAATAGATTACATATATATGTGTATAACTGAATCACTTTGCTGTACACCTGAAACTAACACAACATTGTAAATCAACTATACTTCAATTTGAAAGATGGTTTTAAAATAAAAAAGGAGTCACATTATAGCATAAGCGTTTCTCACGTCTGTAATAGGACTTTTTGTTAAGCAGCTGATCATGGGCCACCCCTTACCTGGAGGTTGAAAGAGAAAGAGCCCAAATCTAGAAGGATCTTCTCCTCTCTGTTCACTTTCTTCTTACCATTGTAGGCTGAGCAGGGTTGAAAGCAGAGGGGTGAGGGGAAGGAGGAAGAAATCATTAGTTCTGCCTGTGAGGGGGTAATAAGTGAGTTTTGCGGATGGGTTCTCTCTGTTCTACATCCCATAAACCTGAGTCGTACCATATTTATTTTTGTTCACTGGATTTCTGAACTGAAAACACAGTACTGAAAACTTGAAATGTATAACGTTATTACCTTGAAAGCACAGGAGACAGGATGGAATTGAAGTGGAAATAGAAATAAGACCAATAGACAGAGGAATTAGGAATGAGAAAGTGGCAAATTCAAAACCACATGGGGGATAAGCAGTGGAGATGGGCCAGTGGAGTCCAGATGCCAGTGAGGAAACAGTGCTCAGGGAGGACAGGATGACCAGCTACATCTGTCCTAAAATTGGAGAAGGAGGGTGTCAGGTCACTGCATTCATTCTCTATACAAGTCCTCCTTGATGTACTTCTTGGGGGGGAGTAGAAATATCTAGGAAATATTTAGCACAGCGTATGAAGCTACTTTTTCAGGTAATTAAAACGAGGATTTAGGTACACATAACAGTACCTTAAGGGGACACACCCAAAGCCCTTGGCTGGGGAACAGTATCAGGCTGGGTGTTAAATGTGCTAATCATTCAATACTCTGCTGTATTCATGGGGCTGGGTGTGGAGGTGACAAATGGTGGAGCTGGAATCTGAACCCAGGTGTGCCTGTAGTTAAGGCCTATACTCTTGTAAACACTGGCAGGCCTTGGTTCTGATGCTCCCCAGTGTGACCTGTAAGCAGGTGGCATACCCTTGCAAAATGCTCACGGTTCCTAATTGGGTTGTCTAATTTTATAGCAAAATCCGATGAAATTCCGCTGTATCCTTCTGTCTTTTAAAGAACTTGCATATGACTAATTGGTAAATGAGAAGACATGCTAACAATTGAAAAGAAATCAATATAATTTGTCTTAATTTAATAAAATCCTACTATCTGCTGTTTTTAAAGGATCAAAGCACAACCACAGTGGCCACCAAAAGACCTTAAACCAGTTTGGGGACGCGTTTCCCTTTGCTTCCCTCTCTAAGGACTGTCGAGTCAGTCACTTAAGAGGACAGAGTGTTGCCCTGAAGTAGCTCTCATGTCCCCCACAGCCAGTGTACTTGCCTCTAACAGCATTTGAGAAGATAAACGAACCAAGTGCTAGGCTGCAAATGGATTAAAGCAGGGTTGATCCTCATCTGTCAGAACAATTAACATGAGTAAAATGCTTGCCCTACTTAAAGCAGATGGAGGGAGGGAGGGGAGGCAGAGGGGAGGGTGTTCCGTGGTACTGTTCGTAAGATTAATGTTGCTGTACGGGCAGCAGAGAGCACTGGATTTATTTCCTGAACATTACATGGATTTACAGGGATGTCAGTTACTGCTGAAAGCACAGACTGTGTCTTTAAAGGGTCTCCGTAGGGTATTGAACAAGGCACGGAAGAGGCATGGGGATGGGGGATGGTGCAGGAGATAGACGGCATTTCTAACAAGAAAGTATGACTTGTTGACCATTTTTTTCCTCTGGTTTTTAAGCTCTGCTGAATTCAAGGCTTCCCAGCAACCTGGCTTCTTAGAGGATGTGTGAACGTTAAGATTTTTTGATAAGGTAAAGGGAATGGGTAGAAATAGAACTGTAATGACTACAGCTCTGTGTTCGCAGGGAGACTTCAGATCCCCTTTGCCTTCCATCCGAGCTGGATTTGTGCTTCTAGGACGGGAGGAAAAGAAAACAGCATGTTAATTAAGAATGAGCTACCAAGGAGGATTTTATTATTCTTTGACAGTGAAAGTGGAAGGAGGAAATGGTTGAGGTTAGCACAAGAACGACAGAAGATGAGAGTTGTGTGAGAAATAACATTTATTTGAGTGCTGAACAAAATTTTCATTATAGGAAGCTGAGGGAGGAACCAGGCTGTTAGCAGAAGTTGAACTGTCCCTGCAAGGTCTGGACCTGGGGGCAAGGAGGTAGCGTTGAGTGACCCATGTTCATGGCATAGTAGGTTGAGATTCTACTGTTCCTTCAGATATGCTTCCCAAAGTGTCCCTCCTAAATAAATTTTCTGCCCTGGTAGCCACTTTCCCCTGGTTTGTTCTTCCTCTTCTTGCCTTAGAAAAAGGTCAGAATCCTCTGCTGTCACTCATGGCTTTCATGTTTATATGGGATGCCTAGCACTGCTGGAAAAGCTGCTGTGCTCTGAGATGTCAAATGGTCCACTCACCCCTGGGATGTCCTGTTTCTGAGCAAGGACAGCTGCAGGGTAGAGTCTTAGTTAACTGTCTGAGAACCGAGCGTGACTCTAGAATTGCTTCTCTCTGGCCCTTCAGGAACATGTTCCACTTGGACCTTGCCTGTCTGAATTCCTGCTTATCCTCTATTTTAGCAGCATCTCTTTCCTCCTTCTGTCTTCTCCATCACCACTTACAGCTTCCTTTCTTGCTCATTCCTCTACCAGGCATGTGTTTTGATCTGCAAGTCCTTTCTTCCATAGTTACACTAGCCACTACGTTTAATATTGTTCATGTGGACAGTGTCCCAAGCGTGCATTCTTTTCAGGTTCTTTCCAGTGGCCAAGGAATCCTCTAAAATGAGGCGGGGGGGGGGGGGGAATCGTGTCCTAATCAGAAAAAAAATGTATATATTTGTTTTATGGATCTTTTGCAGCATGATTTAAACTAGTAAAGATTTAAAACTGCCTAAATATGATTAAGAAAACTATAATGTGTTTACTTGATGGCATTTATTCTGTCATTAATATTATGAATATGAAGACTGTGTACCCACTTGGGAAAAACTGTACAGAATAACACTAAATTAGCAAGCTACATATGCTGTGATTACAGCTATTTAACAAGAAACACAAACATACGGATTAAAAAATGGAAAGGCCAGGGAGAAATCTAATAGCTATTACAATTGTGATTTTTTTGGTATAATTATGTAAAGTAAAACCAGGTTTTAAAGGTAAAATACACTTAATGTTGATATTGTTTATAATCATAAACAGACTTATGTAATTGACTTGAACACTCTTTTGTTTTCAGACTGTGTAGCAGAGGGTCATTGGATGACCTTCCAGCTCTAGGTTTTCCATCCTTCTGCACCTGAGAGGTTTATGGTTTCCTAGTCACTGCTGGAAGTCCACATTGTGCAGTTGTGCAAGTCAGCAATCACCTCCAGTGCCTGGTTTGGCTTTTCCATGGTTCCCATTGCCCCAGACGGAGGAACTGATTCATGTTCATCTCTAACATATATGTAGTCAGCATTTGCTTTGTGCCAGCCACAGTGCTGGGTGTTGTAAACCAGTCAGACACAGTCCACTCGTCAAGGAATTCACAGGCCCGGTGGAGGAGACCCAAGCAGCGGAGCTGTTGAGTGGCGTGATAGATGCTGTGAGACTAGTGAGGAAGCACAGGTGCGCTATGCCCACCAGGGTCCAAGAAGTCTTTCCAGAGGCCACCTGCGTGTGGTGTGGAGATGAGTGTCAGGGGTGGGGATGCAGGGTTCACTTATCTGGAGAACTGCAGTGTGTTCTAATTGGCAAGAGAAAATAGCTTGCGGGCAAGGGGGTTATCAGGCCACATTGAGATATTTGGACTCTACCTGAGGGCAAAGAGCAGCCATTGAAGGGCTGTGGTTATTTATCTTTTAGCAAGAGAAGTGACACACTCATTATTGCATTTTGAGTATTGCGATTGGCTCTGGTTTTGGAGAACGGTTTGGAGAGAAAGGAAAACTGGTGACAGCACTGTTGCTGTAATCCAGGTGAGGAGCAGTATCCTGAGCTAGAATGATGGTAGGAGGCATGGGGAGGAGTGAACACTTTCTAGAAAGTTGTATGAGGTAAGATCCACAGAAACTCATGATAAGAGAGAGGGAAGAATTCAGAGAGGATGCCTGAGTCTCTGGCTTTAGGTAAATGGGCATGAAGAACCTGGCTCTTGGCAGTTACTCATTTAGTTGAAGCATCCCACAGGGCAGCACGGTGGATGTGTGTGGTGGGTTGGCTTGTAAAGGAAGAAGACAGGTTGAGTTTGGAATATATTGAGTTGCATCCCTCTGTGTACAGAGGTCTGGTAGGCAGCTGGATGTAGAGATCTGGGGTGCAAGGGAGCTGTCACCCACGGCCATCGGATTTGTGATCAGTGCTTTACTTCTGAGAGTGAGGCACGTGCCGGGGCGTCAAGGTCATTTACCCTGAGGATCCTGCTGGCAGCAGTAGCCTTTGGAGTTGGAAGTGCCAGCAGCCCAGCTGAAGAAGTAACGTTTCAGATCTGAGGGTTTACTACCGTTGCATACAGTTACTACAGGCCCTCTCTGTTCTACAGCTTCTGGTGCTGGGCCGTGAGTGCAATCCTTAGGAGCCTAGCCAGATCCCAGCATTATAACTTTATTATTGTAATCTCCCTTATTTTTATGTGACATTTTAATATACAAGAGAAGGGAATTTACAAATTTTTTCTCAGGGAGAAGTCCAAAGGCAAAGCCTCTTACCCATTATAACACACACTTTGCTGAGAGGTGGAGAAAATAGAATTATCTCTTGCCTTTTCTAATGGATATTTTAACCTGACTTTTTTTTTTTTTAATGGAAAAATTAACTCCTTGAAAATCAGCACAGGATGTGGCCATACAGACTTGAGAGAAAGTGTTTTGCTCCTGTTGGTTGGAAGTAGGAAATGTACGGATAGGGACAGGAAAAGAAAGGGGGGAGTATTTAAGGCAGTGGTTTTTAAACTTTTTTTTCTCATCTAGACCCATACTGATCACAGCACACTAAATTTATTTCTAGACTCATTCATGGGTCATGACCCACAGATTGAAAACATTCATGAGAAGTACTCTAGGGATGGTTGACTGAGGACTATTTTATCTCTTCCTTAGAGCTGACTATGTTTTAGAGTGTATGATAAGGAATATCATGTGGTTGACCTTTAATTTATCCTCTAGGGGCTCCACAGCAAATTTGCCATCTCATGCAAATCTCATACAGCCTCCTAAACATTTTCCCAAGCAAGTCAAACAAGGCTTTCAGAAGTCAAATAAATTACAGCAGCTGTAGCATCATCTCTACTTACCTGTCACTGCTTCTCTTCCAGTTTGAGTGGCTAATCAAACATTAACTGCAATAATCTGATTTGCATTTTCCCTGTCAAATGTGCCACTCTATGAATAGCTAAATTAACTTAGCCTTCCTGGAATGTGCCCAAATGTTGAGAACCATTTAGGACCTTTCAAAACCATTTGGTTTATTAGCTCTGTCTTGAGATAAGCAGAATAAATGTCCCTGAAATCAAAGGAAAACTAATTGTAGTACCTCTTTCCAGCTTTGAGTCATCAAAGCTTGACTATCTCAAGTATGTTCTAATGAGGTTCATTATTTTGTTTGTTCTACATTTGATAATTCTGAGATAATTTTACATTTGCATTGTTAATATCCATTTTTGGAAAAATTTTTGACATGTCTATTTATTTTGGAGAATAATAATATATTAGCTTTTCCTTTCAAGACACAGAAGCAATGCACGCCCCTTGTAACAAATAGAATGACAAAGAAGTATACAGTTGTCCCTCGGTATCCCGAGGGGGATTGGTTCGAGGGTGCTTGTGGATACCAAAATCTGTGAATGTTCAAGTCCCTTACGTAAAATAGTATAGTACAGTGGGCCCTCCGTATCCACGGGTTCTTCATTCCAGAATACAGAGGGCCGAGTGTACCCTGCAAAAGCCAGCTCAGCCCCTTTTCCTCCATATATTCCATCTCCCTCCTTAACCCATGTTACCAACTCGGTATTTATTCTTCAACACCCATCTGTGCTCACATACAATATACAAGTACTTATACATGTGGTGAACATTTTTATAAAAATAGATGAGGCTATATATACATCCTTGTCTTCTTTTTTTTAAAACTTAACAACATATCATGGTTTTCTAAAATCTCCAATAGATCTTTATTTTTCACAGCCACAGAATGTGAATATGGACAGTTTGTTCATTCACTCCCCTATAGATGAGCATTTATGTATTTCAGTTGTTTAGTTTTTGTCATTATTACAGTGCTATAATCTTTGTAAATATATCTAGTAAGTTGTTCGATCAAAAGAGGCATTCTGTAGACGTCATGAATAATGCAGGTGATTCTTATCAGTAATCTGGGTGCGATTCACCATCGTTCCTTCCAGCCTCTATCGGCTGGCTGATTTTTATTAGTTGAGTCTCTTCAGCAAGGCGTTGGGAAGAAGACAGGTCAGGAGCACTAATTCAGGCCATCTTTTTGACCTAGGACACTTCCCTCTCTACCTACCCTTATCCTGGGCCATCGCTCTTTAAATGTCCGAAATCTCTCTTAGCACTGGGTCTAGGACTTTTAAAAAATAGCTGATCTCTACTCCTCCATGGCAACGATATGAAAAGGACCTCACTCTAGTAAAGTTCCTGCAGTTCTCAAGCATGAATTCCTAATCTGTTGATTTTAGTTCACCTTTATGGCAGTGTTACCCTCCTCTTTCTTTTGCCCATTGTGGTAGTTTAGGAAGGACACCATCTTTTTTTTTTGCGGTACGCGGGCCTCTTACTGTTGTGGCCTCTCCCGTTGCGGAGCACAGGCTCCGGATGCGCAGGCTCAGCGGCCATGGCTCACGGGCCTAGCCGCTCCGCGGCATGTGGGGATCCTTCCAGACTGGGGCACGAACCCGTGTCCCCTGCATCAGCCGGCGGACTCTCAACCACTGCGCCACCAGGGAAGCCCAGGACACCATCTTTGAAGCTGGTTATTCCATTGGCCAGGTTTGGGTACCGTAGCCTATAAATCCCTTGTACACCTTTGCTCAGTTTACACACACCAGGTGCATTCACAGTTACGTTGCTGGTTTAGCTATTTTGGGTTAAGAGATACTAAATGAGATGCTCAAGACATAAACAGTTCTAGGTCGCTTTGATTTCATTCAGTAATTGTATGTGTGCTTGCACTGTACTAGGTGCTAGGAATGGAACACACTGAGGAGCAAAGCAGACATTGTGTTTGTCCTCAAGGAATTTGTGTCACAGTTAAGGAGAGCCACTGCAATGAAAATTACAGTTGATAGATGGACTGTCCATGTTTTTAGATGGAATTCAGTTTTATACATGACCACATTGACTTGGAGGGGGAGAGTGGACGTTTAATGTTGTTCTGATCCAAGGCCCTGTGAGATTTTTTAAATCTTCATAGTAATTTCATCTGGAAGAATAAACAAATAGCTAAAATGTTTTTGAAAAACAATAAAAAGGGGATATTGTACATTAATGAAACATTAACATTGTAATACTATAATTTAAAATAATATAAAAAGGATTTAGCTATATCATAATGGCTGCAATAAGTAGAAAAGGTTTAATTATTCAGTAATGCTGGAATAAATACAAATATAAACAAAAAGGTTAGATTTGTAATATATGTATACAATGAAATTCCACATGGGATAAAGTTTTTTTAAAAATGACTGACCAGGGACTTCTCTGGTGGCACAGTGGTTAAGAATCCGCCTGCCAGTGCAGGAGACACGGGTTCAAGCCCTGGTCTGGGAAGATCCCACATGCCGTGGAGCAACTAAGCCCGTGCGCCACAACTACTGAGCCTGTGCTCTAGAGCCCGTGAGCCACAACTACTGAGCCCATGTGCCACAACTACTGAAGCCCGCGCGCCTAGAGCCCATGTTCCGCAACAAGAGAAGCCACTGCAACGAGAAGCCCGCGCACCACAACGAAGAGTAGCCCCCGCTCGCCACAACTAGAGAGAGCCCGCGGGCAGCAACGAAGACCCAACGCAGCCAAAAATAAATAAATAAATAAAATTTTAAAAAAAAGACCACATTTTAAAAAATCACAATAAAGAAAATGTAGGTAACTATCTGAACAGAGTGGAGAAGGGCTTTCTAAACAAAAAGCCGAGGGAAAAATCTGTAAAGGAAAAGATTTATGGAGGCAACATAAAAATATCAAACACACAGATGTCAAAAATGCTATCTAAATTAAAAGGTGAATAGCCAACTGGGAAAGAAGATTTGTAATACATATGGTGAAAGGTTAATATTTGTAATACGTATCAAACTCTAAGAAGTCAACATCGTGTCAAAATGGGCAAAGAATGTGAATAGGCCATTAAAAAACAAAGCCACGTGTCCAGTAGATTTAGGGGAAAAGTTTAAATTTAATCAAGGAAATGAAGACTAAAATGTTGAAGACTAATATGTTTCCAACTATCTTGGAACCATATTGGTAAAAAATACATATTTAAGTGATATATCTAGGGCTGTTGGGAGTAAAGCAAAATAGATAGAGCTGGCAGAAGTATATCTTGCAATAGCTTTTGTGGGGGAGGCAGTTTCACACTCAGAAGCTTTGGCCAAATGCTAATTTCATTTCTAAGAATTTGTCCTGATGTTCTTCATTGCAGCATTATTCAACAAGGAAAATTGGTTACATATACAATAATGGGTTGATGGTTAAATTATGGTACCTCCAGCATAATGTAGGTAATTATGTTAAGATGGACAGATGGCCATAGCTGGGGGTCTTCTTTCTTGTAGCCTGGTTTGTTCTGGGTTCTGTCAGTGTTTAAAAGTTGTGGGGAAAGAGTAAAATGGTATACTTGCGACCCCATCCCTTTTTATTCAGACAAGGTTTTGTACAAAGGGGAAGAGATGTACGTGCAAAGGAAAGATTTCTCAGCTATAAAGCTGTAAGAAATAGGTAACCACATATAGTGTGAAATGGAAATGGAGCATATTCTGTATCCAAATGAATTGCTGAAGAAGCTAAGTAGCTGTAATAACCTCCCAAATCTTACCTTGGCTGTTAAATAACTTTCAAGAGGTGATTTGACACCTAAAGATGCTTACGTGCGTTATTCCGTGGTCACATGGACAGAAGCTGTGACAGTCTCATTTTTAAGCAGGATTTGGTCATCAGTATGAAGTCAGGTACTGGATTGTTTGAGCTGAATTATATTCATTTGGTCTGTACTGTCCTTGGTATGTGTCGCTGTTGTCTTCCACTCCTCGAGTGGAAAAAAGTGCGTTATATGTTCTCACACAAAATCCTTTCCTTAAGTAATAATCCTTTTCTTGCCCAGGGCTCCCACATTGCCTGAAGACAGCCAACCACAATTGGATAGCTTTCCATTTTACCTTTTCTAAGTCAAAAAGTTCGGCTCTCGGTAGATGGATATAGGGACAGGGAAGGATGAGCCTTTCTTTGAGGGGGCTTCCTGCAACAGTGTCCATTACTGACGAGTTCCAGGACTTCCTGGTTGACAAGCAGACATCTCTGAAACTTTCTGTGCCTTGAAACTTCACAATTTCTGGAGAATTTCTTTGCCATAGCTGCTTCTTTTGTTGGAGGCTGTCCAGTAACCACTGTGAAATGATACGGGATGCAGAGCCACCAGTGAGGTTTCCTGGGTTAAAGGGGTTTCCACCTTCTGCTTGTCTGTGCATTTTTGCCCTTGTCAGCTAATTGCCAGACAGGAGCTTAATACATTTTGGTGCAGAAATGCAGGCTAATCTGTACCAGAGTGATGAAACAGCTCTGTTGTCTGTGCTTCATCTGTTACTCTTTAGAGTCAAGAAAATGGCTCCCTTCTGCTGGGAAATGATCTTGTAGCATGCTGTGGTTGTGCTCTGCAGAATTTGTCTCAGAACTTCCTTGTGGATGTATGCGTTTGTGATTAGATGGTTTTTGTGCTGAGGGAAGACATTTGAGTAAACTTCCAGGAACTTTCTGTGATTTGATAAGGGCATGGCCAAACACCCCTACAAAACAGAAATTGTTCTCAAGAACACCCAGCATATCTGAAGCCAAAGCTTTAGGGATGCTCATCCCCAGCACTTCAGTGAAGTCTCAGTTCAGGATGAAATAATCCCAAATACCCATCCTTTACTTTAGGAGACTCCTATTAGTGTAATGATATTGAAAGTGATTTGGCAGTATATGGATCCTGACCCTCAAATTTCAAGTCTTGTCCTTAGAGGTCAGTGCTACTTAAGGCTCCTTTGTGGGAGCAGGACATGTCAGAGGTGATTGCTGTAACTACTGACTCTATTAGCAGAGAGCCTGTAGACCATGACGTGACTTCTTGTCAAACTTTGTAAAGTGTGTTGGAGATGAATTTTAAGGACCCAAGTAAGGGGAGTTACATGTTAAAGGTCAGTAAATAACATTTTGAACTGTATCATATATCATAACTAACATTTTAATAGTGCTTACAACATACAACACTTACATAAACATTTCCACTTTTCCCAGTATCCCTGGGAAGTGGGTAGGGTAGGTATTAGCTTCCACAGAACAGATAAGAAAACAGGAGTGGGTGGGGGTAGACGAGGTTGGGCCCTGAGATACTTTAAATTATAGGCTCAGAGGCGCGTGCGTGTGTGTGCACACATACATGCAAGGCACCGTTCATGCAGTTGTAGTTTGTCAGAAGTTTTCAGAAATGTAACTTCCTGCCTAAGAGATGTGAAAACAATATATGATATATTGCCCAATTCTACGAGAGAAGGTTGGTTTCTGCCATGGGGTAGGAATAAAGTCCATTGAAGAAAAGGAGAAAAAAGGTGAAAGAAGTAATCCTATGACTCCACATGTCCTTGTTTAAAAGAAGTAGTTGCTGGAAAGAAAGAAAGAAAAAAAAAAAAAAGAAAGAAAAAATTTAATTTAGACACCATTAATTACTTCTTTCCATGAAGACCAGACCTGCTAATGATCTTGCCCTTTCAAAAAAAATACACATTTGTGCATCTTATAAAAAATCCTAAGAATTTTACATCGGAGTTGATGTTTGTGAGGTAGATCCATCTTATTCTATTATAGTAGCTATGGCCATAGTATCACATACTTGCCATCCCCAGAAGAAAGTACTTTATTTAACTAAAGTGAAATTGTGCAGTGCATAAATGCTGGAGCAGAATAGAAATGTATCATTTATGCCGATCTCTCAATCATTGTGCTTTGCTGGCCATCTCTGAATTGCCTCTTGCTATCTGAATAGCTACTATTAAAAAAATGAGGCATTTTGTTTTCTAGACAGCCCTCTGATTGTTCCCTACATTCACGCTGGAGTGCCTGGCTGCAAAGCTTTCTATTTTTCTCCCAGGTCATCCCCCAGTAGTTCAAAAGGTGACCTGTCATCTGGAGGACGGCAAGTCGACGCATTTTAAGAAACCCGCCCTTGTGTCTCCGCAGGGCCAGAATGTGACCCGTACAGAGTTTCTGAACTTGAACATTAACGCCTTGGCTCTGCACCTAAGCAGTTTGACCGGATCTGAATGAGAGAGTTCTTTTTTGAGAACAAAAGAGCTGATTGAGCTGATTTTTGGTCCACTCCACCCAGTTACCTGAGCACGCAAGCTCCTCCTTGGAATGCTGGCTGGGAGACTGTGGGGATGGCATTACAGGCGGTGATGCAAGATGAAGGCTTGTCACATTTAGGTGCAGGAATTGTCTTGCGAAAAGAAGTCTTTCGAATGGCCTTTTTTCAAAAAAAAAAAAAAATGGAGGTATAATGGACATAGAAGAGTATATTAGTTTTAAGTGTATGATATGATAATTCAACATTTGTATATATTAAGGAATGATCACCACAATGAGTATAGTTAATGTCCATCACCACACAGTTACAGAATTTTTTTTCTTGTGATGATAACTTTTAAGATCTCTTCTCTTTGCAACGTTCAAATATGCAGGACAGTATTATTAACTATAGGCACCATGCTATGCATTACATCTCCAGGACATAACTTATTTTATAACTGGAAGTTTGTACCTTTTGACCCCCTTCACCCATTTTACCCACACCCCACCTCTGGCAGCCACCAGCTTGTTCTCTGTATCTATGACCTTGGGGTTTTTTTTTTCCCCAACAGGCCCATTTTTTTTAAACCTATCATGCTAATTCCTGTAATTATTTTCTCATATTTTCCTTTCTCCTTCTGGGTTTCTTGGCTTCCTTCAGAATTAGTGGCCACCTCCATGTGTACGGCATATCCATTCTATTTCCCCTTTCCCTCTGCCCTTCGCATTGAATTCCTTCCCCTTTATCCTTTCCCTTTTCCTCCTTCCCCACAAAACAGCAAGAGGGATGCAAATCAGTGTCTCCTCTTCCCCTCTCCCGTGGTAGGGTAGTGTGGACTGTGGCAGTTGCAGAATTTCTGTGCTCTGGGGCAAGGGATTGGGGGAGGCGGGGGCCACAGAGAGCTTGTCTTAAAGCTCTGTTTTCTTAGCCAACACCATCTTTACATGATTGTTTCTATTGGATGCCTGCAGGAGAGCTGTGGATATGATGGGGTCTGAAGCCTGCCTAAGCTGTTGCTACTGGTCTAGCCCCAATTCAGGAGATCTTTGCTATACTGACTTTAAGGGGTAAAAGGCAGTGCATGGTATTAGCCTTGCCAAATCTTCGTCCCTGCCCTGCTCACCCCTCCCACCTCTAATCTGTTTGCCTTTTTCTTCCCTTCCCCCACCCCACTTGCTGGAAAGGCTTAATATATTTAAAAAAAAAAAAAAAGACACATCAGAAAAGCTGTGGCCTGCACCCACTATTCAAACTTGGAGATTCAGAATTCCATAAACCACAAGAGTTTTGTGCATATGATATATTCTGGAATTTGAACTCACCATAGGCGAGGTCTGCTTTCTATTATCATCTTTCATAGCATAGATTTATCATTCCATATACTCCATTAATGTATTTCTGTGGAAATCGTTTAACTTATGGGGAATAACTAATTTTTTTAAGGTTTTTTTTTTTTGAGGTACATGAATAACTGCCTTTTTGTCCATAAAATGCAGTGGGAGAAAGAAACGCAATTACATTTTTTCAGAAGGTTTTAAAGAACAGATTATGTAAAGAACTGGTCTCTAGATGGATAGCTACTCTTAACATCTGGAATTTATTAAGAAAAAAAGAGCACCTTTTCAGCCAAATTCTGACACTCCTCATTTGAGTTATCAGTTCCTTAAGGCTGTCTAGTTGCCACGTTGACTTGAGCATGTACAGTGCAGAAGATGCATGTCTGCTTGCTGTGGCGGGCCCGTGGTTTATACTGCACTAGGTATGTGGAGTCACTGAAAAAAAGTCAACTTAACCTTGCTTTATAAGGAGACTCTCAGGCTCTTTGTTTCCCCAGGAAATGATTTGATAGGTTCCCACTTTTTCTTCGTGAACATAAATCTGTTGCCCAAAAGAATGTAATATCTGGAAAGAGATGAGATAAATTTCTAATTTTTAAAATCTTAAGATAGTAGGGAACTTATTTTATTTTATTATTTTTTTTTGCTGTACGCGGGCCTCTCACTGTTGTGGCCTCTCCCGTTGCGGAGCACAGGCTCCGGACGTGCAGGCTCAGTTGCCATGGCTCATGGGCCCAGCCGCTCTGTGGCATGTGGGATCTTCCCGGACCGGGGCACGAACCCGTGTCCCCGGCATCGACAGGCGGACTCTCAACCACTGTGCCACCAGGGAAGCCCAGTAGGCAACTTTTGAACAATTTTACTTTCTTTTAAGATGGCCAGTGAAAGGGCAAGTTGGTAGCTGTAGATTAGGTTTCTCTGACTCAGGAAAGATTGTTTTAAAGGTCAAAAGGGAGTTGAGACCTGTTCCATTGCAAATTTAAGGTGGTGGTTTTTACCTTTTCTCTCTAGCCCACTATATGGGGTGAAGTGGAGCTAATCCTTTATGTATCAGTCACTTTAAATAAACGTCCAGTTCCACTGCAGTCATTTTCTGGGTAGCCCTGGCCCTGAAGGTATGTAAATGCCACAGCTCTTGGGGCCACAGTGCAGCAAGGAGTGAAGTGCTCCGATCGTGTGCTTCTGTAAATGTTGCTCTGTTAGCCAGAGCATGATTGCCAGGATTTTAAAAAGCCAAGAAAACAAGTCAAAAAAGCTTACTCTGTGGTGCCCTTGCCTCCCTTGAAATAACCTCTGTTTTCCTTTGTCACATGAAAAGAAACGTCCTCTATAATCTGTGTGTTGACTCACCGTTTTTGCCCGGCACATCTATTGGTGTAAAATGAGGGAGTCATCAGACTGGAATGAATTTTGAGAGGCAGTAGACTAAATTCCCAGGCAGGACTGTACCCACATTAGCCCGGAGAGAGGAGACTGGCCCCTGTCTTGAAAGGTTTTCCCGGAGAGAAATTCCATAGCATTACTGCACCTTTGAAGACACAACAAGCTCCACTGTCAGGAGAGATGTTGAGAGCAAACCTGAATCCTCAGGCTGAAATGTAAACTCATTATCTTGGACTGGGTACACTGGTGACTGCCCTCAGCGTAAGAGCTCGTCATTTGCCTATCGGCTAGTGCTAATTTGCTTTCATCCTTCTTGCCTTGGAGCTAAATAATCCTGCTTCACATTTGTGATATTTTTCTGGGAGCCCAAAGCTAAGGTCAGTTTTTTTTTTTAATAAATGATGGCCTGGATTAAGATTGACGGGAAGACTATCTTACAGAGTCTTTGGAGTTTGTCATCCTTGTTTACTCATCTCAGAGTGGTGTTTGCGTTTAAAGTATAATATGACCCACACGAGCGTTCAGAATCTTGACAGCAGGGCAAACGAACAGGGCAACCCACTCAGGCCTCTGAGGAGATGGCTTCTGAGTATCAGGCAAAAGCTTGCTCACCGTGTTTTCCAGCCCTGTGTTTAGTCCTGTGCCTAGTGATTGACAGTATCAACTTCTTTAGCAGCGAAGCTTAGCTTTAATAGTTTGAGTCAATTTTGGTTTTGTGTTGTTGAAACGGCAGTATTTCTAGTCACTGCCAGATTTAGGATTTCCTTTGATATTTTTATGTAGGTTAGAAATGTTTAATCCTTAAACAGCCTAGGAATTTTTAATACTTTCTCTGTACATTGCCTTTCTGCTTACAGGAAACAAAATTGGGCAGCTTTAGGGAATTTCCTGTTTGCATTCTAGTGCCATGTCTCTAAGGAGGTAAGAGGGAGGGGTGCTGGGGAGAGTGTAGACAGTGCAGGAAACTCCAGGATTAGGTGTCACCTCTTTTCCTCTGGTGTGTTGGATCCAATGATTAAGGTTGCACTTCGTGAGCTTGGGAAAATATGCAGTTCCTCCCTTGTAAGCACAGGAAGAGTTTAGTTTGCACATGAACCTAGATGATGGGAAGGAAGCAGTGCCACATCCAAACTGTGTGATGAGAGAACATCTTCCTTTTAGGAGAGTGTGTGCTGTTTGGTTGCCCCAAAGCTCCCCACCTTCCTGAGCAAGCAGCGTGTCTGTCTCTGCCGCCATCCTTCAGTGAGGTCAGACTGTGCTTGGGTTTGTTGGGGGCTGTGCACTAGAGGCCCAAAGACAGTGTCTCCCCACTGGGGGCTCCCTCCATTTAGAGAAAGTCAGAAGCGACCGATACTATCTGCACCCAAAGGAATTTGTTTCATGAGCCATCCGGTGTGGCCTCCCCTTTATCCTTTCTCCTGCTTCTCTTCCAGGGGCGTTACAGCAGACCCATGACAGCGGCGGGGTGGAGGTGAACACCCATGCGGGAGACCTCACGTTGTCCTCGGCTTCCCCGTCTGCAGTGAGCTCTACCACACCCTCCACTGTACTTAAGCATTTCAGAGTTTGCCTGGCGAAATGGAGGGAGCAGGAAAGAGGAATAAATCAATTTGTAAGAGAGAAAGTTGTCAAGGCACATGTGATAAAACGTGTTCTTTGTAGGTAGAGGGGGAAGAAAGGGAGGCTTTGTTTATTAAAATAATGCTGAGCTGTCAGGTACCTTTTGAATTCGTATTGTGTTGTGGTTTCTAGAGGCCAAGTGGGAGGGTAGGGTGCCTTCGCCCTCAAAGCAGCTCCTTACAGGAAAGGAGCCGGAATGCTGTCAAGCTGGACCCAAACCACAGTGTTTTGTTCTAGTCTGTGGCTCACTTGCTCACGTCACATCTTTCATCTGCAGTTGTGACATCTTCGTGATTTGGCAAGGGATTGGGAAACACTCCCCAGGCGCTGGCCAGGCCGGCACTGGCAGATGGGTGAGGGGCACACCTGCTTGGGTGGGTTATTGGCTCATTTACAGGAACGGGGTCTTTCTGGGTTTGTCTGGCCACAGAGTTCTCCCTGCCCTTCACCTGCACCGTGCTTCTTGCCTCCAGCGCTGGGCACTGACAGAGCAAGTACAGGGGATCTCACTGCAACTCCCTTCTGGTGCCAGCGCTGTTCCCAGTTTGTGCGGCACTGCTAGAAACTGTCTGGTGCTGAGCGCCATCCAAGTCCGCAGTCTTGGATCCTCAGATGCTCTCCCTGGGCCACGACAGATCATGTGATCAAAAACATTTGACCCTGGATACCCATGGTAAATGAGATGCAGTATTGATGAATAGGGTAGGTCAGCTGGAGAGGTTCTGGTTTTAAGTACTAGAGAAACTTACTGTGCCTCCGTTTCTGATCTGCAGAATGAAGTAACAATTACTTCTATCTTGTTGAGTGAGAATTCAGTGAAAACCCATATAAGGCAATTGGCATGGTCCCTGGCACATAGAAGTGTGCTGGCCAGAATTCATCTGGAGTATTGTGCTTGGTCCTAAGTACCATGTATCAAAAAAAAAAAAAAAAAAAAACACCAAAACACTGACATCCTGGAGGGACCACTGGGGGATGGAGAACTGTTGTAGCCATTTGGTGACCTAGAGGGGATATTAACGATACAGTGAATTATTCAGAGAGTTTGAAGTATGGAGGACAGTACTACATTAGACATTGTTTCACCTAAGTTATTTTTACTTTATTTTATAAGCTACTTCTATTTACACATAGAAAAATATTTGACAGATATCTCTAGGTGGTAGGGGTAAGGATAATGTAAGTTCTTTTATCTGTATCTTCTAATTTTCTAAATTTATCCATTCAACAAATCTGTCTGAAGTCCTCCCATGTACCAGGCACAGTTCATCTTGTTCGTTGGCTGTTTCCTTAGTTCTGTGACATATCTGCCTTCTTGGAACTTATAGCCTCATGGGGGAATGACTCAACACAAAACTTGTATGATATATTGTTAGGGAGTAATAAGTGTTATGAAAAATAAAGAGGAGTGAAAGGCTAGAGGAGCAGTAGGGGAGAAGGAAAACTTGTTCCAGGTGGTTGGTGGGGACAGGTGGAAAGCAGCCGGAATGAATTGACTCAGCATCCATATGGGAAGTTATGATTACCACGTTAATTATGTATTTCTCTATTTTGTTGGCAACATGGTATATTATGCATATCATGCAATTTATTCAACCACTATTTTCCTTTTTCTTTTTTTTTTACTGTCATGAACAGGTCTTTGTGCATATCCTTGCTTACACTAAGCTCTTCTGTCTTCAGATACATTTTTCTGGAAGTTCATTTTGGGGTCACTGTATGTGTCCCACTTGGTTCCTGACCCTCTCTTACCTTGTGCTCTGAGGAGCCAGGAGGTGGGGAGTATGGACTGGGCGTAAGGCTCCTCTAGTTTCTAGGCTGTTGAGGATAAATGTGTTTACCTGCTTCCCTGCAGGCCCAGCCAGGATGTAGAGAGCTGCTGATCCAATTGCACATGTTGAAAGGCAGGCAAAGTGTCACTCTGACTAATGTGAGCTGGGCCTCAAGGTAATGATGAGGCATTCTGATTGTTTAATCAGGGTTTGTGTAAACAAGGAGATAGGAAAGTAGCCCATCAACGCCTTTAAGGCCCAAAGTTATCTTGATACTTTTTTGTTTGTTTGTTTTGTTTTGGGTTTTTTTGCCTCTCCCGTTGCGGAGCACAGGCTCCGGACGCGCAGGCTCAGCAGCCATGGCTCACGGGCCCAGCCGCTCCGCGGCATGTGGGATCTTCCCGGACCGGGGCACGCACCCGCGTCCCCTGCATCGGCAGGCGGACTCTTAACCACTGCGCCACCAGGGAAGCCCCTATCTTGATACTTTTTAGCAAGCACGAAGGCCTGGCATGATGATCATGATAATTCAGATGACAGCAGTCATTGTGGTTAACTTTCTGCCAGGCAAGCACTGTGTTCAAGTGAGCTACCTGTAGTATGTTCGTTTAATTTTTACAGTTCTGTATGGTTGGCTATCATTACAGGGTGACTAAAGTGAGGCTTGGAAATTTTTAACAACCTAACCAAGCTTGAACTAGTACTCAGGCCTGGGGTTTTTATTTGTTTTTGTTTTGTTATAAAGCCTATGTCCTTAACCACTGAACTATGTTTTCCCCATCACTTTCTCTCTTCTTCCTCTCTCATTTTCTTCCTTTTCAGGGAACAAGTCCTGGTTGGGACTAGTATTGGCTGGGTTAGGTGATTTGGAAAGGAGAGAAGATTCAGACCTTTTCTTCTCTCTAAGCACACTGTTCTCTGAAGCAGTCGGCAGGGCCCCTGATGGGAGAGAACATTGAGCAGATTTGCAATGTGTCTTCTACCCTTTCCTCGTGCTTTGGATTACATGCAGCAGTGAGTGGTGAAATGTCCCATCAGTCAGCAGCCCCATGGTGAGGAAGGAGAAGCCAGGGCCCGCCTGAGACTTGCCTGAAATGCGAGCTTGTTTATGGCATCAAGCATTTTAAAGGGATTTTCTTTACAAGAAATAGTGCATGTGAAAATCTCTCTCAAATGTTGGGAATACATTTGAATATGATTGTACTGAATATCTCAATAGTCAACATCTAGGCTGTCTCCTGTGCTTAAATAAAAAGACTTGAGATCATGTGCCTTGAGTTCTGTATACATAGAAAGTCCGTATGTATATATGTGTGTGTTAATATATGTATGTGTGTATAAGTATGTATATGTATACACACACACACACACACACACTCAAATCTAAATCTTCACTTGTTTTCCCAAAGAAAAAAACATTGTCCTCAATCCAGTAAAAAATAGGGAACTTCCAAAGCACTCAACTATTGCTGTTAAAGTACCTTGGTTTTTCCTGATCTGCAGAGTTTATGGAGTGTTTCACCATTAAAGGTACTGGGTTTCTTTAGAAAGGAGAATTTGATACCTACTAAATTGGATCAATATAAAATTTATGAACAATGCAGACCTTGTCAAGGAAGTCTTTTAGTCCTGTTCATATAATTCTCTGTGGGACTTTCTGCCTCAGGGATCACATCAGTATTTAGTACACACTGAAATATTCATGTCTTCTGATTAGCAGGATTTAATTGTTACATCTCGATCTCCTTCATGATGTGCCATTAGGATGCAACCCACCTTGAAATTTAAGCAGGTGCTGACAGGTTATTGCTGTGTCTTTATTTTGTTTGTGTTTCTTTCCAAATATCCTTGTATTGCATGTAATTTTGGTCTCCCTTGAAAATAACACCACAAAAAGTAAGAATTTATTAGTGGAAAATGCTGTGACTTGTTTTTACCAGCAACTATTGTATAGTAAATTTTAAAGTGTGTATGTATGTGTATATATATATATATATATATATATATAATATTCTGTTTAGATTTTTTATTTTTTAAGATTTATCAGTTAAGATAACCTTTCCTCCCATGTACTGTTTAGTTAGAGCTTTTTCACCTACACTTCAATATTTCCCTTGTTAACTTTCCCTCATCGATCGGGTATGGACATATCCGGAGATTAATTTTTCTCTGCTTTCCTGGGTCTGATATCAGCTTAATGGTCTTGTGTTTCTCAAAATGTTGGAAGTTTTAAAGAATTAATACCTTTTCCCTCATGCTAATTTTGCAGTTGTGCTTTTTCCCCTCTTATAAAAAGAACTCTCTGTCTGAGACTTTATCTTCTCAATAATTTCATGAAAGTATCTCAGCAGTGCTAGGGTATTCTGTTGCAAAGCATGAGGCATGGTTGTGAACCAGGCTCTGGGGTTAGACTGACAAGGGTTTTCATTCTAGCTCTGCCACTTACTAGTTTGGCAAGTTACTGAACCTCTAAGCCTCAATTCCTACCTCTTTAAGTTGGGGTTAACAACAGTACCTATTCCAAAGGCTATATGAAGAATAATTAAGAAAGTACATGCATGTTACATGCTTTAAATATAGCAATAGCACATAACACACATCCACATATTAGCTAATATCATTTCCAGTAAAAATTATGTGACGTTTTTATTTTTTATTGAAGTATAGTTATGCATAATATTATATAAGTTATAGGTGTGTAATACAGTGATTCACAATTTTTAAAGGTCATACTCCATTTGTAGTTATTATAAAATATTGGCTTTATTCCCTGTGTTGTACAGTATATCCTTGTAGCTTATTTTATACCTAATAGTTTGTACCGCTTAATCCTCTACCCCTATATTTCCCCTACACCCTTTCCTCTCCCCACTGGTAACCACTAGTTTGTTCTCTGTATCTGTGAGTCTGCTGCTTTTTTGTTATATTCACTAGCTTGTTTTATTTTTTGAGTTCCACGTATAAGTCATATCATATGGTATTTGTCTTTCTCTGTTGGACTTATTTCACTTAGCATAATGCCCCCTAGCTCCACCCATGTTGCTGCAAATGACAAAATTCCATTCTTTTTTATGGCTGAGTAGCATTCCATTGTATATATGTACCACATCCTCTTTACCTCTTCATCTATTTATGGACACTTAGGTTGCTTCCATATCTTGGCAAGTATAAATAATGCTGCTATGAGCATTGAAGTGCATGTATCATTTCGAATTAGTGTTTGTGGTTTTTTCAGATATATACCCAGGAATGGAAATGCTGTGTCCTTTGGTAGTTCTATTTTTACTTTTTTGAGAAACCTTGATACAGTTTTTCACAGTGGCTGCACCAATTTACATTCCCACCGACAGTGTACGAGGGTTCCCTTTTCTCCACATCCTTGCCAACATTAGTGTTCTTTTTGATGATAGCCATTCTGACAGGTGTGAGATGATATCTCATTATGGTTTTGATTTGCATTTCCCTGGTGATTAGTGATGTTGAGTATGTTTTCATGTGCCTGTTGGCCATCTGCATTTCTCTTTGGAAAAATGTCTATTCAGTTCTTATTGGGTTGTTTGGTATTTTGATGTTGAGTTGCATGGGCTGTTTATATATGTTGGATATTAACCCTTTATTGGTCATACCATTTGCAAAGGTTTTCTCCCATTCAGTAGGTTGTCTTTTTGTTTTGTCGGTGGTTTCCTTTGCTGTGAAAAAGGTTTTAAATTTAATTAGGTCCTGTTTGTTTATTTTTGCTTTTATTTCCTTTGTTTTAGGAGAGGGATCAAAAAAATACTGCTTATGATTTTTGTCAAAGAGTGTTCTGCCTATGTCTTCCTCTAGGAGTTTTGTGGTATCCAGTTGTACATTTAGGTCTTTAATCCATTTTGAGTTTATTTTTGTATATGGTGTTAGAGAATTTTCTAATTTCATTCTTTTACATGTAGCTATCCAGTTTTCCTAGCACCACTTATTGAAAGGACTGTCTTTTCTCCATTGTATATTCTTGCCTCCTTTGTCATAAATTAATTGATCATAAGTACGTGGGTTTATTTCTGGGCTCTCTGCTCTCTTCCCTTGATCTGTGTG
This sequence comes from Monodon monoceros, assembly GCF_005190385.1. NCBI lineage: Eukaryota > Metazoa > Chordata > Mammalia > Artiodactyla > Monodontidae > Monodon > Monodon monoceros. Next base: position 91,862,271 of record NW_021703768.1, read on the forward strand.
TCTCTTTTTGTGCCAGTACACCATACTATTTTGATTACTGTAGCTTTGTAGTAGAGTCTAAAGTTAGGGCATATGATTCCTTTAGTTCTGTTGTTCTTTCTCAAGATTGTTTTGGCTATTCGGGGTCTTTTGTGTTTCCAGACAAATTTTTAAAATATTTGTTCTAGTTCATATGCAAGGATTTTTTTCAATGTCTGCAAATCAATCAATGTGATACACCACATTAACAAATTGAAGAATAAAAATCATATGATGATCTCAGTAGATGCAGAAAAAGCCTTGGACAAAATTCAATATTCATTTATGATAAAAACTCTTCAGAAAGTGGGCTTAGAGGGAGCATACCTCAACATAATAAAGGCCATATATGACAGACCCACAGCTAACATCATACTCAATGGTGCTAAGCTGAAAGCATTTCCTCTAAGATCAGGAACAAGACAAGGATGTTCACTGTTGCCACTTTTATTCAACATAGTTTTGGAAGTCCTAGCCATAACAATCAGGGAAGAAAAATAAAGAAAAGGAATCCAAACTGTAAGGGAAGAATTAAAACTGTCACTGTTTGCAGGTGATGTGATACTATACATAGCAAACCCTAAAGATGCCACCAGAAAACTACTAGAGCTCATCAATGAATTCAGTACAGTTGCAGGATACAAAATTAATGCACAGAAATCTCTTGCATTCTTATACACTAACAACGAATGATCAGAAAGAGAAACTAAGGAAACAATCCCTTTTACCATCGCATCAAAGAGAATAAAATACCTAGGAATAAACCTACCTAAGGAGACAAAAGACCTGTACTCTGAAAACTATAGGATGATGAAAGAAATTGAAGACTACACAAACAGATGGAAGGATATACATTGTTCTTGGATTAGAAGAATTAATACTGATAAAATGACCATACTACCCAAGGCAATGTACAAATTCAGTGTGGCTTCTTTTTAGAGGAGCATATTTTTGAAGATGGAGTGGGATTGAGGGTTATCTTCAAAGTTGGGAGGATCAGTCTTGGACACCTCCCCTCCTTGAGAGCCGTCTCCCAGCCATTTGCCTTAGGTGAGTGCTAGGGATGATGGTGTTGCTGTTTTCACAGTTGGTACCTGGGTCCTGCTTTGTGATTTGGCACCATCACCTACATCAAGCACTCTTGGACGGGATCATTTTGTCTATTGGATGGTATTTTAGTGCTACCATGTTGAAGGGGATTTAGAGTGCTGTGTTTTTTGTTTTGTTTTTTTTTTGCGGTATGCGGGCCTCTCACTGCTGTGGCCTCTCCCATTGCGGAGCACAGGCTCCAGACACGCAGGCTCAGCGGCATGGCTCACGGGCCCAGCCGCTCCGCGGCATGTGGGATCTTCCCGGACTGGGGCACGAACCCGTGTCCCCTGCATCGGCAGGCGGACTCTCAACCACTGCGCCACCAGGGAAGCCCTAGAGTGCTGTTTTTGACAACTGAACTTCAGTGGAGGTTTAAAAAGTAACTCAGGGACCACTGACCAATGAAATCATCAGATAAAATGAAAGACGAAAAGCTCCTGTTTTCTGAGTTGGTCTAGGTCAGCAAAAAGTGATTAGCCTGCAGCGGGGCAATCTTGTAGATGGTGTTTAATGAGTTTTTACGTTTCAAGGCTGTGAACATCCTTTCTTGAAATATTGCACAGTAGGTGCCCCTAGCTGGAATTCTAGCTGTAAATAGGAATGTTCCAGTCCTGGAAGCCACTGAACAGGCCTGATTGTGTCCATCTGGCAAGGAACGTTCCCCCTTTGCCAGGGATTTTGTTCTTTATGTATCTGAATTAGAGCACCCGGCGTGTGGGGAGTCTTGCAGGGGAAGCTGAATGAGGCTGCTTTCTCGTGTACAGATGTCTCCTGCTATTTCAAAGGATGAGGCTGGATATAGACATTTATTCACTACCCAGCAGCTCCTGGATTGCCATATGGGAGAGCAGGAAGCCTCTGGATAGGGAATGAGGAAATCTGAATCCGATGAGCCTTGTTTTTCTGAGTCTGTTTAATGCCTTTACAACGAAGGAATTGAACTAGATGTTCTTGAATTCCCTCGCCAGCCGTAAGGTTATGTGTGATTCTGAGCGCTTTTTAAATTTCTAGGGGAAGATTGCTGCTGATCAGTTCTGTATATAAATGAAGCTTCCTTGGGAAGTGAGCTTCAGCAAATCCATTCTGGGACCAGTGGGCAAATAAAGTATGAAGAGCCCCAAGCACAGAACTCAGGGTGGGGCCATCTGGTACAAACCCTTCTCAAAAAGATGAAAAAGCACAGAAAGTTAAAGAGAGTCTCCAAATTGACACTGAGCTGAGCCACCGCCAGCCCCGAGCTTCATCATTGTCACTGGAGGGCTCGCCCTGCCATCTCCCACTGCCCCCTGCTTCACCCCCTGTCCCTGCCTCTGCCAGTGTGCACATCCTCCCACCCATCCACATACATGCACACACATGCACACATGTGTATCCTGCAAACCAGGAGGGCAGTGGCATGTTGAGTTGGAAGTACCAGCAAAGCACATAGCAGAGACGATTAGAGCATGGAGTGTGTGTGTGTTAATATGTCTTCTACTGTTTATCAGTTCCCTGCCCTTGGGCTGATTTCCTATCCCTCCTCTGTGCCTTGATTCCTCATTGGTCAGAAGGAGGTGATAATACCTGTCTCATAGCATTGCGGTGAGGGTTAAATGAGGTACTGCATGAAATGTGCTTAGCCCAAGTGCCTGATACCCGTTAAACATTCAGCAAATGGTAACTATTAATTTTATGATTTACTACTATCGAGTTGCCTGGAATTCTTAGAATATTCCCAAAGCTTGGCGCCGGGGTTGTGTCCTTTCTTCTGCAGGACTCTGTAGCTGATTGAATTAGGTAAAGTGTAGAAAGCACTTAGTGCAGAGCCTGAGTGTGTGTTCAGCATATAGTGGGTTAATTAGTGTTATTTTTAAATAAATATTTTTAAGTCTCTAAAAAAGAAAAGAATATGTGTTCAGTAAAGGTTAGTTGCCCTTATTTCGTCCCCTTTAAGGAAGAGAACAGTTCACTAAGTGGAAGCAGTTGGCAGTACCCATTGTCTCACTCAAATATAAGCAAGAACTATGTTGTGTACTTTGCAGCTGGAGGGCAAGTGGCCCACTTAGAAGGACAGGATGGGCATTCCCGTCATCACTGGTGGGAGGGAAATAGAGGTACCCTGGCAGTGAATGGCCTACAGGAGCATCTCAGGTAGCCAGACCAAGTACAGGGAGAGAGAGAACAAGCACAGTTTCCTCTGAGTGAGCTTACCTGCCAACAAAGCGGAAAAGCCTAGCTCAGCCATGTCACCATTAGTACTCCATGGTCTCTGGATGGAGACTTGGGGATGAACTCATTCCTCTGTTTCAGGTGTGGCTGTGGAAGCCTTTGGTCCCTTTGAAGGCAGTGCTGTAAGACAGCAGACCCAAGTCCCAGAAAGATGAGTAAAATGGTGGGCCTAGAGTTTGGCAGCCTCGATTCTGGTTCTGGACCCCTTCAACAGCTGTGGCCCTTGGGAAGAGTACTTGTTCCTCAGCACACTGGGAATCATAGCCTCCCTGTAGGCCACGGAGGTGTGGTGTGATGGAGACCCAGTGGGATAATGCATAGGAGGGTGCCAAGTGATCAGGAAGGCACCGGCATCTGTTCCATTGTTTTTATTGCCAGTAGTAGCAAGAAGCATCTTATAACCATAAGTACACAGTGGTGCTCCTGGGGGCTCATTAGAGTCATTGGGCTGCTGGCTTAAAAGGGCATCCTAAGAAGTGTGAAGCCCTTTGTCTCATGGCTAGTCGGTAACAGGAAGCACATCTATCCACAAAGCCCAGGAGCAGCCACCAGGAGAGACCGTCACAAAGGCACTGCTTGATCCTCACCCGGGCTCCCAGCAGCTGGACACCTTATCTCTCAGAGGCTTCGCAAGCTTGTCTTTACAGCCAGCTGAACTGTGAAATATTAGTCAAGTAATGTTTCATCCAAAAATAACCACCATTTTGACAGTTGTCTTGAAGCCAGATTTCCAGGTGGTTTACTTTTCCTTTGGATACACGCTGTAAAATGAATGTGAAGCCAGGCTCAGAACAGCCTAGGGAATTAGTATCTTTTATCTCCAGAAATACAAGGTATGCATGGATTTATATCCTTCACGTGCTAGACCCAAAGTTGTATTAGGAAGCGTCATGGTCCCATCCCAACCTTGCTGAGGCCTTGGGTTAAAATTTCACAGAGAATTAAGAGCCTTGACAGTCAGCTCCTTAAGCCTTGGGACTTCTGCTGAAGTCCCAAGGCTTAAGGCCTCTCATTCCTGTGCTGTTAACCCCCAGGAAGTGTGCTGCTCCAAGACAGGACTGTGTTACTTCCTCATCTGAATGTACCTCTCACTACCTATAGTGAAGCTTCATCTGAGAAGGTTGTTGACTTGAAACTTGCTGACTTAAAACCTGGCTGGGAAAGAGGAAATGCACATTGTTGAATGCTTACTTGGTTTCAGACACTATGCTGGTCATTTTATGGATGGCCATCTCATTTTGCCTTTACGACAGCAAAAACACCCATTTATAAAAAACCAGGGCTTCCCTGGTGGCGCAGTGGTTGAGAGTCCTCCTGCCGATGCAGGGGACGCGGGTTCGTGCTCCGGTCTGGGAGGATCCCACATGCCGCGGAGCGGCTGGGCCCATGAGCCATGGCCGCTGAGCCTACGCGTCCAGAGCCTGTGCTCCGCAACGGGAGGGGCCACAACAGTGAGAGGCCCACGTACGGCAAAAAACAAAAACAAAAAACCCAGTTAAATCAACTGTCCAAAGACAAATCACTAACAAGTATCATAAATGAGACATGAACCCAGGTTTATCTGATTCTTTATAAATTAGGCTCAGATCAACTTCATTTGCCAGAGTATCACAACGTAATAGTGGTCTATACAGCGGAGGTCTGTTCTTGCTATTCTATTACAGAAGTCTGGAGTCAGGCAGTCCAAAGCTAGTAGGGTGGCTCTACAAGGTTGTTAGGGATTCGGGCACCTTCCACTCCCTACAGTGTGGACCTCATCTTTCTGAAGCAAGATGGCTGCTGGAGCTCCATCCATCACATTAATATACCAAGAAGCAAGGCTGGAGGAAGAGAAAAACAGCATGACTTCCCTCAAAAAGATTTTCCCAGAACTTCCACATATTTTTGCTTCTCTCTCCTTGGCTAGAACTTTGTCACATGGCTACACCTAGCTCCAGCTGCAAGGGAGGCTGGGAACTGGGATATTTTAGCTGAACAGTAGTCTGACCAATGAAAAATCGAGGTCTTGTTTCTGAGCATGAAGCGAAAAGTGTGTTTGGGAAGAGACCAGCACAGTCTGCAAACGTCATATATTTTCTTTCTCTTTGGTTAGTGAAACATCTTTTAATGGTACTTCGAGGTTCATGTGTGTGAAGCTCTGACTCAAGGTAGAGGACATTTCAGAAGCCAGAATATAAGTAAAGAGATCCTGAAAAATGATACAAATATAATTTTTCTATTATAGATAGTTGACAGTTCTGGTTGCTGTGGTAAATTTTTCTTTCCAGGATTTAAACCCACTGTCACTCCTTTTAAAAATTACCCGGAAAGACCTCTATTCTCTTATTTTCTTAATGCTGGGCTTGACACAGGTCTACACAGGTTCTGTCATAATACTTGTAGCATTGCTCGAAAACTCCCTAGCTATTGAAATTGCAGGGATATCACCAGGTCTGCCAGAATGAGGGGGGTGAAACCCCAAAAGAAGGAGATCCAGTCAGCTCTTGAGTACTGGGTGATTGACAAGGTGGAACAGGGGAGCTCCAGAGCTGAAGCTGGCAGGGAGTGTCCACTCTTCCTTGCGGTGAGAACAGGACTCATCCCGTGCTCAGTTGTGGGAATGAGAGAGGGGTCGGTCAGACACATTCTCAGCAACACGTCTTTCAACTTGCGGGCAAACTTCTTTCCACACTGCACGTCCCAACCTTTGTAGTTAGCTTCTGCTGAGTACTTGTCAGTGACACTAAGGAACAAGTGTATACTGCACCTGGTTTTTAAAGTTTTACCTTCTATCAGAATTGCTGGTGGACAGGGAAAGAAGATGCAGCAGGGACAGGTAATAACCGTTTACAGTTTTTATGCTACAGCCTTCACCTGCAGAAAACACTGTGACAACTCTTTTTTTTTTTTTAATACAAAAGCCTCTGTCTCTTTAAAAAAAAAAAAGTATTAAACAGGAAAGTATCCCAGAAGAGTTTGAAACCACCCAAAGGCCACCACCAAAAAGTTAGAATGCCAACTTTCCAGTTTATTTTTCTGTTACATACTCATTATTTTCATAATCAGAGGCAAACATTTTAAGTAAAGTTTTCATCCACAGGAAAAAAACCCCTGAAAATCACTGTCACATACAACACTGCATAGTGAGGAAGGGGCATGGTGACCTTGGTTCTGGTGCTAGGCTCTCCATGGGACCTGGAGTGAGCAGGTCAATCTCTGGGTTTCATTCCTCACTCGCAGATGTGGAAGTGGGAGATGCCACATGCCGAGGGCCTTTCCTCCACTCAGACATCTGTGGTTATGACACTTGACACCATCTGCAAAACTTGGGGGCATCACAGAGCTGGCGTCTAGTCTAGATGGTTCTTAGTTTGGAGTTCATACATGGAATCCGGGGTGTGTCATCATCTTAATTAGGCGGAACAAATGCATAGGCACCAAGTTTATACTCTTCTCTAGGAGAAAGGCCCAACACATTCATGAGATTCTTAAGGAATCTTCAAGTTAAGAACAACTGAGGGGCTTCCCTGGTGGCGCAGTGGTTAAGAATCTGCCTGCCAATGCAGGGGACACGGGTTTGAGCCCTGGTCCGGGAAGATCCCACATGCCGTGGAGCAACTAAGCCCGTGATTCACAACTACTGAGCCTGTGCTCTAGAGCCCACGAGCCACAACTACTGAGCCCGTGAGCCACAACGACTGAAGCCTGCGTGCCTAGAGCCCGAGCTCCACAACAAGAGAAGCCACCACAGTGAGAAGCCCACGCACCGCAACGAAGAGTAGCCCCCACTCGCCACAACTAGAGAAAGCCCGCGCGCAGCAACGAAGACCCAACACAGCCAAAAATAAATATAATTAATTAATGTAAAAAACAAAAAGAAAAACTGATCAATTCATATTTGATAGATAGGCATCTTCCATCCAGGGATGAAAAGGGACTTGCCCCACAAGCACATCTGATGGATCCTTTGGCAATCCGGAGTGCTGGTGTTATCATCTCTTGGCCCAGGGCTGTCGTCCATAGGATGTGACCCAGCCTGGACCCCTCTGCCCTGTACTCTGATGGAAATAACCACTCTGTGTGTCTCCCCATCTGGCCCAGTTCATGAGGTCAGTATGGAGTATATAGTCTCCTCTGTCCTCTTTTCCCCTGAATTCTCCCCCACCCCCTGCAGGCAGCCCTTGCCCCCAGAAGTAGGATGGGAGATGCATGAGAGAGGAAGCAAGTCTAGGCTGTCATAGTTGGGGTCCTTGTTTCTGCTCCTATATATCTTAAAGAACATGTCCGCTCTCCATGTATTTCATCCTCCCCGTCAGAGGTCAGGTGGTGGGTCTTCTCCCAAGACCAGACATAATAGCATAGCAGACCACAGTGTCTGTTGCTAAAGGAACGTTCTCAGATTGACAGTTCAGAGGCAGAAGGGGCAACCCAGCTATGTAAGGGAGTGAATTTGTGTCCCTCTCCCCACGCTGGGAGCAAAACTGCCTCCAAAAAATTATACAATGGGAACACTGTGGTATTTGTGCTGAGAATTCATCACAGAAACCCTGTATCTGAAACCCAAAGTGACCTTTTCTGAGCGGCCCTAGCCCTACATGAGAAGGCAAATACCACCAGATTGCCTGACATTTCCTTTTTTAAATTTCAAGCGTTCCTGATTTATCGGCTGGTGATCTGTTGGTTTGCAGCCCCGATGCAGTTAAGTGAAGTCCCAGTCACTGCTGTGATAGTCTCACAAACAACCGCTTTGAAACCCTAGCCCCTGCCCTATGTCTCCTTCTCGCCTACTCACCCTCCCCCAAGCCTCCCAGCCTCCACGCAGTGTAGAGGGGCAGGTTGCAGAAAAGAGCATCTTTCTAAACCTGAAATTAAAATCTTCAAAGTGGGGTTGTGTGCCGCTGCACTGTGTACATCTTGAAAAATCAAATTTATTTACTCCTTACTTTACATCCTTTTGGCAGAAGCTATACAGAAACCCTATAAAGAGGGAGGGTTTGCTCTGATTGGCATCACTCACCCAAGTGTCATGTGGAATTCAGCTCAGGGATGATCTGAGCTCCACCTGGGATTGACAGTGAAGACAGCGAAGTAGTGACTCAGAGGGCAAGGAAGGCTGGAAGGTGCTGCTTCAGGAGCCGTGGTTGAACAGATATTAAGGATGGTCGCAGCCATCCACCTGCAAAGCCACAGCGGGCACATGTGTGGTAGGCATGTGTGCATCCCAGGCTCCATGTGCAGAACCTGAAAGCTGAGCGGGTTGAGATCCTGGAAGTGCGTGATACGCTTGTTAATCTGCTGAAGAACGTTCTTTCTTGCTCCGCTTCCCCTGAGAGAGTTGGCTGGGGAAAGGTATAGCGATGGATTCTTGGTTTCTCTCACCATAGCATAATTTATCAGAGTTCCGGTTCTGTTTCTGAGAGGCCTGCTTGCACAGAAGCATCATCTGGTCAATCTAGTCTGTCTGGGGAACAATGAGGAAGGAGGAGCTGGCAAGAAAATTAATGCATCAACTTGAGGAGGAGAACATCGGAAACAATGAGCTCTCCCATTTTTTTTTCTTAATTCTCAGCCCTTTGGTCCGTCTGGACATGCGGCAGTATGGGTGATTGAATTGAAAAAAATTGAATTGCCCCATTCAACTCGCATATTTTCCCAAAGGTAAAAGCTTATTTGGTCCTGGGATTTCCTTGCTTCTTGAGAATCAGGCAGTCCACACCAGCTCTTAATCTCATCCTTGCTGAGTAACTCGGAGAAAGCCCTTAGAATGAGCAGCTTTCCTCTCTGTTTTTATTAGACAATCCAAAATTAGGTCCTACTGCCCACACATAATAGTGTTCTCCCTGTTACATTGAGGGTGACCAGATAATCCAGCTTGCCTGTGACACACCTGATTTGTCCATTGTCCCCTGAGATTAATATCACCCAAGGTGTCCCATTGTAGATGATACCTATTTTTATGCGATCACACTAATTACAGGAAATGAAGGGAAGGAAATGAGTTTCTGCCAAAGGGTCTAACCTTGTGCTCCTTTCTTCCCGTCACTGCAGCTTCACTTGGCAGCCCTGGCATCACTCAAGGGAGATATAGTGGAGCTTAATAAACGTCTGCAGCAAACGGAGCGGGAACGGGACCTTCTGGAAAAGAAATTGGCCAAGGCACAGGTAAGGGGTCTGGAAAGGTTTTTTTTGCTTTTATTTTTTAAGATGAAACATATAGAAATCTCCACAAAACAAATGACGGTTTGATGAGCAGACCTCCTCATGACCACTGTCCAGGTCAAGAATTAGAACCTGACAGTCATCCCAGAAGTTCCTCCTTATGTCCCATCCCAATCCCACTTTTCCTCCCCACATGGCTTTTATAGTCATATTTTCTGTTTCTTTACGGTTTATCGCTGGAGTTTGTATGTCCCTAGACAGTGGAGTTTTGTCTTGCCTGTTTAAAAATTACGTGTTTCCTTTGAATCTCTTAATCCACAGGTTTTCCCTCCGTTCTTGATTGGCTTTATACTTAGTCTTTTAAAAGCTGGCCATTTGACCTGTGGAGTTTCCCACAGTCCAGATGTTGCTGATTGTTCACCCATGGTGCAGTTTGGCATGTTCCTCTGTCCCCTGTATTCTCTGCAGAATGGCCCTGGATCCAGAGGACCAGTCAGATTCATGGCCAGTCCCTCTGGCAAGACTGTGGAGGGTATTTGTTTTTCCACTGGGAAGCACATAATATCTGGTTGTCTTACCTTCTGAGATGTTAGCAGCTATCTTTTTTTTTTTTTTTTTTTGCGGTACGCGGGCCTCTCACTGCTGCGGCCTCTCCCGCTGCGGAGCACAGGCTCCGGACGCGCAGGCCCAGCGGCCATGGCTCACAGGCCCAGCCGCTGCGCGGCATGTGGGATCCTCCCAGACCGGGGCACGAACCCGTATCCTCTGCATCGGCAGGCGGACTCTCAACCACTGCGCCACCAGGGAAGCCCGTTAGCAGCTGTCTTGATACTCAATGCCCAAGTTCACTGATTCATCAAGACTTTACAAAATCATGATATTTTAGTTCTACCATTTCTTTCTCAGTTATTAATTGAAGCGCTTTTATAGAGACATTTCCCATCATCTATGATTTATTGAAACAATGGTATAGTTCACAGAGGAAAAGCAGAATCATTGCTTAATTCTTTTGATTTATTTAACATTTTTCAAGATGAATTATTTATGATCCTCTGAAAGTGCCCTGTTACTTTTTAAAATATTATGAACTTAGGGATTTAAACATATTTGGGTTTCAGTCCTTTGTAATTATTTTCCTTGTAGAAACTCAAAGTATACTATTTTTGGCCAGTAAGAACCTCTTCAAGTTGGCTCCTGAGTCTTTTGACAGGAGCCTAGTGCTTACTCCGGGCTCATCTAGTACATTTCTCACTCCAAAACTGGAATTAAGCATTCTCCATGTAGCCTTGGTTTTTCTCTGTAGAAAATAGTGTTTCAAGACTGCAATCTGGGTGCTAAGGGTGCTTATTGCTTCTAGTTTGGTCATTATTTTTAGGCCTCTTTTATAAACATAGCCAGGAAATTCTTTATGTACTTATTTATTTATCCACATATGTATGTATTTATACATTTTAAAATAAAATACCTTAGAAGCTCATAATAATTTCTCCAATTTAAATTCAGACTACAGGATTCCTTTACTTAGCTTCTGTATTTTATTTGTATATCCTTTCTTTCACACTAAAAATCTTGGTTCTGAAGTTTACAGAGGATGATTGGATAAGAATATTCCATAATTACTCATTTGCTTCATTCCGTATTGTATACAGTCAGTCTCAAAATAATAACATTAATACTATCATAACAAATAGTTACTGAGAAGAATTTTTTAAAGTTTTTTTTTCATTATGCTTTCCTCATTCCCCAAGTTTTTTGCAACTGTACTATATCCACACTGCCTGACCCTATGGCCATTACATCTTAGCCTTTCTCCTTTTAGTCCTCATTTAGTCTTCTACAAGTAAATTATATATTTCATGTTTACCATGGTCTTTATGTCAATGTCCCTCTGTTTGTTTGTTTAATGCCAGAAGCTATTTTCTAGTAGATTTCCTCAGGGAGGACTCATGGGAATAATCTTCACCAACTTTCTGCTTGTTAATAACAATGTGTCTCTGCCCTTCTTACTTGAAAGGCATTCTTGCTGGGTATAAAACCCTTGACTCATCTTTTCTTTACTTGAATATGTTTCTTTATTCTTTTGGCATAGAGTGTTTGTTGCTCTCAAAGTCTGTTAATAATACAACTTTCTCTCTCTCTCTCTCTCTTTCTTTCTTCCTCCCTTCTTTACTTCCTTCCAGTAATTTTACTAGAGTAACTCTTAATCATTCTGGTTTGATATTCTCATGTTTGCTCTGTTTTCTTTTGATTATATTTTGTAATCTTTTTTTTAATTTGAGAAGTTTTTTCTAATTATAGTGTTTAATATTAGTTTTGTTCCCTTGCCTTTTCTTTTTCTTCAAGGATGCTTATTATTTATATCTTAGATCTTCTTTGCCTGTCTTCAGTATCTGTTACTATCTCAAATCCTTTATATCTCTCCCTGTTTACCTTGTTTTTCCTGTTCTCCATCTTCTGTTTTTCTTAGGCCTTATATGTTGTGTTTATCCCCTCCTGTGTGCCTTCTGGCTTAGTCATATATTTCTGCATTTTTATTTCATTTCTTTTGTGTGTGTGTGTTCTGTTACCTTCTTTGAGTTTTTCTAATTTTGAATTATGTTCTTCCATGTTTTATGTCATTTCATCTTTTTAAAGTCTTTTAGCTTATTTTGAAATAGTAGTCTACTGTTTGGGACTTTTTGTGGGGAGAGAGGTTCTCTATTTTGTGGCATGCTTTCATGGTTTATAGGGATGTTATTCTCCCCTTTTTTTCGTTCTTCTTTCTTGTAACTTTATGTGGGATTTGCCCTCAATACTGTTCTGTTTTTCATTTTTATGTGAAAAATAGTTTCTTTGAACCTTTAGGAGGCAGAGCTGAACATGGCCTTTTTAAGTTCATAGAGCTTCCTTGTATTCACGAATATGGCAACCTGCTTTCCGACATTTCCTGGCTCTGTTCCCCTCACCTGCTTCTATCTCGATCTGTTCTTTCCCTTGTCTCTGTTACCCCATCCTGTTCAATTTTGATCCTACTCCCAGCAGTTTCTCCTCCTGGCAGAGAGTCCTAGGGCCAGTCTTGAAAGTTCATAGGGATAGCTGCCTTAGCCCCTTCAGATCTTACTGTGGGCCCCTTGCTCACTCACTGTCGGCTCAGGCAAAACCCCTCCCAGTTGGCCCTCCTCACTTTCCTGTGTATACTTACTGGCTGTTCTGAGGTTTTCCAGTTGTCGGGTCCCTCAGTCTTGTTTCTTCCCTCTGCTTCTGCCCACACAGACACCATTTAGGTCATGTGGATGCTGTTGGTTTGTCCCTACCTGCTTCTGTTTTGTTGTTCAGGAGGATACCTTATCTCTAAGCATTTGCTTTTGATGTGTATGTTCTCTATATTTGTGTGGGAATTCAGAGAGATTAAAAGAACGAGGCTGCCCCAGTCATCGGTCTAGAATGACCTATGGCAGGTTTTGAAAACTCATGTTTCATAATCTTAGACTGTTCAAGTAGAAAGGAAAGACCCTTTGTACTTGAGATCATCTACTTCCACATTTGACAGGCAACCCAGAGAGGTTAACTTGCTTACCCAAGGTCAAATGAGCAGCCAGCCCCAGAGCCAAGACAAGGCTACCAGTGTTCTTTCCTCATACAGGATGTTACAGAGACAGAAATTTTCAATTTTTACTTGGATGAAAACTTTACATTTTCCTTCTGATTATAAAAGTAACAAAAATGTGATAGAAAAAACTGGAAAGGCAGCATTATAATATTTATACTGGACTCTGGTGAATTAAAACTTTTTTAAATGCTTTGTTGTTGTTTCTTAAGGTGTTTTTTGAGAAAGTAGTTATTTTTTCATTAAAGAAAAATTAGAATGGTGTTAAGCTGGTGTAAAGCCAGCCATTGTTAATAGTCCTGATTGGTGAGAATGTTTCTTTTAGGAAAAAGAAATTGTGAGTGCTTTTAACTGGAAGCTGGCATGTACCCCAGTCTTGGATTTTAAAAGATGACCAGGAAGGTTTTTGTTAAAATTTAAGTCTCAAAGACAGAGCAGCTTGTGCAGAGGATGATAAGAGGAGAATGGGAAACTTTTTGTCTGCTATGTCAGGGATTGATTCAGCTCCCTTTTGACTTAACTTATGGTCAAGATAATCTCATGTCATAGTTTTGTTGGCTGGTTTTACCCCTGATGGTTACATCACAGTACCATTAGTTGACTCTCTTGCTTGTATACTTACAGTAAATATACTTAAAAATTACTCTTCCTTTCACTGGAAATGTCTTCCCAGTTCAGATACTGGGACCCAGGAAAGAACATGAAAAAAAAGGTTAGTCTTGCGAGGCTTATACCTTTTATAAAGATGAGATTTATGCAAGGAAGTGTCTGTGCCGTGCTTTCTCTGTTACATGCCTTGGTAAGTGATTCGTGTTTGAGGCTTTACCAGATGGTGGAAGAGCAAGTTTGTGTATAAATGTATAGTCTGTGGCTTTAGTAAGTTTTACCAGCTCTCTAAATATTACAGAGCTATGATTAAGATGTAAAATATAAATGGTGCTTTTGTTCATCAGAAATAATCAAAGAGAGCTTCATAATCTGTTGAGTAATTATTAATGGTGTTACTAGAGCTAGTTGAATAAAAGAAGGCTCATTATACATGGGCAAAAGTCGGTGGAGTTTTAATAGTGATGCGAAGGGAAGAGCTAAGTAAAGGACCCCCAATACCACTGTGATAGGGAAGGCAAAGTGCTTCTGTATTTGTATCCTACTGCTGTGTAACAAATTGCCCCAAACTTACTGGCTTAAAACAACACACATTTATTATCTCCTGTGCATCAGGATCCCAGGCATGGCTTAACTAGGTCCTCTGCAAGTTTGCCTCAAGGTGTGGGCAGAGCTGCACGCTCGTCTGGACACGCAACAGGGAAAGAGTTCACCTCCAGGCTCACTCACGTCAGTAGCAGAATTTCTCTGTGGTTGTCTCACTCACGTCATTAGCAGAATTTCTCTGTGCTTGTAGAATTCATGGCAGCTTGCTTCCTCAAAGCCAGCAATGGAGAGAAAGATTCTAGAATAAATCTTCTGGCAAGACAGTCTTATATAATGTAATGCAATTATGGGAGAGACATCCCATCACCTTTGCCACATTGTGTTAGTTAAAGGCAGTCACACGTCCCACCCAGATTCAGTGAGATGGTAATCACACCAAGGAGACACAGGGATCATATGGTCAACTTGGAGTCTGTCCATCACAGCTTCCTGGGGGATCTGATGAAGAGTGCCACTATTAGCCTACAACAGTGATGATCGCCACACTTCTTTAGCTCTGTTTTGTGCCAGGCAGTATAGCAAGCATTCCTCATGCTTTATCTCACTGAGTTCTCATAATGACCTGTGATGAGAAAACCTTAACATTCCCATCTACAAATGAAGAAATTGTGAGGTTTAGGGAATTTGAATATATTGCCTGAGATGATGGAGCTAGAAAGCACCTAAAGTCAGGGTATGAATCTAGGTTTCGTGGGAATCCATAGCTGTACTAGTCCCGTATTGTTTTTTAAGCTGCCCGGGCTGCCCTGGGGATCTCCAAGAGGGTGGGGAATAGGGCACAGGTTAATTTGGTTTAAGTATCTACCCTCCCAAATCAAACAGATGCTCAGACCCGCGCATGCGATTTGCACCAACACTAAACACCTTCTGGGGGAACAACCTGGTGGGAAAGTGGCGAAGGTTATATACGGTACTGATTTGATGCTTTCAGCATATTTTCTTTGCGTTTAATACCAACAATTATTTTCAGTTACTGCATTTTTAAAAAGTACTACAGAAGGAGATATATCAGAACAAGCTTCTGAGCCCCTTTGAAATTGGTCAGTAGTGATACAGTACACCTTCTATTTCTAAGCTCTCTATCTTTAGATAGCAAGTGTTCTGAATTTTCTACAGCTTGACTTTTAGGAAGAAGACAAATATAGTTTTCATTAAATGTAACGGAGAGAGTGTTTTCTTTAATCTTTCTCTTGTATGAGATACTTACAGAGGTAGTATGGATGCCTTCTCTTTGCCAGGATCTCCCTCCCGCCATTCCTTCCTTATTTGTTTATACTCTTCGGTACAGTGCTCTAGCTGTTTTGTTTTGTCAATGACGTTTCCATTTGTGCTGAGCCTCTTTGTTTAGTTGGCTTGGTTCCCCACCCTACCCCTCAGGAGAACCTGGGCAAGGACTTTGAATGAGGGTAGAAATATCCTGGGTGGTATTACTTGTGATCCATCCCGTGTGACCCTGAGAAAGTAGCGGTAACTTCTTAGCGTATTTTATTTTTTTATTTTTTTTTTTTCTTAGCGTATTTTAAAAGGGAGTGGTGCCGACCCTCTTCCCACGATGGTTGAGAGGGTTAACGAATGAATGATGGCATTGCATTTTTCAAGAATGGAGTTTATAATACCCTTAGGTTTGACAGCTGAGACTAATGTGATGATTAAAGATCAGTGGCCTCTGTGGAATAAGATAAAACCCAGTGAAGAACATTAACAAAGCCATAAAGCTTCTTAGCATCACCGCATTACACAGGGTTTTTCCAACAAGGGCTCAAGTTCTCAGGCCAGTCTGTCTCAAGGCTGACTCACAGCTTTATCCCTGGATTGCACCAATTGCAGAGATGAGCCTAAAGGGTTTTATTCTTAGTGGTTGTAATGATGATATTGCTTGCTTTTATTGAACATTTTTGCATATAGACAGTTTCACTCCTTTATGTGGCTTGAGACAAGTATTTATATAGATTTTAAATTTGCTTCATCATCATGATAGGAGAGTGGAAACCTATAGAAAAGGCTCAGGGTATGTATTAAGCTCCAGATGAAATTCAGGAAAAGCAAAATTCCATCCTATCTAATCCCAATCTTTTTTTTTTTTTTCTTTGCCTTTCAAACCGAAAGTCTGTAGTTGCAGGAGAAATCCAGCTTCCTAATGATAGTGACCTCCAGAAATTCATGGCAGGCAAGATGCTGCAAGCCCAGGCTTTCTGGCTTTGCTGTACTGTAGGATCAGTCAAAAATGCAGTATAGGTTGGAGGACCCTGGGTAAAATTCTCTGTAATAATAGAAGAAAAAAAAGCAGTAGCATGTTGTTTAAGACCATTTCTTATTTTGCTCAGCTGAAATTATGTGAGATGTTTCTATACAGTAAGGAGGCGAAAGTAATCCCTCATCTGCAAGTTTTGCTAGAAGAAGCGGCCACTGCTTTCTGTTCAGAAAGTTGTTGCTGAGTAATTGACTTTGGTAGCTAAAGCTGGCTTGATGGGAGCTGGAGGGACTTAGAATTCCCTGCTTTATACCCCCTTATGTCTACTTTTCTATTTCGGTGCTCCCAGGGGGTTGGGGAGAGAGCTATTGGGGTTTCCTAACTCTCCTCTGGTATTGTAAGGCATAATGTTCATGTTTCCTGGAGTTCACCAGAGGTGGTTCAGGGTAAGAGACCAAGGGGGGATCACTCTGCTGCCACTTGAGGTCTTTAGGTAAATGGTAAGGAGGAGTTAAGCCCACAGCTCGGGGAGCTGGAAGGGAGTAGAGGCGAGAAGGCTGTGGCTACAACAGCCTCAGCCCCTTGATGGCATACACAGGACTCGGAGGGCTTTGCAGAGCATTCTGTTCGCTATCTGGGTTTTAATAAATAGTCCCTGTGCATTTGCTCTGTTTTCATCTATAAAGTGGTTGTATCATCAGGATATGCAATGATAACAAATAACCCCAAATGTTCAGTGGCTTAAATTATCAAAGGTTTATTTTTTGGCTTCTTGCTGGGAGCTCACTGGGACTGGCAGGAAACTCTGCGGCATTGTCCTCACCCAGCCTCCCAAGCTGATAGCCTCTACCATCTGGAGTGTTGCCCAGGGGAAGAGAATATGGGAAAGCCTGCAGAAGCACTTAAAGGCTTCTAGGCAAAAATGGTGTATATTCACTCATATCTTGCTGGACAAGCAAGTCACATGGCCTTATTCAGCTTCATGGGGGAGGAGGAATATTCCTCCACGTGCATGGATGGAGGTGAACCAGAGTCTTGGTAAACGCCCCTGCAGGCTGCCACCAGGGTGCTCATGCTTATGAGATGTGCATCCCTTATGGTGGTCCTGGCGGTGCCCCACATACATAAGAAAATACTGGAGAAAAATGAACACCATTTGAAAAAGGATCTTGTTAATGGATTATGAAAAAGTGGATGTCTTTTTATCATTCTTTAAAATTTTCTATAATGTACTTAAAGTTGTAACTTAAAATTGAAAAATTTGTGCAAAAGTTAAGTGGTAATAGGAGTAATACTCCTTTTCCTGTTTGGTTGTCATTGTTATATTACCTTCTTAAATGAGGCTTTACTGGAATACCTGCCCATAAGTGACTCTCATATGGAGGTGCAGTATACAGCTTGACCTAGCCTGTGTCCTTGTGAAACAGAATACCAGAAATCACATAGCCTCCTGGGTTAAAAAACGCTCTCGGAAACTCAGGTTAGTGAGAGGCATGGGCAGTGTGATACTTGAACTGGGCCTCATTTTAACAGGCCAGTCCTCCTTGTGTGGGAGGCCGCCAGGGCCGGAAGGCACTGATTGCTCACAGAATATGGCTTTGTCTGTCCTGGGTGCTCCCCACTCATCTGCCACTTTTAACACACTGATGTGCCCCATTCCTGGGCTTGGTCTTGTGCAATTTAATGGGAGCTGTTTAACAAGAGTGTTTTTTTTGAGTTCTTTAGGCTCCTGCAGGTGATGGCTTGTTTCGTCCTGCACTGTTGCCCTTGTGGGAATTGACGCACTTCTCCCGGCACCACAGCTTGGAAAAGCTCAAGGGATTTCTTCGTTCAGCTTGGAGAGCAACGCTTCCGCTCAGCTTTGGCTGGGCGCGATGAGTGTGCATGGAATGGGTGAAGCGTGTTTAATGAGATACCTCAAGGGGATTTGGGTTTGTAACATCAAATCAGCTATGAGCTATGTCCTGAGCTATGTCTTCTCAGTCATTCATTGATCTGGAGGCTAGGAGTTTCGATAATTATTTTCCAGTATTCTCTTTTCACTGGGAAAAGAATCTCCAGGGCACCACTCTATCATCTCTTCTTCCCCCCCAACCCCTCCAATTCTGTCCATGTTTCTCATGCACCAGCAGAGGAGTCTGCTTGGAAGCTGCGACCACATTTCCCTTCAAGGTAGGTGTCATAGTGACCCTCCCTATGGCACCTAGCACCATATCATCGTTTAGGAAATCAAGATATATCTATTATTTTAGAGGAAGTATTAAATTATAGAGGCTTTCCACCATTGTGAAAAAACATACATATGGAAAAATATAGGAATGTAACCTTTGCCTTCAGCTGAGAAGTTTTTTCCTCTAAGACATTCTTGTTGCTACTCCCAGATGAACTCCTAAGTTCCAAATAGACATTATGAATCTTTTTTATCCTTTCAGCTGCAAGCGCTGTTCTGTCTGACTGAATTATCGGGCTTCCTGTTGAGTCTTGTTCATACTCATGCCCTCCAGGCGGACTTTCCAGTTAGAGGCAGGGGGAAGATGGTACGACACCAGCTCTCATGCTCTTGTTATCTGGGTACCAACCATCTGATCTCCCTGCAAGCCAGGCAGCCCCACAGGAGCTCACCTCTCAGATAGCTCCTAACAGCCAGCAGGGACACCTAGAGTGGGCTTGGTGTTTATCAGTTGATCCTGTGCCTTTCTCTTGAATAAACACTTACGCATCTTCATTTTTAAGTGGATTTTGCAGTTTCTTGTCTGCCTTGGTGGTGGTGGCGGCCTGTTGACCTGTAAAGATTGAAGGAGGAGGAATAAGTGGGGAATTTCAGGGAGAGTGAGAGCTCGTGGAGTTTGTAAGGGGAAGCGTTTCACAGCAGTTTATAGCCCTAGAGAACTGAATATGGGAAACCCCAGAGCAGGAACCAGCAAGATGACAAAGTAGTACGAGTCATGGCATCCACAAGATCAAGGTCAGACCGGGCATCATCTCATAACTATTGTAAGATCAGGAACTGGTGACCTTCGTGAGAGCGTCAGCTACATACGCACATACACATACTACACACATGCAGGTGCATGCGTGCACATGTGCACACACACACTCACATACACAATTTGAAGATGGGAAAAAAGACCAGTGATAAAAGCTCATAGATATTCTGCGGGGATGGAGAGAAGCACTATTCTGCTTATGGAGAGAAATAAGAAGCTTTTTCATTTACTGACAGGTACTATCTGTGAGACACTGTCATTTTGTGGACTTCTGTTGTTCCTCTTAAAGTGTGATGGATCACAGGTGAAAAGGCATAACTTCATGGGAAGAGTATATGTGGCCTGTCAGGGTTTTGCTCTGGTTAGGAAAGCTTCCATGTAGATGGGACTTTCACTTGTCCTTCCTCCTGGCCTCTGGTTCCATTTACTTCCTGTGTGTTGGACCTTGAGTGGAGGTTATTTGATGTTTTGGGTTGTCACTAAGAACAGAAGTTCACATCACTGTTTCTCTGAAAGTCACCATCTCACAAAGGTCTGTGGTACAGGTTCCTCTCCAGTCTTATTTCTGGAGCTCTGAGCAGCACCCAGGAAGTTACTACATTCATAGTGATCAAGCTGTTGTTCATAGGTATGGTCCCTGCCGTGATTTATACCAACGTATTTATCATACTTTGCTGAGTACTTCTGTTTCAGGTAGCAGTCTGTTTTGAAGGCTTTGTGTTCCTGCCCGGTAGCTTCTGGGTTACACCATTGGAAGCCTGGCAGATTTAGGAATGGGGAGGACATTGGACGTGGTGGGTGAGAAGCCTTACCTCGCCCGCCTGCCCCCAGCCCTGAAAGTGCAAAGCTGGCAAGTACGTGTGGCTCTTGGCGTTAGGAAAACCTTGCCGAAAATGAAGTTAAAATTCCTCCGCTGGACAGGAAATTAATCAGGACTGAACGCAGTAGACAGGGGCAGAAGCTTGACTCCTTGTTCTGTCGCTGACTAGTGTTTTATTATTATGTAAATGAGATTAAATGTACAATGACTGGTTGGGGGTTGAGGAGGGGGGAGAGAAGTGAAGATGAACAGGTTCCTTAGGATTTAAACTCAAGGTGCAAAAATGTTTTTATAGCATCTGCTGCTTCTTAATCCTTCAAATGCTGAGCAAGGGAAGCTCCTCGGCTTCTTGAAACGCAGCAATTTATTTGTCCCATCGCACGCCTAAGTCACCCGCAGCGAACCAGGCTGTGTGCCAGGTGCTAGGGCTAAGTCATGAAAACACCTAGCCCCTGCCTTCCCGGAGTTTATAGTCTAGTAGGAAAGGATATTGGAAAACATTATGTGTGCAGATAACCAGCCAGATAAGAAATGGTGTCATACAATTTAGGATTATTTGCTTGAAAAGTGGCTGAAACATACCCTAGCAAACTTCAGCAAAAAAGGAATGAATTGGTAAAAAGGAAAAAATGAGCAGCCATAGAAGAACTTGGGAAGAAAGCTCTGGGGATAGAGGTAGCAGGAACTGGAGGGCAGTCTCATCAGGACCCTCAGTCAAGTGAAGTGACAGCATGCAACTTTAGATCCATTCGCTCAAGATTCAGATTCCAAAACAAAGGTATCTGCCCACTCTGTGGCTGAGGAAAAACAGGAGGTGTGGATAGTGTGCAATGGCAGAGGGACCTTTCCCCAAAGAGCAAATGAGAGCTAGAAAGGTAAAAAGACTCAGATGTGCACCAGGGGCTTTGTGAAGTTCAGCTCTTGTGTCTTCTGGGATTCATGGCCAATGCGCAGGTGTATGTTTATTTGGGGCATACTCAACATTGAGGTTGTGATGGTTTGAGGCCATAAAACTTAGAATCACTCACCTGTAGGTGTGTCAACTCATTGGCACTTCTGTCTTGTTCTCTCGATCCCAGTGCGAGCAGTCCCACCTCATGAGAGAGCATGAGGACGTCCAGGAGCGAACGACGCTTCGGTACGAGGAACGCATCACCGAACTCCACAGCATCATTGCTGAGCTCAATAAGAAGATAGACCGTTTGCAAGGCACCACCATCAGGTAGTCAGCTCCAAGTCAAGGCGCTCTCTCTGCCCGTCCGGGTGGTAACCTGGGTTTCGGATTTGAAGTCACCCCTATGAATTATAACAATGTTTTACTTGGAACTAATATTTTTACAGTTGATAAGCATTATCTCTTTACTTTGTTAACCATGTGCTTTCCCGTCCGTTATTCTCTTCTGACCTTGATCCTCGTGGTAACCGTGAAAGGTAGACAGGGTGGGAGTTGTAATCCTCAGTTGACTGATGGGGGAGGCTGAGTGAGATGCTTTATCAACAGGTTGTAAATGGAGCCTCTTCTGTCTTAGAGACCAGCATCCCTACCAGCCCTTTTTTTTTTTTTTTTGCGGTATGCGGGCTTCTCACTGCTGCGGCCTCTCCCGTTGCGGAGCACAGGCTCCAGACACGCAGGCTCAGCGGCCGTGGCTCACGGGCCCAGCCGCTCCGCGGCATGTGGGATCTTCCCGGACCGGGGCACGAACCCGTGTCCCCTGCATCGGCAGGCGGACTCTCAACCACTGCGCCACCAGGGAAGCCCCCTACCAGCCCTTCTATTCACCAGGTCTGTTCTAAATATACAAACTCAGTGCATCCCTTGGGGATTTTGAGAGATTTATGAACGTGGCTTTTAACTAAACATCACATATGCTTCTAGATAATCTAAAAAATTTTTGAGCTCACTTGAAGTTGACTCACCAACATTGACATAGCCTCGTACAAACTCCTAAGGCGGGCAGTTGGGGAGGAGCGAGATTTGATCTATCACGTTATTGGTGGAAAAGCTGGGGCTTAAAAATGTTAAGTGACGACTTTGAAGTTACCCTTAAGAGAGGGCAGATAGAGATGGAGTTAGAACCCGCAGTATCTCTGCCTTTACTCAGTTTTCTTTCCATAAAAGTGATTGTTGGGGATTCTTCCTTCCTTGCTCATCAGTCAGCTAGCCCCTAAGTCTCCTGCACACAGCACTTAGTTGGTGTGTCTGCCCTGCTGTCCACAAGAGGGGTTTGCGTTAAGTGACTTACTGAGCCAAGGAAGAGAACTTTTATCTTCCTGCCCATGCTGAGGGAATAGCCCTCAGGAAAACAAATGGTTAGCATCAACTTTTATGGAGAAAGAGTGCTTTGTACTCTGCCTGTTTGTATAGGCCTCAATTAAAACAGTTTTAGAGGCAGCTTCTTCAAACTCTCCCTCTAGAAGCCCTGGGTTAGAAGAAACTTTGGATGCATTTTGTTCCAACTCTAAGAGTTACAGTGATGATGGGGCTACTTGATGAGAGTACTGGTGGGCCTCTGTTTCAGGGCAAAGTTGTGGAAAAATTTGCACTGAATTGGAGGCACACAGTACGTCTCATATTCCAATTTAGAACCTCAAGCCTTTTAAATTGTATACTGGTCTTCAGAGTGATTGTAGGTTAGAAGAGCAGAGAAGAATTTTCAGCCCAAAGAAATGATTATAGCAGACTTTACGGAGGCTGACAGAGTACACTGGCAAATTTGTAATTTCCATTAAAACATGCTGCACTTTTAAACACTTGAGAAGGTGAAGGCAAATGGACTCAGTGAGCTGTGAAAAAAATGCATCACGCATCACCTAGAAAACTCAATTTCAGGATCTTTAAATTGAATATAATGGCCAAACTCCTTCATGTTAAAATACAGTGAGCTTCTTTTTTTTTTTTTTAACATCTTTATTGGAGTATAATTGCTTTACAATGGTGTGTTAGTTTCTGCTTTATAACAAAGTGAATCAGTTATACATATACATATGTCCCCATATCTCTTCCCTCTTGCGTCTCCCTCCCTCCCACCCTCCCTATCCCACCCTTCTAGCTGGTCACAAACCACTGAGCTGATCTCCCTGTGTTATGCGGCTACTTCCCACTAGCTATCTATTTTACGTTTGGTAGTGTATATATGTCCATGCCACTCTCTCACTTTGTCTGCAGTGAGCTTCTTGAGCATAAACATTTATCGGTGCCTTTTATTTAAAGGAAGATTGCATCTGTACAGATATCACATTAAATTCTGCCAGTTTTCATTATGTAAATGCGCTAGCCCCTCCTCGAGGTGGGGACTCCCTGCAAGGCTGGAAGACCAGCAGACATGTGAGCCAGTAAGGCAAGGCTCTTCTTGTCCTCTGAGCTCTAGTAGCCAAGGTATCTCCCAGCCTCCATCACTCCAGGAAATTGGTTTGCTCTCAGGTCCTGAGATGCGATAACAGACCCAGTGCAGGAGGAGCCAGATGCCTTGGACGAACTCTAACTGCCCTGGCATATCCAGGCTATAGAGAATTGTCATGCTAATCAGGTACATTCCTGGCACCTTATAGACTTTCTTGTCACTTCAATCCAGGCCTGAATTAAGAATTTATTGGAAAAGCTGAAAAATCATCAATAAGGAAATGGCTTATGATATATCCACATTTAAGCCATACTGAATTACATAAGAAAAAGATATGACAGTCTCATAGTTTAAATTTTTTTTCTCAGGTCACAATCAGAGAACCAGGGACCTTCTGTGACTGCCCTAGAAGACTCTCCCATCTTTTATAGCCACAGGGCTACTGTAGTCAAGAATCAGACACTGCAGGTTGCTGAATTCCAACATAAGTTGAATTCAAAGCCACATCAGATCTCTTAGGTTAAAGGTTAAGCACTGATAGGAAAAGATGAAGTGGTGAGAATTTAAATGGACACATTTGGATAGATTCAAATGAATCAAAATGCCTAGGGCCTGCAAATGCCACTGAATTTCCCCTCCTGCAGAAGCAGTCCCACTCCCAGTCTGATAAAGTTAGTCCTACCTTGCTTGGAGACTGTAGCAATCTGATCCCAGGTAGAGGGTACCAGATACATTCATACCTCACCGGCTACTCCATTCCTCTTTATCTTTAGGCCTAAAAGTAGCCAAATTCAATCATGCCCCAGGGGAATAAGTAGAAAATCCAACCTTGGAAGATACAGTTAAAATATGTAAGAGATTTATAAGATTTTATTCATTTATATTCACAGAAACTTGAGAAGAATATGTATAGGATTAGGGCCTAAGTGTTCTAGACCAGGGAGGGAGGAATATAGTGTTAGACTGGTGATGAATTTATTGATACAGCTATTTCTGTCGGACATTCTGGATGTAGTGTGTTAGCTCCAGCAGTTTGATTAAATGAAAACTAGAGTCATTGGAGGATTACATTAAATAATGTTGAACTGCCAGAACTTCCCTAGTATAACATAGGAGTCCGGAGGCCGTGGGAGTCGGGAATGTTGGGTGGGAGCTGACGTCATTAAAATGGGGTCTTTGATGCCACTTCACTGCTGGAGTCAGTGTGGGCTTGTCTCTTGTACTGGTCCACAGGGCTGCAGTAGGAATCAAAATGATTCGACCCGTAGAGATTTTTGATAATGGCTAATTGATCACGGAGTCTCCAGGATGACTAGACTGCATAATTTCTTGCTTTTTTATGTATATATGCCATTTCCTTTTTATTCTCTTACTTTCTCCTCTTATATAAGGTGAGTTGGTATCGGTGAAGCTTAGCATTTAATAGTTAGGCTACGTGATACCTAGGTGAATTTGTCATTAAACTAGAAGAGGAAGGCTCACCTAACAATGGATATAATTACCGATGGGACTTTGGGTCTCCCATTTTGATGAGAAGGTGAGTACATTTACATTTGAACGAGGGATAGTTACAGAAGCTTGATGTCATTGCTATTGCAATTTGGAAATTTAAGTACATGTGAGAGGATGTGTATGGTTGTCAAGTAGCCAAAGACAGTAGTATGGATGGATGTTGTAGACAGTACTGTAGACAGCATGAAGGATGTTGTCTGGCACCTGGTACCATTCCCACCCCTTCTCTCTATTCTCCCCCAAATCAAAGAAGATTGACCCTGGGGACTACTTCCCAAACTCCCTTAACAGCTGGGCTCTGGGATACAGTTTTGGTTCTGCCAGTGAGATGCATTCACCTGGATCTGGAAGGCTGAAAGGAGGTGGGAGCCATCGTCCCTCAGGCCATAATGGTGGCAGCTGACATACAGGCTTTGGTGAACATGAGGTCCTGCGTTGACTGGCCTGACCCTGGAGCTGTGGGCAGGTGTGAAGGCAGCAACAATTTCCTCATCCTGGGGGGGACCACAGCTCTGATGGCAAATCTGACGGCCCCGGTTGGGCTCCACCCATCCTTCTCTTCTCTAGTCCTTCCTTCCGATGGTTTTGTAAGCACGAAACTACCTAAATTAAATCCTACTTGAAACACCCAGAAGAGTTTGTTTTCCTAACTGAACCCTGCCTAATGTGTCCTAAATTTCATCTGCTTGGAATAAACACTGAACAGTTTGTATTTATGGCCTTTCTAAAATTTTTTATTGATGAATAT
This sequence comes from Monodon monoceros, assembly GCF_005190385.1. Classification (NCBI taxonomy): domain Eukaryota; kingdom Metazoa; phylum Chordata; class Mammalia; order Artiodactyla; family Monodontidae; genus Monodon; species Monodon monoceros. The sequence continues at coordinate 91,888,124 of NW_021703768.1, forward strand.
TTTAAGCAAATTGGATCATATAGCGCACACTGTTTTGTAATATGTGCTTTTTCACTTAACTGTTTGTTGTGGCTTTTTTTTTTTAATGCTCATCTGACTTGGGGGGATTATATAATGGGATGGGTAAAATGGAAAAATATGTCAGTAGCTCACTTTGGATCTGGGGGAGGAAAAAAGATGTCTAAGCAAATTAAACATGAGATCTTTTGTTTCCCAAGGAGATTATTTTCTTTTCCCAAAAGCTGCTCTCATAACATCAACCTTTCACTGCCAACTCTCATGAGTAGTTCATGATTTCTACTTCATTTCCCATTTGCTTGTTAGCCCACGGCTGTCTGGCTTCTGACCCCAACAGTTTGCCAAAGCTCCCTCTGCTCTGTACTGAATTGTGCCCCCCACCTCCAGTTCACATGGTGAACCCCTCGATATGACAGTGTTTGGAGATGGGGCCCTTTGGGAGGTCATTTGGTTTAGTTGAGGTCAGGAGGATGGGGACCACATGATAGGATTAGTGAGTGTCCTTATAAAAAGAGATGGCAGGGCTTCCCTGGTGGCGCAGTGGTTGAGAGTCCACCTGCCGATGCAGGGGATGCGGGTTCATGCCCCGGTCCGGGAGGATCCCACATGCCGCGGAGCGGCTGGGCCCGTGAGCCATGGCCGCTGAGCCTGCGCGTCCGGAGCCTGTGTTCCGCAATGGGAGAGGCCACAACAGTGAGAGGCCCTCGTACCGCAAAAAAAAAAAAAGAGACGGCAGAGAGCTTGCTTACTCTCCAGCTCTCTCCCTGCCATGTGAGGATGCAGTGAGAAGGCAACCATCTGTAAGCCAGGAAGAGAGCCCTTACCAGAAACTAACCATGCTGGTACCTTGATTTTGGACTGCCGACCAAAGTCTAAAACTATGAGAAAATAAATTCCTGTTGTTTAAGCTTGTCTCTGGTACTTTGTTACAGCAGCATAAGCTAAGACACTTTTTTGAAAATCACCAATGATTTCTTAACCGAAAAATCCGGTGACCTTTTTCTTGTTTCTGGCCCTTTTTTGCAGCATTTAACCCTAAATCCTCCTTCCCAACGGGTGTACTCTCCTCAAACCTCCATGACCCTTCATGTCCTAGATCTTCTCCTCTGTCCCTAAGATCCATCTTCAGCCTTGGCTCTAACCCTGGGCTCTCCCCGATGCCTTTCACCAGGATGGCTGCAGCCCTAAAGCGCTGACCTCTCCTGTTTGTGTCACATTGACATTGGCACTTGACCTTACTGCTCCTTTGTCTGCAAAACGCTCCTCATTTAGTGACTGAGATAGCGTCCAAAGCCTCCTTGTACTCTAACGTAATCCATTCACTAAAATCTCGTGCCGATGCTATGCACCCGATCTTTCTCCTGATCTTCAGGCCCACACTTGGGCCTGTGTGGTACATCTGTCTGTCCATCTTCATGTTGCTGCATCTCAAACAGTGTAACCGAAACCTCTTTCTTTTCCGGTAAAACATGTTGTTCTGATTAACTTCTGGCCTAAAGAGTAGAATATAATGAAACAAAAAATAAAACCCAGGAAGATAAGGTAGCTTTCTTTCTCTGTCTTCCTATGTGGTACATATTCCAACCTTGTTCACTATTTGAAGTTTTTGAATATGAATCTTACATCAGACTTTGTTAAAACTGGTACTCATTGATGACAAGGATGGTTTATTATATACATAGGAGAGCATTTCAGAGTCCCATTTGTTCAGTTATTCACCATAAGATTCCTAGATGAGTCTGAACTTCCTCTGTACTATATGGAAAAATAAGAAGTATTTACTCATCACTTATTTCCTGCTATAGATCCTCTAAGAGAACTGAAAGGAATACCTTTCCTCCTTGTATCTAAAAAAATCTTTGTTCGGGCTTCCCTGGTGGTGCAGTGCTTGAGAGTCCGCCTGCCGATGCAGGGGACACGGGTTTGTGCCCCGGTCTGGGAAGATCCCACATGCCGCGGAGCGTCTGGGCCCGTGAGCCATGGCCGCGGAGCCTGTGCGTCCGGAGCCTGTGCCCTGCAACGGGAGAGGCCACAACAGTGAGAGGCCCGTGTACCTCAAAAAAAAAAAAAAAAAATCTTTGTTCTTTAAAAGAATGATGACCGTTTCAGGGCAAGTCGGCCTTTAATTGCAAGAGAGACAGAATGTGTTTCAGAAGACAGACCACACACTCAGGTAGACTGGGCTAGCTGGACATAGTTGACTGACAGTTACCAAGGTAGGCAGATGTTCTTCTGGGTCTTGTTCGTCAGTCACTCCAATCCAGTGACAAGGCATGAATGTGCACCCCCAAAATAAAACAGATATAGAGACTGCTACTGAAGTTAATATTTTTATCAACTGCTGCTGATTCCATAATACTTCAGCTCAAGGTCTGGAAAGCATGGTAAGAATTATACTTTCATTGACTTTTTCCTTTTCTAATTAGATCATTTCACCCCTAGCTAATAATGAGAAAGAATCTTTAAAAAAAAAAAAAAAAAGAAATCTTTTCTTTAGGCCATCATATTATTGTTTTGTTGGTAACTAGATTTAGGAATTAGGCTGTGCTGCTAACTGGTTGTATAGTCTTAGGTAAGTCGCTTAGCCTCTGGAAGCTTCAGTGGTCTTATCTGTAAAACAAAGGTAAGGATCCTGTCTTAGGTGATCACCAAGATCCCTTCCAGTCTGCCAGTCTGTGACTTGTCTGCCTCTGCTAGTTACGTAGCTGTGTGTACAATCCAATCCCTGCCCCCTTAGGAGCGTTTTTGGGCTTTTTTGTTGTTAAGCTAGTAGCGAGCGTTAATCATTGCAACTCGAAACTAAGCAACGTGGAAGCACTTCACAGATGCTTCGAAGTAAATGAAATAATGTACATGTAGAATCCTGTGAGATGATCCTTTATGTTCCGAAGAAAAACACCTGAGAACTTTGTAATTCCATAATTAGGAAACTGCCACAGTAGCATACAATTAGCAACATTTATCACTTTATCAGAGCTTCTGTTTTTTTTGACTTAAATTGATCACTTCTTGGACCTTTTCATATTTTCTTCCTTTTCATCACTGGCATTAGCAGTTAGTGTTCTTGGGGGAGGCATTTTTTTCCCCAAAGAAATAAGATGTCACTTACCAAGAGTTACCCTATACACCATGGAAGGAAGCAAACAATAAAGTCACTTTGAGATGCAGGTGCTGTGTCATTTGCTAGACACCCTGCCCAGCTAGGTGACGCCCTGCTGCGCAGAGCAGGCTTAAAAACACATCTCAAATTCTTGCCTTTGTAAAACTGCCATGGATCAGCAGGGTGTTTCTGACTTCTTGTTCCATTTCTCTGGATGGACCAATGCTTCTGAATAAAACAGCAGAGAGAGAACCCCCAGCATCAGCCTTCTGCAAATGCTGCAGTCCCAGATTGACTGTCGACTTACAAAGGGCCCGGAGACCACTGGCTTTTGTCACTTTCCAGTCCCAGATTCCAATCTCCTTTCAGGAACGATGCCGATAGGGATGTTCAGGAGATGACGAAGATACGCAACTCCAAGATTTCTTACCAAGTCCGCTGGAGAAACAGGGTTGCACAGATTTTCTCATGTTAGGTTCAGTTTAACCTTTTTTTTTTTTTTTTTTTTTTTTTTTATTGCAGTACGCAGGCCTCTCACTGTTGTGGCCTCTCCCGTTGCGGAGCACAGGCTCCGGACGCTCAGGCCCAGTGGCCATGGCTCACGGGCCCAGCCGCTCCGGGGCATGCGGGATCCTCCCGGACCGGGGCACGAACCCGCGCCCCCTGCATCGGCAGGCGGACTCTCAACCACTGTGCCACCAGGGAAGCCCCAGTTTAACCTTTTAATGTCTCATTTTTGGGACACAGAAATGCACGCGATCTTCTCACAAGGTTGCTTTCTACCTCTAACTACTGTTTACGTTGTTTGCTTGTGTTGTTTTGCACTGTAACCTTTATTATGGTTACCATAAGGGGGAACCTGAACCATGGGTGGTATGTGCTCACCTCAGCCTCTCCCTGTGAGGTCAAAAACACAGACCATCTGCACGTCCCTGCTGCTTATTTTATCTGTTTCCATGAAAGTTCTCAGCAGTACTTACTCCTTCCTCTGAATTCCTCGATTTCACACATTTTTTTCCTTTATTTCTGCCATCTAACCCTGATTATTTGCTTCCTTCAATACAATCAGTTCTCCTTCTGATCAAAATTGCCCGCTCAGCAAGTGGCCTGAGTGCTCCTCCCGCCTCATGGTTCCATCCTGCACCCCATTTTGGTTTCAGCTATCCCGAACCTCTATCCCAAGCTCCACATGTCCATGTTCACGTTCACGGGCCCCTCTGATTCTCTGCGTGTGCCCTTGCACCCTCGTGACCTATCTAAAACCTGCTTGCCTTTAGACTCATCTTCAGTGCTGCTTCATCCAGGAAGTCTTCCCTGGTCACTGCACACCTGCAGCCCCAGATGCTCCTCCTGTGTCCGCCCAGAGCATCCTTCTTAGGTTAGAATTTGTTCTGAACATATTTGACTCCCAGAAGACAGCATCTGTTTGGTTTCTGCCATCCTATCCTTGTTTTGGTGCTCAATCCAATACCTTGAATGAGGATCCTTAGTTTGCATTTCATGACACTGAAAGCCTTCTGCCTAAGGTGACATTTCTAGTGTGGTATCATTCTTCAGTCTGTGCTCTGACCTCAGTAAGGAATGTTTCCCTCAACAGCTTCCGTCTCCCACCCCTCCCCTATTCACTCCTTTATAAAATCCATCCTAATAAAGTAATTTTTACGAAGCAGGAGATTTGGCAGACACTGTGTGTTTTGGGACCTGCCAAGCCAAGAGGGTTGAAGGTGGCTATGAAAGATTTTTCAAATGCCATTTTATACCAGAGATGCAGCGGCAGCATTTATCTGGCTTTTTTGGCTGGAAAACAGCCTCAGCCAAGCTGAAGTTGATTACATTGGCCATGCAACAAAGAATTTGTTCATCATACACAAAATCTCCCCTTGACTAAAATCAGGGTTTTAACTGCTGATTGAAAGGAGAGCTGATGTATCGGGGCACAATTACCCTCTAGACCAAAAAGGTGACTCTTAAGAATACTTTTTAATTGTTTTCTTTCCTAAACCTAATTATTGTTGACTTTGCAGATGTCTAATAATTTAACTTATTCATAGAACGTTAACCTATATTTTTTGCCTTCACCACTCCCATTCTGATTCATATTTTGACTGTCTGGGGGTTTTATACCTGTTTAAAGTCTTCCCAGATTTCTGTGTGGCTCTTATTAGAAATACTTTATAAAGCAGGGGCTCAGCTGAATTCCTTCCCTGAAAGGATGTTGATTTCTTGAGAGAACCAAGAACTCTGGAGAGTTCTTCCCGTTTCTCTAATATAGATGTGTCTCCCCAGCTTCAAATGGCAGTTGCCTCTTCCCCAGTTTCCAATGAATACCACTCACCGTCTTGGTCCACCCAAAACTGTGGACATTCTGCCCACCCCACGCCCGGTTGTCAGCAACTTGAAGTGAATGCCAGGTTGAGAGAATTTCTTCTCTTCCTTCCTTTCTTCACAGACAGCCTCCCCCTGGGGCTGAGCAGGTACACCTGTGGACTTTGCAACCTCGGAGTTAAATCCCTTGACAATTTTCTTTTCTGGCTTACTTGCAAAATAAATGCTTCAAGGAGGGCTAATTTTTGCTCTGTCCATTTCTGTCTCCAGCGTGTGTGTGGTGTTTGTGGTGGTGTGGGGAGAAGGTCTGCGTGTGCTTTGAAATAGATATTACAATTTTGAGTTTTCTTAGCTTGCCCATAGCTAATTCAGAGACCAGAGGTTGTGAGGGATCCATGAGAGGCTGAGAAGGCGGTGGGGTGTGCTTGTGCAGATGAAACACAGCTGCATTTCAATGTTGTCTTCCTGCTAGCAAATGCAAATTGGAGGAAATAGACCATTGTGTGGTATTCTCTCACTCACTGATTCCGTTTTTCTCCTCACCCCATCCTCCTTTCCTATCCCCTAACTCCATTTACTTCCTTTAGAGAAACTAAGTGTGATATTTCTCAGACATGCTGACCCATATATACTTCTCGGAGCATTGGTTTTGATCGGCACAGATGAGGTGCTGGTTTTCTAGTCGCTGCAGCCTCAATACTCCTTATGTCCTCTTCCCAGAAGGAAACCCACCAGTGGGACCCTGCTGGTGATGATCTGAGCCACTCCTATTCACCAGACTTTTGATACTTCTCCCCACCATGGCCTCAGTGCTAGTAGTCTCAGTTCTTTTTCACCTCGGAATTTGAGGGGGTGAAGAAATCTAATTTCTTGAGGAAATCTTTGAAAGGGAAAAGTTTCTGGTAGGCTGGTAGATGAACCTTGTTTGGTGTATAGGTATGGATGTTGACACAGAAGCAAACTTTCAGTTTCAAACACTGACCGTAGATGTGCCCATCTATTTGGTCTGAGAGGAATCCTGATGCATGTGGCCCGGAGAGGAGACCTGTCTGTTTTCTTTCTGAGTGTCTTTATCTTATCCTTAAAAGACATATTCTCTAGGGATTTGTCTTATGTCTCTAGTCAGTGGAGGCTGACTTCCTTTTTTTTCCCTCAGGGAGGAGGATGAGTACTCAGAACTGCGATCAGAACTCAGCCAGAGTCAGCACGAGGTCAATGAGGACTCTCGCAGTGTGGACCAAGACCAGACCTCTGTCTCCATCCCTGAAAACCAGTCCACCATGGTCACTGCGGACATGGGTGAGTCTGCCTGACATTACCACAAAGCCGGAGTTCGGTTTCTGGATTGTAATAGGAACTTTAGAAACATAAGGCAGCCTGAATTAAAATTTAATTAGTCAAGGAGCTTATTGAGTAGATGAAGGCACATCCATTTCAGGTCTTGACATACTCTTTTGTTGGTCAAAATGGAACCAAAGAGCTGAATTCTCTTTCTGCCTTGTGATTCAAATATATGTCACCTTCTGCTTGAAAATTCTGGAAGTAGGGAACCAGTTAAAAAGGCTGTGGCAGGGCTTCCCTGGTGGCGCAGTGGTTGAGAGTCCATCTGCCGATGCAGGGGACGCGGGTTCGTGTCCCGGTCCGGGAAGATCCCACATGCTGCGGTGCAGCTGGGCCCGTGAGCCACGGCCGCTGAGCCTGCGCGTCCGGATCCTGTGCTCCGCAACGGGAGAGGCCACAACAGTGAGAGGCCCGCGTACTGCAAAAAAAAAAAAAAAAAAAGGCTGTGGCAGTGTTCCAAGTTATAGTAAAATCTGAACTGAGATGGCAGGAATGGAAAGGGTGGAGTAAGTAGCGACATCACAGTGGAAGAACCAATAGGTTTCAGCAACTTTGGGGTAAGGAGGAATCCAAAATGACTAACATGTTCATCCTGAATGACTAAGAGAATGATTATGTTCCTTCGTAAGGAAGCTTGGTTGAGGAATGAGTCGGGAAACGGATATAGTATGCCTGAGCTTGTAGAGGAATGTCCATGTGGAAATACGTGGCACATTGTGTTGGTATGGTGTGTTTTAAACTACAGGTTGTGGCCCATTAATGGGTCTTGAAATTATATGAAACAATAAAATATTTTTCAAATGAAATCAAATAGGAAGAAAACAATGACAGTATTGTTTCATGAAGCGTATTTGTTGGAAGTTTATATGTTGTAAGTTGCCAAGTGAAATGTTCCAGCTATGGGGTGCAGTCGAAAGGTTGCAAAACCTCAGGTCTACTTGGAGATGCTTAACTAGATCTCTGGAGAGATTGGGGTTGAGGATAAAGGCTTTGAAGTTATAAGGTAAGGAGATCCCTATGGTTGAAAGGGTGTGGAGTCAAAATGGGGAGAGGCACTATATCTTAGGAAATGTTCATGCACAGGGCAGTGATGGGAAAAGAACGAGGAGAAGGAAGAGAAAGTATAGTACGATTTACAATAGAACTCAAAATTTCGTTGGGGAGAGAGACTTTAATCAAATATTAAACACTTACGTTTAACTATCAACCTATATACGTGCTATAACACCAAGAACATAGTACCGTGACAGTGTGTCAAAGGGATTCAGTTTAGGATTTCCAGGATAGCTTCCTCTAGGAAGTAACATTTGAGCTGAGATCGGAGGATAAGTAGGAATTGAGTACATAAAAGAGGAAACGGCATTCAAGGGAGAAGGGAGAGATGTATTCAAGGCCGTGAGAAAAGGTCATCCTGTGTGGAGGGCACAGAGATGTGAGATGGAGGCTTGGAGAGGTAGGCAGGAGTCAGATGGTGCAAGATCTTATAGACCATGTTAGAGAGTCTGACCTTTATTCAAAGACCCACAAGAAACCACTGAATGATTTTAATAGTTGGGGGTTGGGAGAATGAAATGATCAAATTTGCATTTTGAATCAATTACTCTGTGGTGAAGAGAAAGAATCAGTGGATCAAGAGTGAATGGGTGGGCTTCCCTGGTGGCGCAGTGGTTGAGAGTCCACCTGCCGATGCAGGGGACACGGGTTCGTGCCCCGGTCGGGGAAGATCCCACATGCCGCGGAGCGGCTGGGCCCGTGAGCCATGGCCGCTGAGCCTGTGCGTCCGGATCCTGTGCTCCGCAACGGGAGAGGCCACAACAGTGAGAGGCCCACGCACCGCAAAAAAAAAAGAGTGAATGGGGGAGGCCAGCTAGGAAACTACTGCAAAAGTCTAGGTGGGCAAAATTGTTTATAGGATTAGGGTGGTGGCAGTTGAGGTGTGGAAAAGCAGGTGAGTATAGAAAGTCAGCAAGATCTGCTAAAGGATCAGTAACAGGGTAAAGGAGGAAGTAGGCATGTGGGGATCTCCTGTAAGTGTCTCGTTCGCACAGTGGATAGACGGTATGGCCAATCGCCAATATGAAAGCAGGGAAAAAGGTGGTTTTGCTCTGAATTGTATTTTGTTTTACTTGGGGGAGGGTGGAGTAGGGTAGAGATCTTGTGTTTTGTTTGGGCATAAGTTTCAGGCATCTGGAGGTATCTGGGTGGAGATGTTGGGAAGGCAGTAGGTATAAATAAGCCAATAAAGGTCTGGCTGAAGAAAGCAGTTGGGAGGCATCAGGCTGTTTGCATATAGTTACTGAAGCAATGGAAGTCGATGTGAAGAGCGAGAACTGCAGAGAGCTGGAGACCAAGCCTAGGGGGCCACCCGCTGAAGAGGAAACTCAGCAGCAGCTCACAGCAGGGATGCACCTCTCAGCTTTTCAGTCTCAGTTTAAATGCACCTCCTCCAAAAGCATCTTGTGAGCACCAGTCTGTGCAAGGCCTTGTGCTGACTCTCACTGCCCCATTAGTTTCCTTCTTACATCACACTGAAATTTCAAGCAATGTATTTGTATTTCTTTGTTTGACTGATGCTCCCGCTAAACCCCACTGAGCAGAAGCATGTTTGTTTTATCTAGTAGTATCTCTCCAGAGCCCACCACATGGCCTGGCACATAGTATGTGTTCAGAGATACTTGTTTGAATGAAGGAGTGAAGTAGTCACCCAATCCGTCAACCATTCAATCAGCTGAAGCTGTAAGAAGGAAATGAGGACAGCCCTGTCCACCAGCCAGTGGGGCAGAGAAGGCTCTAATAAGGAAGAAGGGGTCAGCAGGGTGGATTGCTGCTAAGGCCGGATAAGATGGATTTAGCTACATCAAAGTCACTGAGAGCTGTATACTGATACCAGCTTGAGCCAGACAGAAATGGGTTGAGGAGGAGTGATACCTCCCAGGCCTGGGGCCTTTGCTTTAGGCTGAAACGGCTTCCCTCACACTAACCTGAACCCAGACCCTGGGCCTTAAGTCACAACACACACAGACCCCTGCGATCAGCCCAGCCGTGGGCCCAAGTCCAAAGGGCTCAGCTATACCAGCATCAGAATCTCTAACCCTAGTGGCCCCGAGCTTCTGGATTCAGCCTTCCAGCCTTAGGCAGTCAGACAAGTGAGAGCAGCTGAGAAGTTTCTGATCACTGCAAAGAGACATTCGTACACAGATCCCTCCATTCATTTCTCTGAAATTGTTTTTTTATGAAATGAAGCAAGTGAGCCACACTCCAACAAAATTTCTTAATCAAATAAGCTGGGGGAGTGGAGGGCAAACCCCAATCCAGTGGGCAGGGCGTCTTCACTGCGGGGCATCTCAGGGTTCCAGCTGTGAGGGAGCATCTGTAGCCCGGGCGCCCCACACAGGAGCCAGTGTCTGCTTGTCTGCACTGTGAGCTGGCTTTGTTTTCCCAGGTTGTTTATTTTCATCTTTTCCCTCAGTAAAAATACATGTTCATTGTAACTGGTGGTAGTATCATTCCTGACAAGACTGGGCTCCTGGGGGGGGAAGGGACCCTCTCTGCCCGATGCCTGTGTATGTTCTCTGTCCACAATAGGAGGCCTTCATTCATCTATGCAGCAGCTCACTGGGGGCTGTGCTGGAGACTGGGCACGTGAGACTCAGAACCTGCCATCAGATCACTCTGCTCCCACGCTCAAATCCCTCACCCCAGAGTGACATCCCCGCTCCTTACCCTGGCCTTTAGGGCCCCCAGAACCTGGGCATACCCACCTCAGGCCTCATCCTCCCCAACTCTCCCTTTCTTTTTTTTTCTTTTTAAATTTATTTATTTATTTTTGGCTACTTTGGGTCGCCACGCGTGACTTTCTCTAGTTGCAGTGGGCGGGCTTCTCATTGCAGTGGCTTCTCTTGTTGTGGAGCACAGGCTCTAGGTGCACAGGCTCAGTAGTTGTGGCTCGCGGGCGCTAGAGCGCAGGCTCAGTAGCTGTGGCCCACGGGCTTAGTTGCTCTGCGGCATGTGGGATCTTCCCGGACCAGGGTTCGAACCTGCATCCCCTACGTTGACAGGTGGATTCTTAACCACTGCACCAACAGGGAAGTCCCTCCCCAACTCTCCTGTTTTCTTCCCAGCTCTGGCCACACCGGCCTCCTTGCTTTCCCTCAGACCTGACCAGAATCTCTGGCCTCAGGGTTTCTGCGTCCACACGTGCCTCTCTGATGCATGTCAGTCAGCTGTCCTCTCATCACAGGCCTTCCCCAACCCCCTGGTAGAGTCCTGGTGCTGTCACTCACTCTCACAATGCAGGTACTCCTTTCCCGTCCCTGCTTCATTTTTCTTCACAGCACTTAGCACTACCCAGTGATACCTCGTGTTTGCATTTATTTCCTTATATATGTATCACCAGTCTTTATTAGTCTCTTGCACTAGAATGCAGGTTCCATGCAGGCAGGGACTTCGGCTCTCCTGTTTACCGAAGTAACAGTGCCCGCTCGTAGGAGGCTCCCAGATACGTGAGGAACAGTGAACACCATCCTGGAGCTCACGGTTCTTCGGAGGATGCAAAGGAAACAGGGAATGACTGGCAGTGGGACCACAAAAGGAGGTGGGCAGGGGCCCCTAGCGACACCCTTGAGTGGGAGCATCAGAAGACGTGGCCAGTAGTCACATCTAAGCAGAAAGCTGCGGGATAAGTGGGAACGATGCAAGCCAAGAGCAGGGGGCAGGAGGAGAGTGCTGTGGGCATGGCCGGTACCTGCCAGGTCCCCGTGGAGGGCAGGCCCCCGGGCAGCAAGGAGGAGGACCTGATTAAGGCCCCAGCTGAGCCCCGCCCCTGCGTGTTCATTGGCTGCATCTTCTTAACTCCTGTGCCATTTTCCTATTAAATTGCTTCAGTAGGGAAAAAAGCTACCGTTTATAAACACCATCATAGGAAATCATTAAAAAGTAGCCATTTCATTATGCCTGCTATATTTGCAAACTTGCATTAGCAACCCAGAGGTTTTCTTGACCCGGATTTTATATACAGAGTTTGCTGCAGTATATTTGGCGATCTCCACTTAAGAAAACAGGAGTATTCCCTTCATCAAAACGCACTTGTCGTTTGTTTTCAAACCCCACTCATCACAGCCTGGCTGGCCTCTCGATAAGCTGGCTCCAGGGCGCGGTCCTCAGAGCCTGGAGGAGTAAACCAGCAATTTAGAAAGTGTTTTGACTTACCTAAGCAGTCATATACAGCAGAAAGGTCCCGGTGGTGTCACACTGCATCTTAAAATAAATTGCATTACCTCTGTTCAAACCTGGTCACATAATCGTTTGTAAAGTAAAGGTAATTAAGTAGACAAAGATAAGGTAGGAATTATGAGTTGGGATTTCTATTTCGTAATTTGGCAGAGAGTTCTAGTTCAAAGGGAGGCTGCATATCATAACTAACATGCTTTGTTCACTTACTTTGTGTTGAGCATTTACATGCATCCTCATGTTCAATCCTCAGCCTTGAAGGAGGCCCTGTAACTCTCCTCATCTGTAAAACTGGGATGACAGAGTTCAGAGAGGGCAAGTCCTTTGTCCAAGACCGCACAGCTAAGCAGTTGTCTTTGCTGTTGCCGCCCGTGTTTCTGTAGATGGCTTTGCTTTTACACACCCCTGCTTAAACGGTGAAGCATGCTTATGGATGGTGTGCTCTACTTACTGCCCTCCTTTGAGGCCTCTAGTACTGGTGGCAGAATTTAGGGAGCAGCTGTCTGATTACAGCACCTGGCTTACTAGCAGAGTATTTGCTGTTCACTGAGATCTTGCAGATCTCCGTCTTAGAAACAACACCCTTAGACCAAACCATTCTGGGTGTTGCAGTAGAGCTGAGCACAGATGTGTGTGAGATGGGCTCAGTGTTGCGTCATGCATGTTAGCGTTTGTGGGGCGCACTCCCTCTAGCAGGCTGTCTTCCCAACTCTGTTCATGGAACAGCAAAGCTTGTCTGGAGCAACTGTCTGTAAACCAAACAAAATCCCTGATCTGATGGGCTTTTGCGCAGGCTGTGATGGGTTCTGCTCCTGTGTTTTGAGATCTTTTCTGGTTTTAGGTGAGAAATTCTTTTTTTTGTGGAATTTAGCAATGCTGAACTATTAAACCCTCAGCGAGGACAGGAAGCATATGATACCATGTTTGCTGGTGTGATCATTTAGATAGAGATTTCCTTCTTGTGCGTAGTTTTTGGAGGACAACCAAGGAAGAATTTACACATGAAACCTGGCTATTTGGCATGACTGTGACTATGAAATATGTTTAATGTTGAAGCCAGATTTTCCTGGCTTAATGGCCCATGAGGCTTAAAGGCTTCAGGAGAAATCTTCCAAAGTGTCGAGCAGCCCCTCTCAGTGGGGACAAAGGGGGGTCGGGGCAGGGAAAGCAGTCCCGCCTTCTCTAAAAATGATTTCTGCAGAGTGGGAGAGAAGTGTTTACAAAGGCAAAGCAGCCTGTCCAGAGAAAACTGGATTTTTGTGAGGAATGAGGCACTAAGTAGGCAGTTATATTCCAGCAGAGAATTTTTCGAGGAGAATCAGATCATTGGTAACCTGATTCTGAAACTTTGAGAAACCAGTCCCCAGGTTGGAAAAGTTAGACAGGACTGAAACTAGTACCCTGACTTGACGATGGAACAGCCCAAGCCCTGTGCTGCTTTTGTTTTTCTTCTCCTTACTTTAACTGGGCAGCTCAATTTATCCCAGGAGGTTCATGATGTTGGTAATCCCTGAGAACCAAGCCCAGGGAAGGCTTAGAAGTTTCAAACATTGACTCACGGGGGGCTCTCTAAAGAGACTGTGCGCTCCCTCCCGGGGATCTGAGCCTGGTCAAACAAGGCCTGTCTGTGAATGTTAGCAGGGCCGAGGGGCCAAGGAGGCCACCTAATATCATTCCAGAACTTTCCTCACAGAGTAACCAAGCTTGAGTGGGAAAGATTATGGCTCCACTTCACTTTGTGGTACTTTTGAAATATTTCCCTCAAACTCCACAATTCAGTAATTTTTCAGCACCCAAAAGAGACTTAGAGTTTAAGATAGATATGGAAGGGCGTTGATCTACCACGTTTGCTCAGAATGAGCTCCCATGATTGTTAGGTTCATGAACTCCTTTCCTAAGATAAGCAGCCTTTATTTTCTAAGCAGACCATGTCTTCTCAGATTGGATTGTTTTGGGGGCTGTTTGGAACTCATGACATCTTTTTCCTTAAAACCAGTGTCATAGAGGAGTGTTAGCTGCCCAGACCAGCCCCGGAAGCCTATCTCGTCTATAATGGTAATAAAGTACAGACCTCACTAGTGTTACTGCAGCCCCACCCATCGCTGTGGACATTGTTTTTGTGAGAAGAGGTTCTGCAGACTACATTCGCATGCCACAAGCACATTTTCCAAGTTGATGATACTTTGTCAGTGAGCAGTCTAACAAAACTTGATACTTTTGGGCTTCCCTGGTGGCACAGTGGTTGAGAGTCCGCCTGCTGATGCAGGGGACGTGGGTTTGTGCCCCGGGTCCGGGAAGATCCCACATGCCGCGGAGCAGCTGGGCCTATGAGCCATGGCCGCTGAGCCTGCGCGTCCCGAGCCTGTGCTCCGCAACGGGAGAGGCCACAACAGTGAGAGGCCCGCGTACCGGAAAAAAACAACAACAACAACAACAAAAACAAAACAAAACTTGATACTTTTAAAAATTAGCTTAGGGCTTCCCTGGTGGCGCAGTGGTTGAGAGTCCGCCTGCCGATGCAGGGGACACAGGTTCGTGCCCCGGTCCGGGAGGATCCCACATGCCGCGGAGCGGCTGGGTCCGTGAGCCATGGCCATTGAGCCTGCACATCCGGAGCCTATGCTCCGCAATAGGAGAGGCCACAAGAGTGAGAGGCCTGCGTACAGCAAAAAAAAAAAAAAATTAGAAAAAGTCTTTCATTACCTTTACACGTTCAACTCATGTGGTCTTTATCGAGTACTACTACGTGCCCAGTGTTGTGAGCGTCTAGGAACATAGGATGGATGAACAGAGTGCCTGCTCCCCGGAGCCAGACTTCGTAGGGTCCATGTGTCAAATAATAAGTAATTATGGGGAATGCGATGCCTCAAAGAAAGAAGTAAATACGAGGCTATAGGTAATCGGGGAAGGCTCACTGGAAGAGCAGATTTTAAGGCAAAGCTTTAAAAAGAACCATTATGAAAAGAGAATGAGGGGCTTCCAACCTAGGCAGACACATCACCATTAACTGTGAAGTGAATGCCGAGCCCCAGGAGTAAGTACGTTTGAAGTTGGGACCATATTTTGGAGCAGATTCATTCTGGTAAATGCACGTTGCTTGGGATCAAAGGACCAGGGGAATATTTCTAACATCTAGCCTATTTAGGTATATTTTTATTTGGGTTAGGGTTCTCACAGGGCGTTCAACAAAAGTAGAGTCAGCCTTTAACACCGTATTCAAAATGAACCAACTCTGGTATGGTTTATTGTGTACAGCACTGGAGATAGGTCTAATTGATCCTGAAAGAGGAAAACCAGCTTTGCCCACTAGTATGTATTTAACCAAGAAAGCATGCTGGTGAGGCATCATTTCCATAGCCATGAATGTCCTCTGGCCTCCTTTCCAGATTTCCCAGGTGCTTGGGTCTTCCCTCAGACAGCAACCTAAAAACTTAAGGCTCTGGGTTCTCATTAGAAAAATAGAACCTGAGCTGTCTTTTCTCCAGCTGCTATCAGAAGTCTAACTGGGGCAAGTTGCGTTTGGAAAAGATGGCCCACCCAGGCAGGTGCTGCAGACTCTGACAGCGGTGGGCAGCAGATGGGGTGAGGAAAGCAGGCAGAACAGTGGAGCACCATGGCCTGACGAGTACAAAGGGGCAGCTGCTGGCCACTCTGCCCACTGCTGTCATGGGAAGAGCTGGGCCCGGTATTGCCTGACCTTCTAATTTTACAGGAATAGCTGTAAATTCTAATAATTTTTAAATGCTGGCAATTAATTCAAAAATGTTTTTTAAAAAAGGCTGCACCGGTTATGAAACCCTGCCATCCTCTGGTTGAAGGGAGATGTCCCTTCCATTTATTCTTTTTTATCCTCTGTTTCATCTCTACAGCAAATTAGACAGCTAGAAGGCAGAGTGCCAAGATTGTGTGAGCTTAGCCTTGCCCAGAATTCCCTTTACGTTGTACTTGAATGGTCTACAGCTTAAATTTAATTGAAAGTTAGTGTCAGAAGAAACCATATGAAATCTGCATATGTGGGAAATTGTGGCTGAAAGGACTCACAATCACATCGCTTCACACCACATATGAAGTCCCAGGTACCTAAACTCTTCTAGCATCTAATAGTTAAAAACACATTGCGTCCCTTGTGCAACTGGAATGCTTCCTCCTTTTTGACGGGAGATCATTCATTTCTGCCCTGGCTGCCAGGGAGCATGGCACTAAGTAGAAGAGTCAGCCCTAGTAGCTGTGTTCACCTCCATTGGCTTCCTCAGCCTTTCCCTGGTCCCAGTCATTGTGTTTTTCCCCTATTCGTGGTTGCTTGCTATGTGCTACCTCAAATTCATTTTTATAAAGCTATAACCTCTGGTAGAATAATGAGTCTTTGCTGCAAAGGACATCCTCTTTGTCCCATGGACACGGAACCGAGCCGTTAGCTTTACTTTACAAAGCACAGCATAGCCTGAGGTGCCGCAGCGGGTCTGCCTCGTGTGACCCTTCACACGGGAGTTCCATGTCAAGTATGCAGTGCAGTGGCACTACGTACATTCACAGAGTTGTGCAACCATCACCAATATCCATTTTCAGAATTTTCTTATCCTCCCACACAGGAATTCTGTATTCATTGAACAGTGTTGCCCCATTTGCCCATCTACTGTAACCTCTCTTCTCTCTTTTTTTGTATTTTTATTTTTTTAATTAATTTATTTTTGGCTGTGTTGGGTCTTCGTTGCTGTACGCAGGCTTTCTGTAGTTGCAGTGAGCGGGGGCTACTCTTCGTTGCATTGTGCAGGCTTCTCACTGTGGTGGCTTCTCTTGTTGTGGAACACCGGCTCTAGGCATACAGGCTTCAGTAGTTGTGGCACGTGGGCTCAGTAGTGGTTCACGAGCTCTAGAGCACAGGCTTAGTAGTTGTGGTGACATGGGTTTAGCTGCTCCGTGGCATGTGGGATCTTCCTGGACTAGGGATCAAACCCATGCCCCCTGCGTTGGCAGGCAGATTCTTAACCACTGTGCCACCAGGCAAGTCCCTCTTCTACTTTCTATGAATTTTCCTATTCCAGGTACCTAATATAAATGGAATCATATAATATTTGTCCTTTTGTAACTGACTTATTTCACTTAGCCTAATGTTTTCAGGGGTCATCCATGTTGTAGCAGTATCAGAATTCTGTCCCTTTTTAAGGCGGAATAATATTCTGTCATGCGTTTATACCACATTTTGCTTACCCATTCATCTGTCAACAGATACTTGGATTATTTCCATCTTTTGACTATTGTGAATAATGCTGCTGTGAACATTGGCATACAAGCATCTGTTTGAGTCTGTGCTTTCAGTTTTTTGGAGCATGTACCTAGGAGTGGAATTGCTGGGTCATATGGTAATTCTATGTTTAACTTTTTCGGGAACCACCAAACTGTTTTCTACAGTGGCTGCACCACTTTACATTCCCACCAACAATGTGCAAGGGTTACAGTTTCTCCATATTCTTGTCAACGCTTGTTCTTTCCTCTTGTTGTTGTTGTTGTTTTTGATAACTTCCATCCTCTCCGTAGTGTCAGTCTTGCCTTTAATCCATGCTGACGGTATCTTCCTTTTGGGGAGTCTATGAACATTTAATGTAGTTAATGATCGATTGATTGTGGGTCTTTCAGTTTACTATTTGTTTTCTGTTTGCCCCTTCTGAATTTTTTGTTCTTCTGTCCATCCTGTCTTCCTTCTTTTGGGTTAACCACATAGTTTTTAGAATTTTATTTTATTTATTGGTTTCTGGCTATGCCTCTTCATCGTTATTTTCTAGTGATTGTTCTAAGAATTACATTATACATGGTTAATTTTTCCGAGTCCACTCACAGTTAATATTCCTCCTTTAATTCTGATATATGTCCTCTGTTGCCTTTCCTGGGAAACAGCGGCTATGAGTAGGTACCCTCACAGGCTTGGCTGAGCTGACTTGTTCTTGTCCACATATCAGTACTTGTTTTGGGTTGGAGCAGTGTGAAGGTAGCCCTGGACACAGAAGGGCGACACTGTACTTCGAGCCCTGCCCCCCACCCATTGTACAGCTGTGGGTAAGTAACTGGGTGTCTTCGAGTCTCAGATTCCTCCTCTTTGGAGCGAGGCTTACCACCTTCCTGCTGGAGTGGAACTTGATGATGTATGTGAAAGCCCTTTCTGAAGTGTCAAGAGTGCTGATCAAACCAGAGTCACTGTGATCATCACCTAAATGAAGAGCCTTTTTTCTTTCATTGTAGTAAAAAACGTATTACATAAAATTTACCATCTTAACCATTTTTAAGTGTACCAGTCCGTGCTGTTAGTTTTATTCACATTGTTGTGCAACAGATCTCCAGAACTTTTTTTATCTTGCAAAACTGAAATTGTACCCATCAAACAATACCTGCCCCGTCCCCCTTCCTTCCAGCCCCTGGTAACCACCTTCCTACTTTCTGTCCCCTATGCGTTTGACTACTTTAGATAGCTCATATAAGTGGAATCATACAGTATTTGCGTTTTTTAGTAACTGCCTTATTTCACCTAGCTTAATATCCTTAAGGTTCATCCATGTTGTAGCACGTGTCAGAATTTCCTCCCTTTTTAAGGCTGAATAATATTCTGATGTATGTATGTACCACACTTGGTTTATCCATTCATTCGCCGATGAACACGGGTTATTTCCATCTTTTGGCTGTTATGGACATGATATACAAGGATCTGTCTGAGGGCCTACTTTCCATTCTTTTGGGTATGTACCCAGCAGTGGAATTGTTGGATCACATGGTAGTTCTATTTTTAATTTTTGAGAAACTGCCATACTGTTTTCCAAAGCAGTTGCACCATTTTACTATTCCCACCAACAGTGCACAAGGACCCCAATTTCTCCACTTCCTCACCAATACCTGTTATTTTCTGTTGTTGTTGATATAGTAGCCATCCTAATGGGCCTGAGATGATATTTCATTGTGGTTTATAAATGAGGCCCTTTCTGTTTGCTCTGGAACTCTTGGTCCCTTGTCTGAGCTTATCTTGCTCCTCTGGTCCCATAACTTAAACTTCGGGTCTTTTATAAAGACTCCAACTACCTTGGCCTTCAGTGTTGAAGCTCCAGTGCCTGGCAGGGCCCATACCGTGCAGGGCGTTGGAGGCCAAGGGAAGGAACTGAGGATTTATTCAAAGTCTATATTTAGAAGAATGTGCCACCAACTGAAAGATAAGGCCACCCTGTGTCGAGTAGCGTTGATGGTGGGGTGAGTGGTGGTGAGTGATTGGTGCTATGCGACAGCACCAACAGGGGACCCAGATTATCCGCTTCTGCCAGCCTGGCTACCCTGTCCTACTGTGAGGCCCCAAACTGGGAACACTGACAAAAGACAGCCAGGGGTCACCTGATTACTGGTGGGGCTTATGTAAAACCAGTGGGTAATAGGCAAGAGTGTGTGGGGTTCATCATCCAGCCTGTGTGATACACATTGGGCTTCCTAAGACCAAGGAAAGCATTCATAGCCCTCCTAGGTATGAATAGAATATGCTCCTGAGCTGTTTGCAGTCTGCATGTTAATTTAAATGCCTTCCTCCATCTTCCTTTTTATTTATTTATTTATTTGGTTGCACCAGGTCTTATTTGCAGCTCGTGGGCTCCTTAGTCACGGCACGTGGGCTTCTTAGTTGTGGCATGCGAACTCTTAGTTGCGGCACGCATGTGGGATCTAGTTCCCTGACCAGGGATTGAACCCAGGCCCCCTGCATTGGGAGTGCGGAGTCTTATGCACTGTGCCACCAGGGAAGTCTCCCCTCTGTCTTCCTGATGCTCCGTCCTATACTTGCATCATGCTCTCTGTGGTTACTTTCCCCAGGGTAGTGGGAGAGAGGACTGTGGCTTTTGCCACGTACGTCTGTGAGCCTCTCAGAGTTGAAAGTCTCATGCTCATCTCTGTACCCTGCTTCTAGCCTGAGGCCAGGGCTCAGCAACCGATTAAAGAATGAGAAAGAAAGACTGATCAGGTCCCTACACTTGCCTCCTGTTGCCTGTAGCCCAACATCCTCAGGACACAGCCTGGTGGCACCTCTCCAGTCCTGCTGTGAAGACCCCTCAGCAGACATGTCCAGGGTGATCATTGCATCAGGTGGGGCCGTGCTAGGGAAATCCTTATGAATGGCTGAATAGAGACATCTTCCTTCCTCATCCCACTCAGGAATAATCCAAATAATTCAGGGGTGTGTGTTAACTGCAGCTCAGGGTACCAGGAAACCCTGCACCTCAAGGTAAATGATCCTTTGGAGAAACTTCTCCATTCGTTACCCTGGAATTAAGTGTGCTCGGGAGATAGTTTCATCAGCATGTGTGGGAACTAAGGAGTGCTGCACCTGGCTCTGCACCTCCTTGTCTTGAGTTGGTGATGGGCACCTGCCGTCCGTCTGCAGAGGGCTTCGGCAGTGGAGGTTGTCCTCCTGTTGTCAGCAGTTCAGGGCATGGTCCATACTGAGGACAAAAAGCATAAGGTGGATGTAAAACATGCTGCTGTTGACAGTCTATTTCTAGTCTTGCTGGCTCTTAAATATATAATGATGTGGTATTTATATTTGGTCATTTAAAAATAACTTTTGATTGCCTGTCTCGGAGATGAAATGAGGAGGAAGGTCAGAGTCCCTTCTTTCTTGAAGCTTACACTTTAGTAGAGGAGAGATGACAGACACATAGGTCAGAGCAGATAGCGATAATTGCCATGGAGAAGATAGGATAATCGGACAGGGGCTAAGGGGGAAGAGATGGAACCCCATACTTCAGACAGAGAAGAGCTTGGTAAGGAGGCGGCATTTGAGCTGAGAGCTGAATGTAGGAGGAGATTTGGGTAGAATTCAGTCTCGGCAGAGGGAGGAACAAAGGAAAAGGAAGCCCTGGGGCAGATGAGAGGTTGGCATCTTCCAAGGATGGAGAGAAGGCAGGAGCGTGAACATAGCATAGTGATGCGGGGGAAGGTGGACAGATGAGGCAAGGACCAGAGAAGCCAGTGGTTCCCACCCCGACTACACGTTAGGGTTATCTGAGGAGCCTAAAAAATTTTCCAGTGCCAAAGCTCCACTTGTAGAGATTGTGATTTAATTGGCCTGGGTGGGGCCTGGACATTGGTGTTTTGTAAAAGCTCCCCAGGAAGTTCCACGGTACAGCCTGGGTTGAAACATCAACAGGGCTGATCGTGCAGAGCCTTAGAGACTCTGGTAAGGAGTTTAGACTTTATTTGAATGACAGTTTATATAACGGTTTGGGCCGGGGGAGTAACATGATCCAGCTTATGTCCTTAAGAGACTCACTTTGGCTACAGTGTTGGGGACTGGAGGTAGGAGGTTGTTCCGGTGGTTCAGTCAAGAAATGATGGCGGCTGGGACCAAGGCTGGTGTCAGTGGAGATGGTAAGAAGAGGTCAGTTTGGGGATATGTTTTGGAGGTTGCAGTCAAAAAATGGATTGGATTTAGGGTGTGAAGCAAAAGGAAATCAAGGTTGCCAGAGAGTTAACCACGGTGACTGGGAGGATGGTAGTGCTGTTCACAGAGCTGGGAGAGGTGGGGAAAACAGGTTGGAGAGGAGGGGGAATCATTGTGTTCATTGGTTGCAGTGAAAGCTTCACACTTCTCTTCTGTCTAGATTTAGGTAACTTGTAGATATAGGCAGTCAAATAAAGTTGCCCAGAATATTCTGAGAAATCCTCTTACTGTAATGCTGGGAGTTTTCTTGAAGTCTTCCGCAAGTGAGCGCCAAAGGCAATTGACTATTTTAGGGCATGGAACCTGCGATGAGAAGGGAAGAGGAGGGAAGTGTGAAGACTTTAAGCTTCTTCCATACAGGAGTCAGGCCGAGTGTAAGGGAAAGGTGTACTTTGATAAATCGCTGTAGTTAACACCTGTCTTGCTATAAGAATTGAATGGCATAGTGATACATAGAATCCAAAATAGGTTGACATATTTATATTTGACTTAAGGGGATTTTTGCCCCCCCAAAATTATCTTTTAAGATATGTCTAGTTCACATTAAGATTATAATTAATTCTCCTCCCTGGACTAAGCCGTGGGTGTCCAGCAATTAAAAGTAACCCAGACTTTTAAGGCAGAATCAAATTATTAGAATTGCTTACAAGGCATTTACATGGAGAACAATATGGAATTTGTTAGAATAGTTTGTTTTCCCCCGATGGAAGAAGTGGTATAAATTGCAGTAGTAGAGCCTGTTGATTGGTTATATCAGGGAAAAAAGTCCTGATTATAAGCTCGCTGAGGGCAAGAACTGTCCCTTATACAGTTGCTATTTTTTTTTAACACCTAGTGTCTCTGCTCACTCTGGGGTTTTTTTGTTTTGTTTTTTTTCGTTTAGTAAAGTTATGAGATCTTTTTAGCTGAAACTTTTCCTGAAATCAGTCCTTATCTGAATGGCTGAGCAGGAAGGTTGACCAGAAGTCCTAACAGCCCCTTCTGGGACACTTCTTTGTTCTTACTAGAGAAACTTGAGATGTGTCTGGCTTTGAGTGAAAGACGAGAGAATGCAGCATGGCATGGCTGTCTAGAAAATGGCCGTGATCTGAAACTCCTTAATAAAGCCTTTGCATTGGCCCCAGGCCTCAGAAGGCCAGCAGGCTGGGAGATCAGGCTGCCGGTGTTAAACCTGGACACGTCCAGCTCCACTGCCATCCATTTCACCTGAATGGGTTCCTCTCCGTAAGCGAAACAGAGAGCGCTCATCGCCCACCTGCCTGCTTAACTCGTTGTATCCGCATCCCCTTTCAGATAACTGCAGCGACCTGAACTCGGAGCTGCAGAGGGTGCTGACGGGGCTGGAGAATGTGGTCTGCTGCAGGAAGAAGAGTAGCTGCAGCCTCTCGGTGGCAGAGGTGGACAGGCACATCGAGCAGCTCACCACTGCCAGCGAGCACTGTGACTTGGCTATTAAGGTAGGACCCCCCCCAACCCCCATCCTTTCTGTCTGGCTCTTTTCAGATCATATGAGGGAAATGATCAGGTGCCTTTCTTCTGAAGTGTGATTTTACTCAGAGACCTATTAGAGAGCGAGTGTTTCTAAGAAAGCCATACTAAAGATTGGGCCACCAGGGAGAAGCAGGAGCCCTATAAATTTTTGCTGGGTTGACTCACATCAGAAAAAGTCATTATATCAATAGTCAAGATCACTGGCTTTGCTGCAAAAATGACTACTTCCTTGGAAACTATTAGACCACTAGTATTGAACCATGTCATTTTAGTGTGGTTCATCATGTAGCACTCTGAGGTTGTAAGATTAACTTGGAAATTTTGTTAAAGCTTTCAGGTCTCTGGAATATTATTTCCGGAGTTATCTATTCATGGTGCTAACAAGGGGGACGTTCAGGGCCTGAACGAGTCATCTATCCTGAGTGCACTGGACTGGACCTCAGTCCCGCCTTCCATGTGCATTCATCTTACTGCTTAGGGAGGACCAGGTGAGAAGAATCTGCTGCATCTCCACAAAGTCATCATGAGCAACGGGAATGTCAAGTCCCCTTGATACAGGGCCTCTGGTATCTTTATGTTACTTCACCAGAGCTTAGTGACCTAGGCATCACAATTCAAACTGAAAAGTCTGAGAGGAGCCTATATAAAGGAAAAATGTGATGTGTTATTTGAAAAATGTTTGAGGACTCTGGGCCCAAGTTTCTATCAACAGGAATCCTGGATTTCGCAAAAGAGCTGTGGTCTCTCGAGGTAAACCATGATGCATGTTTATAATACATCTGGTTTCCCATCTTTATCCATCACAATTATAAATACATAGTTGATGTGGTTTGGGGAAGTAACCACTAGTATTTCTTGCTTTGGAATCTCCAGACCCTGTATTTGATTGTAATGTCAGCTTGGGTGCTAGCCCCAGCCTTAGCATTGAGAGGGAAGGAGGAAGCCAAGGGTGTCTGCCAACCAGCAAGGGACAGAGCAGGCCCTGGAGTAGGGCTGAGTAGGACATGAGTCTCTTACTTGAGAGGAAGGACAAAGCACTGCATGTGGAAAGTGGCAGCACGATTTGGGCAACTGTCCTCATCAGGGAACCAATGTGAGCATCCAAGAGTGACACATCCTTATGCCACCCATTTTTGAGACCTGTTTCCCATCCCTTCTCTTCACTGCCTTCTACCTCTACCCCTACATGGCAATTCCACCTCGTCTTTCCAAATCATTTGGTGTATGCTTCCTTTTCCAAAGGACAGTAATTGTGAATGAATAGTTTCTGAAAGCAAACAGAATGAGTTGTTCCTTTTTTTTTCAAATTTTATGCGTGTTTCTTCTCCATTAATACTGGTGTTTTTAATGAATTTTTAAAAACACTCTCCACGTAGTATTAAGATTCTGTTCTTTTTAAGCACATAGCTGTGTTATTAATTTCCCTGCTGTCTTAGAAACCTCCACAATGAACTTACTCTTTTCTGTGTCACTGAGGTTTATTTTTGTCTTTCTTATCTTGGGACTGAACCTCATTCACACCTTCTGATTCTGTTGTGACACTAAAAGCTGTAAACAGTGATGTGACCTATCCTATTGCTGAGTTGGAACATGGGAAGCCTGTAATTTAGGAAACTTCCAGTTAGATTTTGTATGCAGTTTGCAACTTCACATTTGCTTTATCGGGATCACTAACTGGCTTGCTGTCTGGTTATGTGTATTCACCGACTCTGGACCGTGGGTGAGGGAGATAAACATCTGTGTGGACATGGCAGTTAGCACTACTGATAGACTTAAATACCAGGAAGGAATGGTGCTTTTCTTACTGGGGGGACTGCTGGGTAACACAGACTGTAACCCAGGCAAGTGACAGAGCCTCATCTGAAAATGGGGAGAGGATAGATAATCAGGGGCTCTCATTAGTCTTGATTACTTTCTGCAGTGAAGTGACTGTGGAACCCACCCCTCTGGGGACACTCACCCCGGGCTGGCCTGTTTTCTCCCCCTCCCGTTTCTCCCAGGGAACTCACTTGGCTTGTCTCTGTGGCTGTGTTTTGTAGACAGTGGAGGAGATCGAAGGGGTCCTTGGCCGGGACCTGTATCCCAACCTTGCTGAAGAGCGGTCTCGATGGGAGAAGGAGCTGGCTGGGCTGAGGGAAGAGAACGAGAGCCTGACTGCCATGCTGTGCAGCAAAGAGGAGGAGCTGAACAGGACCAAGGCCACCATGAACGCCATCCGGGAGGAGCGGGACCGGCTGCGGAGGAGGGTGAGTGCCAGGCCTTTCCCTGGGGGCTTGGGCCAAAGGAGAAGCCAGCTGGTCGAGCCAAGAGCAGCCCCAAGAATTTGGTGGCATTTCTAGTCTTGTGAATCACCATCCCTTTCTGGTGATGAAGTCGTGCTTGAAAGTATTCTGAAAGCGCTGAGACGTGCAGGTAAGATTTTTAAAAACTCTCTTCTCTGCAATCGCAGATCTAAGTGGATGCTAAAAATTATCCCAGTGCAGTGATTCTCAACTATTCTCTGGGTACACACATCTTCCCCCAAGCTCAATTAAGATGTTCTTCCTTTGAGGTAGGATAATAATATTTTATAATTTGCAAAAATATACAGAATTTCCCCTTTGCAGTTTCTTCTGTAAATTTTTCTTGAAACTTATAGTACCTGCTCTCACATATCCATACTGAGTCTAATGTGACATGTCCTCTCCTCTAGTGCAGACTCATTAAAGTTAATAATCTTATATATATATTTGTGTGTGTGCGTGTATGTTCTGAGAGAGAGAGAGAGAGAGAGAGAGAGAGTGTGTGTGTGTGTGTGTGTGTGTGTGTGTGTGTGTGTGTGTGTGTAATTCCCGGTAGTCACCCCAGCTCACTAAATGGCTCTATGGCCTGAACAGGTTTCAGAACCACTTTGTTTAGGAAATACAGCCATTACTAAAGGAGCTGATGTTTCAGGATAGAAATGATTGGCAGAGTTGTTAAAGCACTCACTTTTCCAAAGATGGAGTTTTTTCTTAGGAACCCACAAGTACTTCTTTGTTTGGCTGTTAATTTGATCTGTGATTGGACTGGAGGTGAAGCAGTGAATTCTGCAATCAGAAACAATTCCCTCTGAACTTCACTTTGAATTACTAGACCTACTTTATTCTCTTTCTCCATTGTGGCAATATTAGAAGCTTGCTTTCGAGTTGTGCTGTGACTGGTAATTTTGCACACAGAGCAGAAAAAAATACATCCAGTTGATCGCACCATTACTCTTTTTTTTTTTTTTTTTTTTTTTTTTTCGCGGTACGCGGGCCTCTCACTGTTGTGGCCTCTCCCGCTGCAGAGCACAGGCTCTGGACGTGCAGGCTCAGCGGCCATGGCTCACGGGCCTAACCGCTCCGCGGCATGTGGGATCCTCCCGGACCGGGGCACAAACCCGTGTCCCCTGCATCGGCAGGCGGACTCTCAACCACTGCGCCACCAGGGAAGCCCCCACCATTACTCTTTAACTTGCTCTTCAGTAAGATCAGTGTGAGTACATCATTCTCCTTTTAATCTACATGCAGGTTTCATAATTGCCATTATTTATGAATATAGAAGAAATTACTATTTTTGAATGTTATCAACTCTTTTCCTCATTTGTGGCTATTGCCAGCATTCCTCACTCTCAATATATCTGAATGTCATTTTGTGTGAACTCACACGCGTAAGCTTATTTTCAGAACCCAGCTGTATCGGATGCCAGTCTCCGTCCTTGTAACAGCAGGTGTAAATCATTGCAGTCAGCAAAGACTTCTGGGCAAGCTGAGGACATTGACTTAGCGCTAAGGCCCACAGCACCTGTAATCTCCTGGGCTACACTCCCTGATCATTATGACTAATGCCCTAATTAGGTGTGCTTGCTTAGTGCGCACGCTCTGATGGCGCTTGCTTTGTGAAGGAAATGTTGGTCGTAGGCCTAATTACATATTGCGGTTTAGAGTAAATTTCCTCCTCTCACTTGAGTTACTAAAGCACAAGACAGCCCTTGATTGTGACTAGCAAAGGAGAAAAAGCCAGTTCCCCTTCGAGTATTTTCTCCAACTCTGGAGGTTAGTATTAAGGACAGCATAGTATGATGGTACCACACCCTGTGCCAGGGCTCTGTGACCACCTGGAGTCACAGCTTGATCTCCCAAGCCACTGTGAGTCTCTGGTACGTTACCTAACCTCCCGCTTTATTCTGCCGTGAAGTGGGGTTAATAATAGTACCCAGTGCAGGGAAACTAGGTAATCCTCATGAATTATCTAAGTGCTTAACCAACGCATGGCATGCAGTAAATGCTCAAAAACTATCAGTAATCGTTTGGGATGAAATTCAGAGATACCTGTTTAGTAGTCTGGAAAGATTAACACCATACCATCTTTCTTCCCCCAAGACTTCTTATATATTTGAAGGACTCTTAGAACTCTTAGATGGACGTTGAATAACTACACACACACACACACACACACACACACACACACAATACTCAAAATCTTTCTTCTGATCACATTTATTACCGTGTAAGTTTTGCAGTTAATATGGCTTTATTTAAATTTATATAATTTATATAAATTTATATATTTTATATAAATTTATATAATTTATATTTCCAAATAAAAATGTATTGGGGAACTTGTATCTCTTCCTCAACTGGAAATTTCCTCCGGAATTTGTATACATACCCATGAATTAGATTTATTTCTCTTTATTTCAAGACAATTGTGGGTGTCAGAATTTGCTAGATGCCTGTAAATGCCAGTTTGCTAGATTTTAAGTGCTGGATGACTTCTCCCTACCACCACCCAATATATTTTATTCCCCTGAGGAGAAATCTGTCTTTTGTGGTTGGTCGTTGTGTCTTCTTCATGATATATAGCTCTGAGGAATGACTGAGGTCTAGTTTCATTTCCATCCTTGTGGTACCACACGATAACATGGCTGGTTGGCCTTTCCTGTCTTTCTAGCAACTCAGAATCCAGAGTTCATCAAAGTTGCCTGGAAAGCAATAGAGGCCACTTTTTTTTTTTCGTTGCCAACATTCATTGTATAGAATTTGAACTGACCAGATCAATAGGATTGGTGCTTGCCCCCTGCCTGTAATTAAACAGAGTGCTCTCAGGAGGTTTTCTGAGCCTTGTTCAAAATTTAATTAAATTAGATCTTTAATGTCAGCTAACAGATTGGGCTACTTGGCAGAGCAGTAACTAAGGAACAACAGGCAGACCGTTTTTATTACTGGTCCCGGCTCATTATTAAATGAGGTAATCATTTAGGTCTTCATGCTCTGTAATAGAACTGCTCATTTCCTCACACTGAAAGGAGCGGGTGTAATTCAGGCAAAGTAGAATTAATTACTCTAGAAAGGGAAGCATTTGGCTGTTCATTCATTCATTTTGTAAACATGATTGGTCATCTTCTCTGTGCTAGGCAGAGGGGCTACGGTGATGAACAGGACACAGAACCTGGCCTGAAGGATGTTTGGGAGACAGGCAAATAAACAGGTCATTACAATGGTACATGTCAAGTGATAGGGAGGGATAAACACAGGAGAAGCCCTGAGAACTCATAGGAGGGACACGTGATGGCAGGTCTAGCCTCTCTGTATTACGTATTTTTTACCTGATTGTTTAGGTCAACTGCCATGTAGCAAAAATGATCAGTGCTTTCCTCAGATAGTTTGGTAAAGCGAACTGGATGTGACCACTGGCTCATGAATCTGTGTCCCATTGAACCGTAGACTTGAATCAAACACAGGCAACACACATTCTTTATGAGATTTTGTACAAAGTCTTCAGAAAGTTCTGCAAAGTCAGTTATAGTTTTATTACAGCAAAAAGATACAAATCAGAGCCAGCCAAACTAAGAGACATATAGGTGAAGTCTGGAAGAGGTCTGAAGGCAAAGCTCCCAGCTCTTTTCTTCCCCTGGAGTCCTGAATGGTGTTACCTCCTTTGCGCTGTGATGTGTGGCCAACTCGGAGTATTGCCAACCAGGGTAGTTCACCCAAGCTTCCGAATCCAGAGTTCTTATTGGGGTTTAATTCTGTAAATGTGATTGACTGAATTGCTGGCCGTGTGGTTGGACTCAATTCCCAGTTCCTTCTCCTTTAGGGATATCAGGCTGATACCCTTTGGGCCATTTTTAAGTCTGTGAGTCATGTCCTTTGGGCCACTTTTAAGTTTGCGAGTCTGCCAGGGGTGGTGGTGCTGCACTGCGTCTACCCACAGTCCTTCTAATGCAGGAGGGATCTCGGAGGTGTGAGGGGTCGGGCGCTGTCCTACTCGGGCACGTGTGCAGCTTGCAGGTGTAGCACTCATCCTGTAAACTCACTGCCTCTGGTGATTTACTGAGCATCCTCTTGTATGAGCCCAAGAGCCACCCCTAAAGCCATTAGTTCTAAATCCATTGGTGCCTGTTTCTAACTACTGCACTGGTTCTGAACACCTGATCGAATCCACTTTCAGTGTTCGCCCACGTCATCTCGAAGGGCACTTGACGATCAGTGTTCATGCTTAAAGGGAAAGAGGAGTCCAAACCAAATGAAGGAGTCTGCTTAGAAAGAGTAATGACCTTAAAGGTTAACCATGTGTTTTATTATGTACTTCTTTCTACTAATTAATTCATTTATAATATGTACTTACTATTAGGCTGACCACCCTTACTGGGAGATAAGATGTATAGCGTCACGCTGAGGTGTCCAGAGCTGGTCTGTCTCTGAAGCAGCCATTCACTTCATCTGAGTTATCTCCCATGATAGGCTACGTCAGTATCGCTTTGATATTTTTAACTAAAAATCAGTAACAGCAGAGATATTTCTAGAAGTGAAACTGTTGTGACCTTACATAGGTTAAATAAAGATTCATCTCCGTTTTGCCTTATTTAGCCTTAGATCTCATGTGAACTCTTCCCATTCAGCCTCCCTTTCCGTGATACTTTTCTTGTCTGTATATTGAAAATGCAGGACTGCAAAACAGTACTTTATATTTACTGTGAATTTATATGTGTGTAAATGTGCCTGAATTCTATATGTGTGTGTGCAAAAATATTTAAAATAGAGCAGAACAATTTAAGCCAATCTCATAGATATGGGGGTGGGGGGAGTACCTACGAGTATGGGTCAAAGGATATTTTGAACACTTCTATAGTGTCCTAGTTTATTTTTTTAAGTGTGTATTCTTACAGTTGTATGGTTTTTAATATATAGAAGTAGATTCACAGAAATAGAAGGGAAGCTAACATGCAAAAATATTAAGAGGCTAGTAAGTCTAGGCTGTGAAAAGATAGGCATTCTTTCTTCTTTCTACTCTTCCTTAATTTTCAAATTGAAGAAACAAAAAAATAAAGTATGGATTATGGACCATGATTGGTATCTCCCAGCTTTAATAACTTGACATCCACACACAAGCAGTTATTCTCTTTTGTCCTTGATGGAAATTTGTTCATATCTTACCTGTTCCATTTCTCTTAGGAGTTTCTTTTCTTTTTTTTCTTTTTTTTTTTTTCCGGTACGCGGGCCTCTCACTGCTGTGGCCTCTCCCGTTGCGGAGCACAGGCTCCGGACGCGCAGGCTCAGTGGCCATGGCTCATGGGCCCAGCTGCTCCGCGGCACGTGGGATCTTCCCGGACCGGGGCACGAACCCGTGTCCCCTGCATCGGCAGGCGGACTCTCAACCACTGCGCCACCAGGGAAGCCCAGGAGTTTCTTTATATGAGGAAGAAGATGCCAATATTAGCAAATTTTAAATTCATAAAATACTTATTTTAAAAAAAACAACCACCCTGTTTTCACATTCCCAGCCCTAATCTGGCCTCGTAGGAGGGAGCTGAGAGGAGGGCGATCTTGCTCCAGTGTTTCCTTCCACCTCAGTTTGGGAGTCCCGGCTGGCTCTTCCTTTGTGTGACTGGAGTATTAGTCAAGATGAGGATAGGTTACACAGCAGTAGCAAACTAACCCCCCAAATTTCAGTGGCATGGCCCACCAAAAGAGCTTGTTTTCTGGTTGCACTGCACGTCCAATGAGGTTTAGAGATGAGCACACAGCTCTACTCCATGTACTCACTCAGGAACCCAGGCTGATGGTAACCCATTATCTAAAACATCACTTGAACAGACTCACCCCTATATCTGAATGCTTCTGCTCACAGCCCATTGGCCAGAACTATACAGATGCTCCACCTAACTGTAGAGGGGCTGAGAAATATGAAGGGAGCACATGGGTATTTGTTGAGCCGTAGATGTTCCTAACACAGCTGATTTATTTGCTTTGAGTATGATACCAGATAGGCTTGGACAGGAATCAGGGTGCCAGAGAAACTGGCGGTTTCGCTCATCCATCTCGAGGTGGCTCTCAACATGCGTGACAGAATCACTGGGAAGCTTTTTCAAAGGATAGATGCCCAGGCCCTTCCATGAGCCACCAAATCAATGCATGGGGTGTAGGACCCTCATACACTTCCCTGTTGTGATCCCAGCCATCTCCCAGACAGGAAAGGGAAGGCAGTGTCCTTCAGTCACTGGGCGTGTTCCAAGAGCCTCTCCAGCCATCTTTACCTCTCTCCCCATAGGTGGAGTGAAAAGAGAGAGAACCACAGCTTTCTGGCATTTCCTATGCATGCCTAGCCTGCTCCTCCAGGGGCCACAGTATGGCAGTGATGAACCTTGCATCTGAAACAAGAGAGGTTCCCAGCCCTGCCTGTCCACTCACCAGGGTCACATGAGCTATAGGAGTGAGTGCGGAGAGGGGTGTGCTCATCCTAGAATCTAGCAGGACACGGGCACCCTGGGGCTCCAAAGGCAAGGTGCATTGCCTGGCATAGGGGAGGACTTCCTGTGCTACACGATGAGAGAAAATTGTTTTACGAGGTGCCACCTACCAATGCATTTTTTTTTCAGTGCAGTCTTGATAGCTTATTTTTAAGGACGCATTAATAATATTAATAGTATTAACGTTCTTTGGATATTTTCAGACTAAACATACCCCTCTTGGACTAAAAATAGGTGCCTCTGAAGGCAAAGCAGGACGCAGAGCCTGAATTGTGACACTGAACATGTTTTGAGCATTTACTTGTGATGAGCAGTGATTTATGCACATCTCATTTAGTCTGCACGAGAATTCTACAAGAGGTACTATTATACCCTTCTTAGACATGAGAAAACTGGGGCCCACAGAAGTTTAATAACCTTGGTCTATGCTGACATTAACTCTTAGCACCAAAGCTTCGGCTCTGGTAGCCTTACTGTGGGATGCAGCATTCATTTTTTCTATTGTTTGGACTCCTTTCCTGCGTTCTTTCTGCTCTTTTTCCCATTTCTTCTCCTGCTTCCACACAGACCAGAAGTAAAGCATCCTCTCTTATAGTAACGTGGGTGCCAGACTCGTTAGGGTACCATCCATCAGTCTTCCTGGCATTCCAAAACAACACAAAGTGAAGACAAAATACGTCTGTTTCATAGAGAAAAGGCTATGTGTGCATATGTTTGTCTTGAGCCCGACGGAGCATTATTGGCAAAGCCTGTCACCCCTCTTCTCTGTAGTTCGAGGAAGCTTTAAGTGCAATCCAAGGCAGAGAACCCTCAAAACTGATTTCCTCGTGTCTTCTTTGGAAACTGTTTCTAAAAGGGCTTTGTGCGCATCTGTGCCACGGAAACTGTGAAGCAGCTTTTTTAGCTGTGGGCACCAGTGTTGGCTTATCCATCCCTGTCTCCCTTCTCCAGCCTCTGCTCCTGTGAGGAAGTCCAGCTGCGTAAAGGCCAGCTCTTGGCTATAAAGCACGTAGCTGACTCCGTTTGTTTGAAAGCTGGTAAGAAATGAGGAAGACAGCCAAGGCGCTGACCTTTTCCCTGACACAGCCACTTAGGTAATCCAGTCCAGGTTCCTTCATGGGCTGTAGAACAAAAGAACACAATACACCCATCACATCTTCAGAGAATGGAAATGCTGCTGGGCTTGCTTTCCTCCTTCTGTAAATAAATTCTGATTTCTTATCTGTTGGAGGGCTCCAAGAAAGAAAAGTCTTATAAAATCTCCAATAGGAGGAAGTGGTTCTCTGCAAAACACTCCCAAAGTCTGGACTTAGAGGAGGCAGCTTTCTTGAGACTCCACCAGACTCACCGCCTCAAGCTCGTTCAGTAGAACTTTTCCGGCCCAGTGATCCTCAGCCCGCTGCAGGGTAGAAATCATCTCATCTCAGCCAGCCGCAATTCACAGTGAAACTATGGATTACGACCTAACTGCCTGAAATTACGGCTACACAGCGACCGCTCCTCCGTTATCATCAGCGGAACAGGCTCGTTCTTTTATGGCTAATAATAATGTTTCTCATCCTACTCAGGACTCCAGTGCCACCTTTCTTTCGTGCTTGTCACTCATCTGTGGACCACATTCACAGATGCCTTCATCAGCACGCTCGGTCATCTCGTTGTCTGTGCTCCTACCATGGTCCTGGGAGAGCGAAGGGCCAGTAGCTGCTCTGCTTACACCCCCCCCGCCTCACTGTCCCGGTGAACTGCCCGCCTTCCCAGAAAACTACCTCTGTGCCCATCCCAGAGATCTTTGTCCGCGACAGACTCTTCCTCCTCGCCAGCATCTCGCTTTCTGGCTCTGCA
This sequence comes from Monodon monoceros, assembly GCF_005190385.1. Taxonomy (NCBI): domain Eukaryota; kingdom Metazoa; phylum Chordata; class Mammalia; order Artiodactyla; family Monodontidae; genus Monodon; species Monodon monoceros. The sequence continues at coordinate 91,921,682 of NW_021703768.1, forward strand.
CAATCTCTCAGGCTCCCAAGTACCCATCTTTGTATTTACTTTCTTTCATTTGTTTTTCTTTTCAATTTGGCCTGCGGGGCAGAGAAATAAGCTAATTACATCCCTCTGTTAAAGCATACTCATTGATCGTGAAAAGGCCCTCTTTTAATTTATGTATTGCTTTTCTCTCCCACTCCCTCTCCCTCACTTTTATGTGTGCCCTTATACACAATGTTTTGTGTGTTGTTTTTAATTTACATCAGTCGTGTCGTGCTGTAGACTTTTTTCTTTGTTTCCCCCGATCGCTCTGATTTTTAAGGTCTGTCCATGTCGCTGTGTATGCATGAGGTCTGATGGCCTCCTGACATTCTGTCGTGTCCCCACCATGGTTACCGCGCCTGACATCCAGACCTCCCACTACCACAAATAGTGCTCCAGCGCATAGTCCCGTGCACATGTCCTCTTTGGTCCTGTGTGGAAATTCCTCTGGAATACATGTCCGGGAGTGAGGTTGCAGAGTCCTGGGGTGTGCATGTTCTTACTTGGACCAAACCCTGCAGTGCGGCTTTCCAGACTGGCCCACCCATCTGTCCGCTCACCAGCAACATAGGAAGGTTCCTTCTGCCCCTACATCTCCGCCAGTTTTTGTGCTTATCATTATTCCTCTTACCCCATTCTTTTTCTGAGTTCAATGTTCTAATTCCTGAAAAGCCTGTGTCCTTGGGAAGTTCTTCCAGCAAAGGTCTACGGGTGCCTAATTCTTAATCTTTGAGAATATCTTTATTTTTTCCCACACTCTTCATGATAGGGGTATAGTTTCTTGTTGTTGCTTAGACAGATAACCACCAACAGTGGCGTAAAATAACACAGATTTATTAATCAGAGTGTCATCAGGGCTGTGTTCCTTCTCAGTTGTGCTTCCTCATTCCTGCAAATTCCCTCTTGCCACGTAAGGTAATATATTCACAGGTTTCCAGGATTCAGGTGTGGACATCTTTGGGGGCCATTACTCAGCCTACTGTAGTAGGCCAGGTATTGGATTTTAGGGTGACAGTTTTATTGGCGATGTTCAACAGATTGTATTGAGACCGACGCTGTGTCAGACACTGTTCAGTGTGTTGAATACAGTAGTGAGTGAAACAAACCTACGCCCCTGCCCCAGAGCCTGTGTCATCTCTCCCCACCTGACAGCTTTGAGATTCTCTCTTTATCCTTTCCCCTCGCCCTACATTTGCACCGCAGTGTTTCTAGATACGCCGTGTTTTCATCCTCTTCTTCCAGTTAGCACCAGCTACATAACAAACCACCCCAAACATGGAGACCTAAAACAACAGTCATTTACTGTTAACTGCATCCTCCTGGGGATGACTGGGCTCCAGTGGACAGTTCTCTCTCTTGGGCTCAGATGTGGTCGCAGTCAGATGGTGGCTGGAGCCAGAGTCGTCTTGAAGGGTTCCTTACTCGTTTGCCTGGTGGGTGAGGCTAGCTGCTGTCTGGACCTTAGCAGGGACTGTTGGTCAGAGCACCCACAAGCATCCTCTCCGTGTGGCTTGTGCTTCCTCACGACAGAGTCGGCGGCGTGTAAGGGCCAGCATCCCAAGAGAGAGCTAGGCAAAATTGTATTGCCTTTTCTAACCTAGCCTTGGAAGTTATGTGGTAGCACTTTCACTACACTCTGTTCATCAGATGCAATCTCTCAGGCCGGGCGTGTGCAACGAGAGGGGAACTAGAGTCCAGCGATGGAGAGACTATCAAAGCATTTGCAGACACATCTAAAAACTGCCACAACTACTTAGCACCTGACATGATACTTAAGTCTCGGGACTTAAGTTGGTCTCTACATCTGGATAGCTCACCTGTTCTCTTTTCAAATAGCGTTTCTCTGTCATTATCTGTGTTCCTGTCCTCTGGAACTCCTTTAAAAGTGTGTTGAAAGGGCTTCCCTGGTGGCGCAGTGGTTAAGAATCTGCCTGCCGATGCAGGGGATGCAGGTTCGAGCCCTGGTCCGGGAAGATCCCACACGCTGCGGAGCGGCTGGGCCCATGAGCCATGGCTGCTGAGCCTGTGCGTCTGGAGCCTGTGCTCTGCAACGGGAGAGGACACAACGGCGAGAGGCCCGTGTACCGCAAAAAAAAAAAAAAAGTGTGTTGAAGCCTCTCAGTGACACTTGCATGTTTTGTCCTTCTTTAGCTGCCCATGCTGTGTTCTGAATTCTCTGTACTGTGCTCCTGTTCACTACTTCTCTTTCCAGTTTTATCCAGTCTAAAGCTTAACCCGTACATTGATTTTATTTCATTGACTATGTTTTCCATGGGCTTTTTTTTTCATCTACCTATTCTTGTTTGATATCTGCCTATTTTTGTTTCGTAATTTATTGTGTACAGAAATAATTCCTTTTATCTCTTTAAGGGCCCTAAACATACTTGTGATTGTGATGTGGTTTACTGGTTGCTCTATTCTGATTTCTCCTCCAGTGGAGTCATCTCCTGATTTAGCCTGCTGGCTCTCCTGTCTCATCCTCCTCTCCCTGCAGTCATCCTTCCATGTCAAGCAGCTCCATGGTCCTGGGCTCCTAGTCATGGGAGGCTTAAGTCTCTTCCTGTTCTCTAATGATATTGGGTGGTTTACCAGATAGGTTTCTGGGGCAGTGAGTGGCCTGGAAAATCCAGACCAGTTTTCAGTGTGAATTTGTAAGATTGGGGTCCCACACTAGGGAGCTAGGATAAACTTGGATTCCACACCCAAATGTGTCACAGGTCTGAGATGTTGGTTTCTTAGGCTTGACCCATATGCACAGCCCAGAGACTCCTTTCCGGCTTCCGGGGCAACGCGCTGAGTCCGCTTCTCACAGATGGGTCGGGCAGGAAGGCTCCCAGCTTGATGCTGGAGGATCAGCTCAAAAAGCCTGACCTGCAGGGGCCCCTGTCCCTCTCCCCGCCCCACACCCCGGCGTGCACACTCCACGCCCTGCTCTCCATCCCACGGCTCCCTCCTGACCTCTCTAACCTTATTTTTCACTTCATTTCTGGCACCTGGAGATTTTACTATCTTTCTTTGAACCTTGGCAATGAATTTCTTTCTCGTTGTTCCTTTTTATGCAGCATTTCTATGCATTTTTCATAGGAGGACTGTCTGTTTACTTTAGCTGAGGCCGTCATATGCTGGAAATTTCCATTTGTTCTGTATACAGACAGTTACCCCTCCTGTTTTCAGCCCTACCTCTCATTCTTGTCCTTCGTAGTACCTGCTGAGGCTGCATGTAAACCCTGCCAACCTTCTTCTGGGTAGATTGGCCACCTCCCCTCGTATAGTTTATAGAATTTGCCTTTTTCCATTTTGTTTCTTTAATCAGTACTCTTCCTTCCACTCTGCTTTTAAGGAATGCGCCCAAATCCTCTGTCTGCTAATGCCCCAAGCACATTCTTTTCACTGTTATGGTTTTGATTCTTTTTTTATTCTTTACTACCATTTTCATGAGGTCTCTGGGGTTTGAAGAAAATAATGCCTTGAGTCAGTCTGCTGTCTAGAATGAAAAAGCTCAGCCGACTTCTCAGTGCTGTTGGGTAAGCCTCTCTCTCTCTCTTTCTCTCTCTCTCTCTCTCTCTCTCTGTCTCTGTCTGTCTGTCTGTCTCTCTCTCTCTCTCTTTGGGTTATCGGTCAGCTTCCTTTCTCATTTCTGACAGCTACTATTCCCTCCTTCTCTCCTAGAAGAGGACCTTAACTCTTGTCTCTAAGAGAGACAAAGGCCATCAGGTGGGAGCCTCCTGTTTCCCATCCTCATTCTCCAGTCTGCAAACACACCTTTCTTATTATCTATCCTCACCTCTTCTTTCTCTCTTAGAGCAAAAGCCGCCCCTTCCTACTGTCCTCAGTTGAGCCTTCGGTCCAACCAGCTACATAGAGTCTCTCCTCCCACCCACATGGCTGCACCTTTTCCCTTGGCAACTATATCCACATGTAGAAGTCCAGCTCTGATCTCCTTCCCTCAGATTATATTTCTAAATGTTGACTGAATATCCTTCTTCACACATCTGATGGTTTCCTCAAATTCAGTATATCCAAAGTTGGCATCTTTGTTTATCTCTGAGAAATCAGCTGCTTATGCTTCCACCGTTTTGCTGAGTAATACCATGATCTGCTAAGTCGTTCCAGCCACAAGTTTGGGTATCTCGTCCCTTTCTTGAATCGTTCTAGGACTGCATTGACCAATACAGCAGCTACTAGCCATGCAAAACTATGTAAATTTGAATTTCAATTAAGTAAAATACAGTACAATTAAAAATAAAGTCCCTTAGGTATACTAGGCGCATTGCATGTGGCTTGTGGCCACCGTTGTGGACGGTAGGGCTATAGAACATTCCCGTTGTTACAGAAAGTTCTATTGGACGATGCTGGCCTAGGGAGTATTAGGCATCTTTGCTCCCACTTCACTGACGGTATTTGAGCCCTCATCATTTCTCACGTGAGCTTTGACTCACTTCCTTTCTCTTCCTCACTCCAGTCCATTCTCTTCTCTAATAAAATGATTTTATGAAGCCCTTTTCGCTCTTTGGGAAGTCATTGAACTCTAAGCGAGAGAAGCAGAGTCCTGGCATTTTACTGTCATTTCCTTCCTTGAACCTTCAGAGCCCCCCATGCCTTTTCCTCTTTCTATTTGCTTGTTCAACAGCTACCTAACCTTCCACATTGCACGCCGGCGTTTCCTACTCTGGGAAGGCAGAATAATGCTTCTTTCACAACGCGGACACTCCTTGTTGGTGTCCCTTCTCAGAGCATGTTTCACGAGGTGTCTGGCTAGGGCAGACATCTGAGCCTAGGACTCTGAGCCACTGAAAGACGAGAATCTCACCTTCATACTCTGCAGGTTTCAAATGTACGTAACAGACAAACTTCTCTTCTGGGCCTCTAGATGGGGCCTGGCTACATACTCGCTTTAGGAGAAATGAGAAAATGGCCACTGAAGTCGTGTTCTGTGTTCTGCTGTTGAAGATGTCAACAGCAATTGGGAAAGGCTTTATGGGTGATGAATTACTTTCCCACAGCATCGATTCCTACTTAGGGTTCCTGTGATTCCCAGCTACCCCCTGACTCCAAACCACATATCTGGTTGAAAGAAAGATATTTTCTTTAATAACATATCTTCAGTGAAAGGATAGGTATATTAGTTAATTACCTCAAACTTAGTGACATAAAACAACAAAAACATATTCTCTCACCTTTCTGGAGTCTACAAAATCAGGGTGTTGGCAGGGCTGCACTTCCTCCAAGGGCTCTAGAGAGAATCCTTTCTCGCCTCTTCCAGCTTCTGGTAGCCCTTGACTTGTGGCCAATCCCTGCCTCCGTCTTCACACGGCCTTCTTCTTTGTGTGTCTATGTCTCAAATCTCCTTCTCTTTTTTCTTACAAGAACGCCAGTCATTAGATTTAGGACCCACCCTAAATCCAGGATGCTTTCATCTTGAGATCCTTAGTTTAATTACATCTACAAAGACCGTATTTCCAAATAAGGTCCCATTCACAGGTACTGGGGGTTTAGAACTTGGATATATCTTTTGAGGGGGACACAATTCCACTTACTACAATGGGTGAGAATAAAAGCGAGGACTCTAACAGCAGTCTCTCTCCCCTCTCCTAAGCCTTACCTAAGCTGAATCAGCAGATTGGTTATAGCCTTCATTTCTGTGCATTTATTCATTTAAATTAAGACCCCACCTCCCAAGCCAGAAGAGAGAGGCTATTTAACTCAACCAGCTGTCTCTCTTTCTTTCCATCACAGACTCACTCCACCCCCTTCAGCTGGATTTTTTTCACTGCCTAACCATGATCATTAATTAATATAGCATAGACCAAAATAAGCATGATTATCACCCTTTAGTTTTCAAAGACATTCTCTGCGTCCAGAACTTTTAATATGAGAATGGGTATTTAGATTTAGAAATCATTTTAAGCATGCGTGCCCATGCACAAGCACACCATGGAAAATGACTAGAAGCTCTTACTCTGTAGAGTAAGAAAGAACATAGGTAGGTACTTTTTCTGGCTTCATTTTTCAGTGTCATCTAAATTTTCTACAGTGGACATGTTTGACTTTAGTGATTAGAAGAAGAAACTTATTTTTATAACATGGGTAGTTTTAATGACGCTTTTATAAAATGCCCAGGGCTATTTTTGCTTTTTTAAAAGAGAGATGAGTGGGCCAGTTGAGATTCTAGGAAGCCCAGACCACTGATTGTTTTGGGAATGATTCAGACACTTTTTAGATTTGGGAGTGGTGTTAACACTGTTGATTATTCAGGACCTCGTCAGACTCTCACAGTGGTAGAACTTGAAATCCATGGTCTCTACCAGAGTGGTTTCCCCGGTGCCAGGAAGCTGGCCTGATGGAAAAATGGGTCCTGTCCCTCTGCCATGGGGCACAGAGAGGCACAGTTTATCGGGACCATTCCAGAATGAGCCTTGTAATCTCTCACCAGCAATACCACTTGACTTTGACAGGCATGTGTTTTTTTAGTGTTTAAACTATTTTGAGGGCAACTCTGTGTCTGGCCCTTTATGAGGATGACACACATTTCTGTTAACCCCCAGTTACTGGAAGCCGCGGCAGAGACAGCTTTCAGGCACTTTTGAGCTGTTTCACCATTGAATGTAGTTCTCTCTGGGGGAATTTTCCTATTTTGGCTTCTAATATGCTGATGAATTATTGAAATTTCAATTACTTTTGGTTCCCAGTTTAGCAGAGTGGAGACATGCAAGATATTGAATACGAAAAGCTCTCCAGTCGCTTTTAGAGAAGGGTTTGCTTGGAAGGGTTTGGCGTCAGGGCTGGCAGAGGTGCAGCCCTGCTCCTTCTGTGTCGGGGACTAAAGTACCACGTGGCCTTGGCAGTCCCTTAGGTCACTGCTGCTCAAGGTGCGAGTCCCTAACCGGGACCTGGCATCTGCATCTCCTGGGAGCTTGTTAGATACACAGACTCCTAGGCTTGGTCTCCACCTACTAATCAGAATCCCTGAGAGTGGCACCCTGGGCTCTGTGTTTTAACAAGCCCTCTGGGACATCCTGGTACACTGACAAGTTGGGGAAACCCTGCCTTAGATGGCCTGGTGCTAATTTTTCCCAGTGGGGTCTGGTGCCCATTTGTAAGGGCCCTTGGATGCTTCAGTCAGTGTTCCCTTTAAGATAGACACTGTACGTAATGATAAAACTGTGATCAAGGTCATCAGAGAGACCAATTTCTAACAGTCATCTTCATTTGCTTGGAACACTTCTCTCTTTGGAAGTCCGTGAGCCGTAACCATAGAGAAGCAGAATTTGGACATTTAAATTCTGTGCAGGTAAATGTGTGTTCTAAATGTAATTGAAAGGGCCCTGTGTTTCTCTGTACCGAAGGGCTATTTAGATATTCCTTCCCACTGTCCCCAGGATAATCTCATCTCGAAGTCCCTTGGAGAGAAGCCGTGGGTACCATCTCTGCCTCATCACCTTAGCCTCACCTCCTTCCCAGGGCAGGTCTCTCTCCTACACCGTGCACACTGAATAACTTGCAGTTCTTCAGACACAGTGTGTCATCCAAGCTACTCTCCCTGCCCCACCACCAAAGCCAGCCCCTTACTCATCTCATCCCTTAAGCCCTGCTCACCTGTGAGGCTCTACTCAAGGATGGCTCCCTAATGACTTCAGGTGGAGTCACTCTCTTCTCCTTTTCTGCTTCCTGCAAACTCTGGATAGATACTTATGGCATGCGGGTGCGCTTGTGTTGAAATTGTCTCTCTCCGCTGAGCTCCGAGGTCCACGCGAGTACAGATTTCATCCTGGGTTCTGTCTCTTGTGCCCATGTGTGTCAGGCACACGAGGCTGAATGAATAAACATCCCTCAAAGATGGTCATTCTACTTCTGCTGGAAGCTTCCAGTGCCTTAGGAAACATGTTCCCTTCATACTTTTGAAGAACACATATACTTGGCCAGCATGTGGCAGACTAGTTAAGAACAGCAGTGCATTCTATGTGGACTCAACCGACTTAGCTTTTCAGGGAAGCCGGTTTCTTAATGTAAATGAAAGCTCTGCCCTCCCCTCCGCCAATCTGGCTGTTCTGCTCTTTGGCCAGGGAGCCCGCCCACTGTATCTGAAGGTGTTCTTTTTTCAGGTTCGAGAGCTTCAAACTAGACTGCAGAGCGTGCAGGCCACAGGGCCCTCCAGCCCTGGCCGCCTCACTTCCACCAATCGCCCTGTTAACCCCAGCACCGGAGAGCTGAGCACAAGCAGCAGCAGCAATGACATCCCCATCGCCAAGGTGAGCTCCTGGGGACGGCAGGGACACCTCCTGTTATCTGGCTGCCCCAGCCTCCGTGGAGCAGGGCCACTGTGCAGGCATGCAGTTAGCTCAGCTGGCCCCCAGGGGCTTCCTGGGGTCCCGCACAGGCCTCCTGTGCTGGACCTGCAGGGAGAGATAACCCACTAATGGTTTTTGTTTTTTTTTTTTGTTTTTGATTTTTGCGGTACGCGGGCCTCTCACTGTTGTGGCCTCTCCCATTGCGGAGCGCAGGCTCAGCGGCCATGGCTCACGGGCCCAGCCGCTCCGCGGCATGTGGGATCTTCCCGGACCGGGGCATGAACCTGTGTCCCCTGCATCGGCAGGCGGACTCTCAACCACTGCGCCACCAGGGAAGCCCCCCCACTAATGTTTTAAGTCTCTCTCAGCTACAGGCTGGACACCAGCTCTCATTAATCAGCCAGCTGGAGCATGTCACAGCTGACAGGTCGTTGTGGAGAGTGAGATGTTTTGTCAGGCTCTGCAGTGCGAAGGGGTGGGCGGAGAGCTGCTCTCGAGGATCAGGGTTCAGCCCAGGAGGGGACCCTGAGTAATGAACCAATGATCTCCCCGCTCACGGGACTGACAGCCCTGCCAGCAGAAAAATAGATTGTGATGGGCAGGCCCTGGCAGCTGTGAGAAGTAGCCCCTCCGTTCTCAGCCACAGCCCCCCCCCCGCCCCGCTCCTAAGTTGAGTCTGCCCCAGAGAGACTGTTCGAACGATACACGTCCTCTCCCCGGTAGCCCTACCAGTCTCCGCAAGAAGGTTGATTCTCAACCATCAAGTTTATTAAGTCAAGTCAAACCAGTGTTTCTCAACCAGAAGTGATTTTTGTCCCCCAGGGGATATTTGGCCATGTCTGGACACCTTTTTGATGGTCATAGCTGGAGTGCTACTGGCATCTTATGACCAGAAGCCACGGATGCTGCTAAACACCCCACAATGCACAGAACAGTCCCTACAGCAAAGAATATCCAACCCAAACTGTCAAAAGTGCTAAGGTTGAAAAACCGTGAGCTAAGCAGAAAAACTGGACAAGTGAGTCGTTTTTAAGACTTGATGAATCAGTTGAGTTGCCGCAGTTAAAGAGTAGCCTTGTATAAACAAAGTCTCAACAGTGTATATGGGGAGTTACGTGTTGTGTTTTGAAAATTTTTTGTTTTGTTTTTTAAGATTGCTGAGAGAGTGAAGCTATCAAAGACCAGGTCCGAATCTTCATCGTCTGATCGGCCGGTCCTGGGCTCAGAAATCAGCAGCATAGGGGTGAGTGTTCATGACAAGCAAGGCAACAAAGTACCCAGTAAAGCTACATAGTGGTTTATCCATGATAGAAGAACTTCCAGAGTTCACCCCCAGTAAACCAGTTAGCTATAATAAGAAATCATAACTGATTTCCTTCCAAAGGATCCGATGAAAATGTATAGTGGTTTGCATGTGGTGAATCACCTCTTCAGCTTTAAGGGAGATTTTTTTTTTTTTCTCTAGCTGAAACCATTCAGAAAGAAATGATTTAGGTCTGGTTACTGGCAATGTAGATGAAAGTCTTAAAGTATCTGCTTTATATCACCCTGCTTCCCCAGAGATGGAGTGAGTCAGGAAGCTCTAAGAGAACTTTACCGTTCGCACATCCCTCTTGAAAGGGAAGGTGCTCTCCAGTGAGGAGGATTGCTGCCTTTGAAGTGTGGCCAGTGCTGTGACAGACCAGAACCTTCCAGCTCAGTACTAGAGTTTTCATTTGTAGAGCCCTGAACCCCGTGGGGCTGTAAGCTGATAAATGGTGAAAAGGGAATTTCAGCTCCCTGGGGATGTCCTTTAGAATTCTGGGGTAAGGCTGGGAAATCCAGCTTATTTGGTCCTCAGGGGTGGGGAAAACCTGAACAGCACTCTTAAGGCCCTAGTTTAGAGTTTTGTGCTGGGCAGAAATTGCATGTACCCAGATTCCATGCCAAAGCCAAATTATGAACATAAAGGAGTGGATGCTCCCCTTAACTACAACAGCCGGAGACAAGTCTGGGAGTGGCAGGGGGTTTCGGAAGGGAGAAGGATGTTCAGCCTCTGTTTAATATCCAAAATTTTAGGTCTCTAAACACTCATGATCCCACATGCCTGCTGCCCAGGATGCAGTTTAGAAGATGCCGCTTGCATTTTGACACTGTTTTATGTACTGTTTCACAGTAGTTAGCTTTTTATACTAGGATGATATTATACAAACGGAGGAAGATCAGGGTAGCTATCTCCTGGTGCCTGATTCTCAAGGAACATCGGCTTTAAATTGTTTTGCGTGCAAAGCATGCCTGGGGACCAGCGTCCCTGAAGTGACGCTGTCCAGAGGGGGATTAATGCTCATCTGTACAGGTATCCAGCAGTGTGGCGGAGCACCTGGCCCACTCTCTTCAGGACTGCTCCAACATCCAAGAGATCTTCCAGACACTCTACTCGCATGGATCTGCCATCTCGGAAAGCAAAATTAGGGAGTTTGAGGTGGAAACGGAACGGTTGAATAGGTAAGGAGAAATTCTGCATATTTGGATGGTGGCACTGGGGGCAACTCCTTTCCCTTCCCAAAGATCAACTCAGGTTGGCTTATGTGTTGTGACATAGAGTGATGCTGTCAGGCTGGTGGGTGGGGAGTTTCCACCATCCTGTTCATCACAGGAGGGCTGGCTTCATGGGCATTGTGTGACCTGTCATCAAATGCACAGGACCTCGTGCTTAAAAGGACCCCACACTTGCTTTACTGCTCTGCTGTCACTGTTTTAAATTCTTAATAATTTATGAAGCAGGGGCCCCACCTTTTCATTTTGCAGTGGCCCTAGCAAATTAAGGAGCATGTCCCGGGAGCAGTCCATAAGGAATGACAAGTAGGTCAGGATGGCAAGATGGCTCCCAAGCATGCAGCCTGAGCTGCTGAGAACCACAGAGAGCAGCTCTGGGATGTGGACTCAGCACCCAGGGGTGCCTGGAGCCAGCAGAAGCCGTCTGATGAAGGGGCTCCTGCGATGGAGCAGGCATGCTGGTCTAATCCTCCCTGCTCGAACTGAGGGTTGCCTAATTTTATTTATGCTTTTTGCAAATGTGCACATCCCCCCATTCCTACATCCTATCCTACTTAGTTCTGATTATCTAAGTAGGTCTAACTATCCTGCTTAGAATAATTCCAGTGTGTGTACCCAGTCTTATGGGTTCTTCCTAAATCTTATGCCAGAGGTGGTTTGAGTTTGTCCTCCTGCCTCTTGGCAAAGACTGGCTTGTGTGTTGTCCCAGCAATGAAAGAGAGCTGCTAAAAAAGCAAAAGAGAAGGACCAGGGGCAAGCCACGGCAACTACTCAGAAATTGGCTCCGCGGTGGCAGAATGGACTAGTGATGGCATCCAGGTGTGCTGTGGCTGCCCTGACCTAGCAATCTTCAGTGGGAGAGCATAGTCAGAATTGGAAAGGTTTACGAGCTAACCAGTAAGAAATGTGGATGCCATTCCCCTGGTGTATGGCAAACCTGAATAAATTGAATTATCCTTTTAGTCCTCCCTGATTTGAAGCTGTTTAATGTAGCACTTGAGAACCAAGGAAATATGGCTATCTAGGTCATTTTAAATCTTGAAATTAAATGGCTTCCTTATTAAATCCAAAATACTTAAGAGTGACAATCCCGATGATTGCCTTGTAGCAGTGAAGAAGCAGCCCTCTCAGTATCACAGGTAGAGGAGTGCTTAGAAATTGGATCAGATATGCCCTTTGCAGTTTAATGAAGTCAGATGCCTTCAGGGGCCCTCTGTGTAGTGAGGATCTCCTCTCTACAGATCCTGGGATTTAACAAGCCTGCGTTGTCGCTGAATTTGAGGGGAGGTTCCTTTCTCTTCAATTATATGCACCTAGGAGAGACCAAAGAAGGGGGAACTGTTTGGTGCTTGTAGCTCACGTTATCATGGAGTTTAACAGCTTACAAAAGGCTCCCCCACTGACAGCCTCTTAACCCTCAACTTGGGGGGGGCAGAATAGTCCCATTTTGCAAATGAGAAAACAAAGGCTTTGACTTTGAATGACTTGCCTCAAGTCCAGAGCTGTTAAATAGCCCAGCTGATCGACCCCTGCCGCTCTACCTCACCTCCGTTGTTTTCTGTATTATCACAGCTACTGCTAGAACATGGGAATTCTTGTAAATAATCTACCAGTATGTTCTGGTGTCTGTTATTTAACTACCTATCTCAGAGTTGGAGTCCTATTATCCTCCAAAAATATTACAGCCTTTAACTTGTGTTTGTGTGTGGGGGGGACAGGGGTGGGTGTCACGTCTACTCAAAAGTGTGTTTTCTCATTTAACAAATCTGTGTCAAGCACTTACTGTATGCTGGACTATTTGGATACAAAAGAAAGTAAAACAGACAAGATCCCTGCTTTCATGGAGCTATATCCTGTTAAGGGAGCTAGACAAAAAGCAGACGAATAAATAAGAGCGTAAGAAAGCTCCACATAAATAGGTCACTGTGACAGAATAACAGGAAGGCTTCATTTTAGTAGGCAGCCAGGGAAGGCATCTCTGAAGGGGGGACATGTCAACTGAGATTTTCAGGGGAAAAAGGAACAGCCATTTGACAAACTAGGAGGAGACTTATGGGCCAGCTTACCAACTTCAAGGCTGGGAAGTGGTTGGCATGAAGTTAGAATTGCCCAAATGCCCATGGAACTGAAATAGAATGAGTGAAAGGAGGAGTTCCATGAGATAAGGTGGCAGAATAGGCAGGGCTGGGTGGGATACAGATTTTGAGGCCATGGACAAAGTTTACTCTTTAAGTGTCATTGGAAGTTGTTAAAGGGTTTTACGTAGGGGAAGAACAGATCTGATTTAAATTTTGAAAGTTCACTCAGGTGTGAAGAATGGAAGGAGGTGGGCAGGAGTGGAAGCTGAGCCAGTTTTGCAGTGGACCAGCGTGGCCCAGGTGGTGGTGATGTGAAGGGGTCAGTATATGTTTGGTGGTAAAAACCCACAGATGTAAGAAAAAGGGATGGTCTCAAAGGAGAGTCTCGGGTGTCTTACTGGTGGTGTCGGGTACACGGTGGTGGCATTTACTGAGATGGAGAAGATGGAGGAAGATAAGGTTTGAGGAAAATCCAGAGTCCCCTTTGGGAATGTTAGATTGGAGGTGTCCGTGTGAAACCCTGGATATGTGAGACTGGCACTCAGGAGAGAGGTCTGGACTGAAGAAATCTGGGAGCCATGGGAATATAAGTGCCTGTTAAAGTTGTGGCACTGGATGAAATCACCCCCAGGGGGAGAGTGTTGATAGAAGAAGGGGCCTAGGATGGAGTCCTGAGGGAACATCAACCCTCACAGATTTTATAGAGAAGAGGGAGTCGGCAAAGGAGACAGAAGAGATGACCTTTCGGGTCGGAAGAAAACCAGTAGACACCTCTCATGACCCAAGTAAAGGAGAACGTTTCAAGAAGGAAGCCATACCCGATTACAGGGGCACTGCCTGAGAAGGCCTGTAAGATAGAATTGACCACACGGAGGTCTGTGAGCTGAGTAAACAGTTTCATCTAATCAGTAGGGACTGAATGTAACTGGAGCAAGTTGAGAAGTAAACGAGAGAGTGGGGACTGTTTGAAGAAGTCTGAATGTGAACAAGGACAGAAAACTGTGTCCTTGTAACACCTTATGTTGAACTGACCTTGTTGTTGCCAGAGCCACACAGCGGTCTTAGCTGTACACTCACGGGACATGTCCTGCGTTGGCGAGTGTCTCCATAATCTGCTCTAAGATATGTGCCCCTAAGATTTATCCTCAAGGCAAATGACTTCCAAGCCCCTTAACATTTTGTGTGTGTGAAACCCTGTGTCTCTTTAAGACTTGGTGGTCAGAGTGCTACAGATGGGCATGTCCCATGGGAATGAATCATTGCATTCAGGTCATCAGTGTCGTGGGACAGAAAACAGAGAGGCTGAAGGCTTACCTTTTTCTGATTTGCTTTCTGACTTTGCCATGAACTTTCGCCCTGAACGTACAGTTCTGATTCCTATAAAACTTAAAGTTCCCACCACTTATCCTACCAGTAGTTAGCAGTTAGGGGTCTGTCCAAGCTGGAAGGAGCTTTGGACACGATCCACAGTTCCCATTCAAAGGCCCCTTAAGTGTAGTTCCTTGTTCATTCACTGATTCATCTTTTGCTCCTGCCCCGTAGTGAGTGTTCTGAGTCAAGGATCTGGGGTCAAACTGCCTGGTTCAGATCCCAAGGATTAATCACCCTTTCCGTGCTGCCCCTGAGAAATGGAGATAATAATACTTAGTTCAGAGGGCTGTTGGGAGAGTTACTGATCAAGGGCTCAACAAATGGTAGCTATTACTGTGATTTCATTTGTCCCTGTGGAGGTGGTTCATCGAAGTATACCAGTTGTAACTCTCATGAGGGCCTGAGGTCACGTGGTTGGTTCCTTTCCTTGGTGTATCTACAGAGCCTAGTGCAGTACCTAGCAAATGGCTCATCTGTGGCTGGCTAGGAAATAACCAGGAGTTTATTTTTTATTTCTCATCCACACAGAATTTAGTGATTCTTCAGCTTTGAGCTTCTTCCTTCATTACTTCTCATCAGTTACATTTACTAAAACATCTGACGAGCTCACATCCAACGTGCATTTTGGCCAGAATCTAGAGTCAATGGCTAAAACCTTGGCAAATTCATGGTAGTCCTGGTGTAAAATTGTGAACGTGATTTTCCTTCCTTTGTAGCCGTATCGAACACCTCAAATCCCAAAATGACCTTCTGACCATAACCCTGGAAGAATGCAAAAGCAATGCTGAGAGAATGAGCATGCTGGTGGGGAAATACGAATCCAATGCCACCGCGCTGAGGCTGGCCCTGCAGTACAGGTAGGAAGTGGGGCGGGGCAGGCGAGTAGCCACTTTAATTTAGAAATACATCCATAGCAAGCTTCTGCATGAAAGTAGACAACATAACCAGCAAATGCTAGTGTGCTATATATTGAAAATCAATTAGCACCCTGGTGGCAGAATTAAGAAAATAAGGGTAATGAGTGTGGTATTAGTAAACAGGTATGTTTCTGTTCGCATGGTCAACTTAAATATTATTTCATTCGAGTAGTATCCCTCAAAACATCAAGTTTTGTGTTACATGTTCAAGTCTTGTTCTTTCTAATCTTTTTTTCCCAGTCTTTATTCATATTCATATATATTTTACATTGTTGTAAATCTGGGGCACTCTCTTCCTTCAGTTTGTTACAGTTTTGTAATGTTGCTTAAAAGTCTCCATTTATTTTGACTGGCTGTATCACCTACATCAAGTTCATACGGTGTTATTACTCATTCCTCTAAAAGACATTTAGACTTTTGCAGACTCCTGATATTGAAAATAATTCTATGGTGAATAATTTAAAACAAAAGCCTTCATTCTTGTGAGTATTTTCCTCAAGATAAAATCCCTGAAGCAGGAATTATAGGTCAAAGGGTATGAATATTTTCATGGCTCTTCAGGCGTGCTGCCAGTTTTTTCCCATAAAAACAAACCAGTTGAAATGAATATGATTCATTCATTGATGAGCAAGTGGTATATGAATGTACCACTCTTATTTTCAGCTTCATTGGCTTTGGAATTTATCTATTTTTAAATTACTGCTTGGTAAAAGCTACGAAACTATGCTTTATTGTTTTCATAGATTTATTAGTGTCACCACTTAGGCATATTTACCAAAGTCCCAGAGTAGCGACTGTATCTTGCTCTTAGCATCCTTTACAAAGGTCAGTATTGTTCTAAGAAACATTGCTTCTTCAAAAAACAATATCAAACCTAAATATAGGAGACCAAAGCAAGAAAGCAATCCTACTAGTTGACAGACACAGCAAAGCAAACAGATAATGGTCTGTGACAACTCTTGAAACAGGCCTTTCTGCACTGGCAGTCTGCCTTTCATCCGTACAGAAGAAACAATGTCCCAGCGTCTCTAACTTGAAAGACCAACTAACTGCCCTTGAGAGGAGGAGCTGCCAGTACCCAGAGGCAGTCATTGGACCCTTTTCCTTATCTCTTAGTAAAGGAACTTGAAAGTCAAGACAATAAAAAACAGTCTGTTGGCTAATAAGTGTTGTGTAAAGCAACGTTTCCCCTGCTCAGCTTGGAGAAGCTAATCAGTTCTTTGCTTGGGGGGGGTGGTGAATTTCACTACTGCAGGCATCTGACCAGGATGACTGAGGCATTAGGCACACACTCCATCCAGTACAGACGTGGGTCCATGTGGGGTCACAGGCAGCAGTGGCTTTCAAGAGGTCGCTCTTTGATCCTCTACCTGGTGTACCCAAAGAGAGACTAATGTTCTTCCTCTTAGAAATCCATTCTCAAATTCTTGTCAGAGGTTTTGTGAGTGTTTCATGAAACAGTTGTACAAACATCTAATAGAACTTTCTGTGATGATGGAACTGTTCTCTGTGCTATCCAATATGGTAACTGCTAGCCGCACATGGCTGTTACACATATGAAATGTGGCTATTGCAATGGAGGAACTGAATTTTTCATTTTATTTACCTTAAATTCTTTTTAATTTAAATATTCACATGTGGCTAGTGGCCATTCTATTGAATAGGTGGGTCTGGGTCAAAATAGTCCCCTTTCTAGGGTGCTATATGAATTACCTATTATTGTATGACTATTTATTATATCACAGTTTCTCGGGTCGGGAATCTGGGAATGATTTGTCTGGGTAGTTCTGGCTCAGGGTCTGTTACGAGGTTCTGGTCAAGCTCTCAGCCAGAGCTGCATCAGCTGAAACCTTAACTGGGGCTGGCAGATCTGCTTCAAAGAAGCTTTGGGTAGGGTCCTCAGTCCTTCACTGGCTGTTGGCTGGGCGCCTTAGTTCCTAACCACATGGGCCTCTCCATAGGGCTGCTCAAGTGTCTTCAAGGCATGGCAGCTGGCCTCCTCTAAAGAGGATGATCCAAGAGGGAAAGTGAAGGGAGGAGAGAGAGAGACCAGGATGGAAATCACCGTGTTTTTTAATAACCTAATCTCGGACATGACATCCCATGACTTCTGCCTTAGTCACACAGACCAACCCTGCAACAACGTGGAAGGGGATTATGCAAAGGCTGTGGATAGCAGTGTGTAGAGATCAGGGCGATTGGAGAGCATCTCAGAGGCTGGCTGTCAGGAACTTATTACCTTTCCCTTCGAGCTGATCATCAAAGGGCCAGCAGACTTGCCTCCCTCATCTTTATGGCTTCTCTTGTATTTTTCTAGATCCTAGTTTAAAGTTTAAAAAAAAAACAAACAAAAAAAAAAACAGGGGCAAGGGAGGGGGCCACATAACAGAGGAAGACCCTGGCTCTGGCCAGGAGTATCCCTGGGTATTTCCTTGCTGACATGGACGGCGAGGCTGAGAGCCAGGTCCCGAGCTGCTTCCCACCCCGGGCATGGCGCTGCATTGGAGAGGCTCGCCATCCTCTGCCCGAGTTGAGGATGCCGTGTGCTTCTGTTTCAGTGAGCAGTGCATCGAAGCCTATGAACTCCTCCTGGCGCTGGCCGAGAGCGAGCAGAGCCTCATCCTGGGGCAGTTCCGCGCGGCTGGTGTGGGGTCGTCTCCTGGTAAGTGTGGCCGGAGTCCCTCCGTCCCCTTCCTTCCTCCTCACCCCCCCGCCTCTCTTGCTCTCCTGCCCCCATCTCGGCTGTTGGCATTGGCACGCCTCCCGACAACATGAAATTCCCTTGTCAAGTGTGTTTTTCATTTTTTCCTCATGACTGAGTGAGTAAATTGTTTATGTTGAATGCAGCAAGAACTGGAGTGGAAACAGCATTACAGACAAGTTAAAACAAACAAACCCTCTCAGGAAATGTACTCTCCCCGGCTGGCAGTAGAACCAGATGGAGTGGGAGGCCCAGGTTCACGATGAAAGGGACCAGCTTTCCCGCAGCCTCTCTCTGATGCTGGTTGTTGAGGGTCCCTTTGCTGCCCACAAGGCCTTTGCCTCTTGTGGCTGCTTTTGTTGGCTGTGCTTTTTCTCCAGGTTTGTTCCTTTGAGTAGGTTGGAAGCGTGGGTTCCCCCTACCTGGTCTCCAGGTGTCATGGGAATGCAGAGGAACGTTTCATACCTTGCTCTTGTCAGCCTCACCGAATGCGAGCCCTGGGAGCCCCGGGAGCCCCGGCCTGCCCCTGTGGGGAAGCAGAGGTGTTGCCAGCCCACCTCAAAGCCCTGCCTCTCCCTCACCCCAGGGGTCATGCGTCCTGTTGGCGTGATTCCTCCCTCCAGATCCACACCGCTTCCCACTGCTTACCCTCACTGTTGAGTAACTAAAAGGGCTATGAACTGAAAAAGACACGAGTGTGGCATCCTAGTTACCATCGTTTGCCAAAACTTCACCAGTGACTATGGCTGTGGGCATTGAGATGACATGAGGACAGTGGCAGTGGAAATAGTGTTTGGGAGGGAAGAAAGCTCCAGGGACGGAGGTTGCCATCTCTGATGCTGAGGCCTGCAAACTCCCACAGCCTACACCTGATAACAGCAGCTTCTCCCGAGAAGGCATGGCAGGTGAACAAAAAACTGACCAGACCACTCCAGAGTCAAAGGTGGGTGGCGTGGGCAGGCTGGGGACCAGGCCACCTGTCATGGACTGGCTTTTCCTTGCGGGCTGTGAGCCCACGTTAGAGTTAGTCCTTCCAGGACACACCTTGCAGAGAAGGTCGCCGTCGGGGTACCTCCAGAATGCATCCCTCTCCTCCTTGCCAGCTCCTTGCTCCCTGCCTGGGCTCTAGCTTTTGCACTGAACATTCACCTATTTTTCCTCCTTCAGTTTTGACATGGACAGGAATCTGAAGCAAGTCTGAAGGGAATGAAGTATCCTGGGTATTAATTTCCTGCTTCATATCCAAGTCACCCAGCGAGGAAGCAGGCCTCCATTTGTATGGGTGACCATCCTCCACCCCCCTCTCTGGGATTTCTGGGTTTTTTTTTTTTTTTTTTTTTTTTTTAATAGGATTACCATCCCAGCCCAGAAGTAGAAACTCTGCCAGCATTTCCATTAGGAACCTCATTTTTCAGGGTCTTTTAACCAAACAATAAAACTTTATTCCTCCTCTTAAACAGATTCTAAAATGATCTTGGCCTGCTGTCAGGTTTTTTTGTTTTTTTTTTTAATGTAAGTATTAAGGAAAATGATCAATTAAAGGAAAAAATCAATGATCTTATTTCCAGTTTGTATCAGAGGAATGTCTTAAACTGTTCCATCCTTGAAAGGTACCTTTTATGAGGCTTGTACCTACTCAGCACAGTTACTTGGTAGGAGCTGAAAGGACTTAAATAAATCTGCATTTTAAATATTTAAAATCAATAATAAAATGCCTTGTATTAACATAATCCTGGGTAGCTCATGGGTCTGTTTATTAAATGGGGCAGTCAGTAATACGCCTCTTCAGAATTCAGAGAGCAGTCAGTTGGTGCGACATATGTAAAATATCTTATTTGTGGAAGGAGAAAAAAGTATGAAAGTTGTCAGAGAAGTGGCCAGAGGGAGGTCCAGGGAATCTTAGCCTGCGGGACACGGACACCCACGTTTCCTCCCCCTCCTCTGTAAAGCAGAGTGTTGACTGACTTCTTAGCAGCTCCCTATTAAATCTCACTCTTCCATTCTGCTGACAATGGCTGCTGACCTGTCAGCCTGCCCTAACGTGCCATGTAGTTGCACAGGAAAGCAAGTACTAGTTGTAACATTTACCCACAGTGTCAGTTATTGTGGGTTTTTTCTTTGTTTCTTGTTGACTGCACAGGTGTTCATTCTAGATGATTTAGACCAGTGCTTTTCGAACTGGGCCTGGGAAGCTGGAGGAGTTTCTCTAGGCCTCAGTGGTGGGCATGGAGGGTGGAGAAGCTGAGTGTATGCCCCCCACCCCTGCCCACTTCAACCAGTTCCACATTTGCCAGTTCTGTATCTTAGGCTTTGGCATAAGATTTCATATATACACACTTGGAAGATCATGGGTCTGAGCTGCAGAGGTAACAAACCAATGACTTATTTGGCCGGCATGGTTTTTGAAAACACAACAAGAAAGTGACTGTCTTGGGCAGGGAATTCCCTGTCTGGCTCTGTGGTGGTGGCCACGACCCTGACGTCTTGCTCCAGCCCAGTTTCCTGGCCTCTGGAGGCAGGGGAGCTCGCCCCTGGCCATGACCTAGCTCAGAGAGAAAGGTCAGGGATAGCGTCCATAGAGGACAGTCAGAGCCAGTCTCAAGGTCTCGTTTTAACCATTACTTTTGTGTCTCGTGCCTACACGAAGCTCTCAGCAAAGCTGCAGACTTGTGGAGAGATTGTAAGGTTTGGCCTCAGTTTCTCCCTGGCCTCATTCACAGGGAAGTACCAACCAGCGCAGGGGAGAAGGGCCACACAGGAGACTTGGGGCTGGACGCGGGGAGCAGCGAGGAGCCTGGGGAATTAGAAAATCATAGGTTAGAGCTGGAAACAGACCACAGAGCTCCTACTGGCCAGCCCCTCATTTGTCGGGGAGGACCGTGGAGGCCAGAGCAGAGAAGATGCCTTCCTCGGTGCAGTTTCTCGGTGAAGAGCCAGGCCCAGGACGCGCGTCTCTTCACTGGCATTCACCGCTGGACTCCTCTCTACTGCGCCACCTCCCCCCCGAGTAACTGGCTACTGATCGTCCAGACTCACTCCTCTGGACCAGCGCTGATTCACCCATTGGCTTCTCTGCCATGCAGGAGACCCGTCAGGGGATGAAAACATCACTCAGATGCTCAAGCGAGCTCACGACTGCCGGAAGACAGCCGAGAATGCCGCCAAGGCCCTGCTCATGAAGCTGGACGGCAGCTGCGGGGGAGCCTTTGCTGTGGCCGGCTGCAGCGTGCAGCCTTGGGAGAGCCTGTCTTCTAACAGCCACACCAGGTAATTCTCGGCCTTTCTGCCGCGATCTGGATGCGTGCCCACAGGTAGTCCGCTCAGTAGGCTTGATGTGCAGTGACCTGGCTCTTAAGGACTGTGAGGCTTGCTGGAAGACAGAATTCTACCCCAACCCCCACCCCCCCAGCTTGCAGCCTGCTCCCGGGAATCAGAATGGGAGAGCTGGAAAGCGCCTTCTCACTTCACCAGTGTGGGAAATGCCGCCCAGAGAGAAGGGGTGATTTGTTCAAGGAGGTGGAACCCAAACCTACCTTTCTGTCCGATACACTTCCCCCTTTTGGTTCTACCCTCCATTTCGTTATAGTCCTTGATTTTCAAGAAGTATTTGGGGCGGTGATGAAGGCCCATGTGCTGCGAATGGTCCTTAAGCACGCAAGACCCAGACCACATCCTATTTCCAGGCTCCATTCTCTCCCTTCCTCTTGTGCCTCTGTCCTTTGTAAGCCCCCCTCAGGCAACAGACTTCCCTTCTCTCACCTCTTTGCCTTGTAGAGTGATGCATAATCATAGCGTGTGCTTGGCAGACACTTAGTCATGAACCTGGGCTCAAGTTCAGTATCTGTGGATCTAGAAAACTGAAGTGGGTACTTGAAAAAGATGGGGAGGGGCTTCCCTGGTGGCGCAGTGGTTGAGAGTCCGCTTGCCGATGCAGGGGACACGGGTTCGTGACCCGGTCCGGGAAGATCCCACATGCCGCAGAGCGGCTGGGCCCGTGAGCCATGGCCGCTGAGCCTGCGCGTCCGGAGCCTGTGCTCCGCAACGGGAGAGGCCACAACAGGGAGAGGCTTGTGTACCGCAAAAAAAAAAAAAAATGGGGAGGAAAGCAGTGAACACCTTGCTAAGCATAATTTGCGGAAGCCATTGGATTCTATTGGATGTGGGTAGAGGGTCAGAATGAAACTTTTTCTAATGACCTTCTCATTTCTTGCCACCAAAACTCCTAAAAACTGAATGCCTTCCCTTTTTCTTTCGTTCTGTAAAATTATAGTTGATTTACAATGTTGTGTTAGTTGCTGGTATACAGCACAGTGATTCATATAGATATAGAGATATAGATATATATGGATATATGTATTTGGATATATGGATACATATGGATATATGGATACATATATATGGATATATATATATATGGATTTTTTTTTCAGATTCTTTTCCATTATGGTTTATTACAAGATACTGAGTATAGTTCCCTGTGCTATACAGGAGGACCTTGTCATTTATCTATTTTGTATATAGTAGTTTGTATATGCTAATCCCAAACTCCTAATTTATCCCAGCCCACCCCCTTTCCCCTTTGATAAGCATAAGTTTGTTTTCTATGTCTATGAGTCCATTTCTGTTTCATAAATAAATTCATTTGTGTCATATTTTAGATTCCACATATTACTGATACCATATATTTGTCTTTCTCTGTCTGACTTCACTTAGTGTGATAATCTCTAGGTCCATCCCTGTTGCTGCAAATAGAATGCCTTCCCTTTATATCCCAGTTGTGTCTAGAAAGTACTTTGTTAGAGATTGTCATGTGATAACCAAATCACAAAAGACAGGAAGGGTAACTTACCCCATTTGTATAGATGAGAAAACCTAGGCTCAGAGGTGAGAGAGTGACTTGCCTAAATAAGGCTGATAGATAAGAGGGAAATCAGAACCCAAGCCCAGGACTTTGGCACCAAGCATATTATTCTTTTCACTAGGCCAGGTTGGATCTCATGATTTTAAAAAAAAAAACAGTGTCTACTTGCAGGTCAAGTGACCAAAGCCACATAAGGGTGGATTCAATCTTAAGAGTAAAAGGAGAGATACTGATGTTTTTTTCGGTACCTGAGACAAACTTAATGGTCCCATCTGTCTTTCCCACTGGTAGGACCCAGCCATCTGCCTAAGTGCAGATTTAACTGTCCTGGACCTGGTGCCTCAGGAAAGGGGACATTCGCAGTAACGTACTTGGCCAGGTGCCCACAAACACAAGGGACTTATTTCCTCTGGACTGCAGCAACAATTGTCTTATTCAGGGTAGCACAGATTATAATTTATTTTTTTCTTAAAACCATATTCTTCTGTTTAAACACAGAAAGCAGATGCTCTTCTTAATGACTTTTCCCAATGTGTATAATCTATAATTTCCACCTTCATTTAGCATAAAAATGTAGTTCTCATGTTGTCAATGATACTGTTCTGTTGCATTAGTGAATACAAGACTTGGGTTGACAGGAATTGTGTACCATTTCAGTGGCTTATAAGGGGTGTGTTACAGATCTTTTGCTCATCCCTCCCCACCTGCAAAATAATTTTGTTGTTTTAATCTAAATCAGAGACAAATTTAGAGCCAGTCAGGAGCGGGAATGTTTTCTCACCAGCTATTCAGTGGAGACCCTGATTGTGGATATTTCTTAGAAATATTTTAATGTATAGATGAGCCTTGATTTTTGTGACAGCCTTCTTAGAGAAGCTTAATTTTAGGTAATGTACTTCTGTAGGTTGACATAAACTCAGAACATAGTTTCAGTTTGCAAGGATGACCTCACTGAAGAATGGCTCTTGAACTAAATTCAGTCTTCAATGGATCTTTGCATCAAAGTACAGAGACCTTTAGCTCAGATTTTACTCAATTCTCCTTAAAAGTTCCCTTTCATACTCCCACCCAAATCAGAGCAGCTCAGAGAGGGGGTTACAGGCATTCGTGTTGGCAACACACATTCTTGAGACCTGATACAGCCAGACGACTTATGTTCAGCGTGGCTCAGAAAAAAGTCCCAGACCACCAGATGCTTTCATAATTATAATAATTAATTTTGTTTGTAAATCTTGCCATTCCACTCAGCCATTCTCACATGTCAAGATTATGGAAGAAAGAAAGACAAGAGGCTTTCTGAGTTGGAGGCTTTATGTGGCTCCATCCGTCGCCTCCCCTCCCCCTGTAGCCAGCTGGCAGAATTCTAACCAGAGAGTCAGCCAGCTGTTCCTCCAGGTCTCAGGAAGGGAATGCTGAGTACCAGGCCTCCAGACGCCTTTCTGGCAGCACAGGGGAGCCCCCGGTAACAGCAAGGTCATGGTTTCAGAAGGGAGCAGCTGAGGGGCAGTTACCAGCAAGGAGAATAAAAACGGTAGGCAGCCCATCAGTTGACTCTGTAGTCTGGAGCCCAGGGATGCTGCTGTTTCAGTTTTGAAACATTTCATTTTTTTTTTTTGCAAAAATACAGCCATGGCCGCATCAGAAAATGTAATTAGCTTAATGGGCAAAGTAACTAGGTAATGTGGGTTGCCTGGATAGCTTTATCAATGTATCACAACAGAGAGGCAAGTGGACTAAATTGATGAGAAGTGGGAATAGGAATTCTCAGTCAAGCCCACCCTTTTGGTCAAGCATCACAGTTTCAGCTCACTGGGTGGAAGCACAATCATCGATCTAAATCTACGAAAGGACAAGGGGCCAAGACAGAGTAAGCCACAGCAAGTCTGTCCTCATGGAGGCTGGACTCCCTTTTGTCCTGCCATCAGGTGTGGATCGGGTTGAGGCTTGTGAGACTGGTGATTGCAGCCTTGCAGTGAGCTCTGGGAACATCCAGGGAGCCGGGGTCCCACCTGGCTGACCACTCACACTGGGGCGTAATCCCCAAATTGGAATGGAGGGTGGTGGAGCTCCCAGCCCTCACCCTCTAAGTCAGTCTTGATTAAGATGAAGTTTCACTGGGACGGAAAGAAAGGCTGAGGACAGTGGAAGCACATCCACTGAAAGGGTAAATGGGATTGAAACAGCCATCCAGTTAGGACAGGCCTGTGCCCCACCACCAGCAAGCTTCTGGGCATGAGAGTCAGACTAGGTCTGCCTGTCGTAATAGGCGTCTTTACTTCCCTCTGAAAACCAGAGGTGCTTTCCCCATCCAAGTACCAGGAGAGTCCATCCAAAATCCTTGGGATTAATGCTTAGAAGTGCTGGTAAATTCGGAAGCCCAGCTCAGACACAGTACTCCACATGACAGCATAGCATGGTGCTCAGGCCTCCTGCGAAAATGTCCTTGTCACTTATCATTTAGGTTCTATGGGAACTAGATAGAGACCTGAAATGCTTTTGCTTTTCTTTTTTTAAGACCTAACTTGCTGATCTCAAAAGAATTATATGCTCATTGTAAAAATAAACTGAACAGTTAAAATCCAAGCATGACATATAAAATTCTCCATGCTAGGACCCTCCCTGGAAAGGACACTGCACACAGTTTGGAGCGTATCCTCACAGATTTAAGTGTCCATTTTTTATGACCTAGACGTTTGGTTGCCAATGACAGAAACATACTCAAATAGCTTAAAAGGGGGTCTTGGTGGAAGGATATCAGGTCTCCCACAGAGGAGCCACGTACCTGGGCAGAGGGCTACAGTGAGCCTGGGCAGAGGAGAACCGGCCACCTGGGCACAGCCGGGCCAAGCCACACCTGGCCAGTCTGGCCTCCGCACACGGCTTTCACCTCTTCCCTGCTGCAGGCTGCTCCCCAGATGACAGAAAACCAGCACACCACCTGCTTTAGTATACCAGGCTGACTGGTTTCTCTGGTGTCAAGTAAGAAAATCCTGGGAAGGAACATCTCGCCCAGCTGGGCTCAAGTGCCTACCCAGTCATCCGTGGCCATGACAGTTCTTGCAGGAGCCACGTGGGCAGAGAAGGGGTAGGTCCCAGAAGAAGGCGGAGGGTGTGTCGTCAGCAGACCAACACATGGCATCTTTAAAAATGTGACTGCATCTCATTTTAACCCAATAAGGATCCTATTTAGGTGGACTCTCTCGAAACTTGCTTTTTCCCCTTAGTATTACATTTTTAGGCATCTTTCCACGTGTGTCGTTCTTTTCAGTAGTGCCCAGTCTCCCATTGGATGGCAGTTCGTCGTGTATTTAGACAGCTTCCTCTTGTTTGGATGTTTGTATCCAGTTTTTTACTATTAAAACACTGCTGCAGTCACCATCCTTGTCCTTATACCTGCCCCCCTCGTGCAGTTTCTGTGGGACCAATTCTGAGAAGCAGAATGTACTGACTCAAAAATGACTGTTGTTTCAGATGTCAAATAGCCCTTCCGTACATGATCCAGCCAGTGTGTGAGGGCCTCTTCCTCCACACCCTTGCTGAAACTGGGTAGTATACATTATTTTCATTTGGCCAATCTCTAGGCAAAAACATACCCTTAATATTTTACTCTGTACCTCTTAATTATTACTGATGTTGAAAATCATTTACAGTCACCCCTCAGTATCCTTGGGCGATTGGTTCTGGGACTCCTGTGGATACCAAAATCTGAGGATGCTCAAGTGTCCCTTATATAAAACATTGTAATATTTGCACTGGAACCTACAAACATCCTCTCATATATTTTAAATCATCTGTAGGTTACTTAAAATACCTAATGTAATGTAAATGCTATGTAAATATAGTTGCCAGCACATAGCAAATTCAAGTTTTGCTCTGGAACTTTCTGGATTTTTTTTCCCCCCAAAGATATTCCACCCGCGGTTGGTTGAATCCGCAGATGCGGAATTCTTAGATAGTGCCGACTGTAAAATGTTTAATGTTTTTAATGTCAGAGAAATTGTTAGCAGCAGTATAGGTGTCAGGTCTGGGTGGTGTCTATCTTGGTGTGTTATCGGCAGCCAACTCAGGAGCAGTTTAATATTTGTTTTAGAGATGCCTGGTTCCCAACGCCATCGTAACGGCACCATATTAAGACCTGCAGGAATAGAATCCATCTCCTAAATGTGCCTCTCATTTTGCCTTCCACTGTCAGCTGAGTTTCTGGAACCAGGCAGTTTTTGAGGACTTCAGTTATCTGGCAGAAGATTTCCCCTACCCATGTAGTCATCCCCTGGGTATCCACCGGGAATTCATTCCAGGACCCACCACGGACTCCCCCAGCCCCCATCATAAACATAGTACTGTATTTATTTTTAAAAACCCACGTATAAATGACCTGCACAGTTCAAGTTCATGGTGTTCAAGAGTCAGCTGTATTTTTTTAGATAATTTTTCCTCCCCAAACCGCTTCTCCTTGAGAATTCTGATAATCCTTTGAGAACGTTCAGACCTAAGAGGTTTGGATTGTGTTGAGTACTTTTAGTCCTATGTGACAAAGAATTGTCAGAAAAAAAAAGGTAGGGGGGCATGGGGGGATACCCAGCACAACACTGCAAAATTCAGGCAGTTGACAAGGCCCAAGCTTCTGCTTAGAGGAGTGGGGTCGAATGTCACTGGCCTGACCCCCTCCTTCAAATAAATTTAAAATGCTCAGCCAACAGAAAGCCCCCTAGTGGCACTTTCCTTCTGAAAATGAGCTCCTCCTTGGTGTAAATGAGATCCTAACTGGGGCCAGGTAAGACATTGATAAAAACTTCAGGAAAAATCCGCCTCTGGTTTTCAAGGCAAAAGGAATAATATGTTCTTTTCTCTTTCTGCCGAGACAAGATGAGGAAGCTGGAAAAAAAAAAAAAAAAAAGGATTTTTCTTCTAAAAGCAGGATGGGGAGTTGTCTTCAGGACAGGGCTGGGACATGGTGGAGAGGGACAGAAGAGAGGACATTTGAAATCGACGGCTGCTTAAATAAACTGCTGTATCCACGTCCCACTGTGAACAGGGCAGGCAGGAGCGTGGGCTGCCCCAGGCTGGCCAGCGTGCGCTCATGTGCGGTGAGCAGACAGATCAGCTGTCAGCTGGCGACTAATGGACGCAGAGCAGATCCAGCCGAGGGGAGCTCAAGCAGAGAGCATCATGGTAAGGAAGGAGAAACCCACGCAACCTGGCCCAGCTCCTCGAAAAACTGGGGGAGAAGGCAAAAATGTGCGGCCCCAGAATCCTGGGACCAGCTGGGGTTTGCTTCCTCTGCAGCCCTCCCCGCAATCCCTCTCACCCTGGAGAGGAGGAGTAACTCGGCCCACTGGGAAAGTGATTTATTCCCCCTTGACAGCTGAGCTCACCCGGCATTCCGAGCCGGGAGAGTTAATGGATGACTTAACCCCAGCCCGGCAGCCGGCAGCCGGCGGCAGGCCCTCAGGAGACCGACAGCGCCTTTGTCTGCAGGAGGCCGGAGAAAAGGCCGCGGCTTCCCCTCCTCTTACCATTGTCATAATCATATTCCGCGGTGGTCCATTAAGAGCACAAAGCAGAATTGTAATTAACCTCGCCTGATCTGTTCCCCGCTGGTGTCCTGGAAGGGAGAGAGGGAAGCTGGAGAGGGGCAGCGGGGCTAGGTGCTTACCTTGAAATTAAACTTTCCCCTGGAAAAGCACTTTACAGCTCTGAGCTTCCCACAGGGGTAAAATCAGTGGAGGGAGATCTTTTGTCCTTTTTTCTTTTTCTTCCTTTCTTAAAACTATACCCACAGCAGGGATGGTGAAACAAAAGCCTTCCCCACCTGGCCTGGGATCGGGCGCCAGGCCCTAGAGGGTTCCAGGACCCCCCAAAGCCTGGCAGCCTCTGCCCTCCCCCCCCATGTTGGTGTCTCCCAGGCAGTTCTGGGGGTTTGCAAGTCCGGTCAACACTTGCTGCTCTGCTTCCCCCGCAGATGGGTGGTTTTCTGCAGGACCTGCTAGGTGGCTGACATCCCTGGAGGGAGGCCCTGAGCCTGATGTTGGGTGTGTCGGGGCCACTGGCACAGCTGTGCTTCCTCCCCGCCCAGAGCAAGTGCTGTGTGTGGGCTGCCGGCTTCAGGACCCATTGTCTCATTTCCATAGCCTGGTGACATGGCAACTGTTAGTATCCCCTTTGTCACAGCCCAGAAAGGTTGGGTGATTTACTCTGGGCCATAACGCTAGGCATTGGCAGAGGAAGAATGTTTACTCAGGTCTGCCTGATGTCAGAGACCTGCTCAGAATCACTGGTACCCACCAGGTCAGCCCAAGAGCACGGTGGCTCTCCCTAGAGAATTTGTGATGGGGTGCCGTTACTTTACAGGCTACTTTGCAAATGCCCAGTTATCCTGTGGGGTAGACCAGTTGTTCTCAAACCAGGCTGTGCCTCAGAATCAGTGGGAGAGTGCATTAAAACGGATGGCTGGTCACCCCACCCCCCACCCCTGAGTTCCCGACTCTGTGAGTCTGGGTAGTGGGGCCTGGG
This sequence comes from Monodon monoceros, assembly GCF_005190385.1. Classification (NCBI taxonomy): domain Eukaryota; kingdom Metazoa; phylum Chordata; class Mammalia; order Artiodactyla; family Monodontidae; genus Monodon; species Monodon monoceros. The sequence goes on from NW_021703768.1 coordinate 91,950,964, forward strand.
AACATGCATTCCTAACAAGTTCCCAGGGGATGCTGCCGTGGTCAGCCCCTCGACTGCTCTTTGACAACCACTGGGGAACACCAGTCCCGCTAAATGGAAAATATGCCAACATATTATCCTTTCAGGGCCTGCAGAATAATTAAAGAACTCTAGCTTCTACTGTCCTTAGAGTTTTGAAATTTTTGTTAAATTTTTTATTGAAGTATAGTTGATTTACAGTGTTGTGTTAATTACTGCTCTACAGCAAAGTGACTCAGTTATACATATATATACATTCTTTTTCATCTTCTTTTCCATTATGGTTTATCACAGGATATTGAATATGGTTTACTCTGCTATACAGTAGCGCCTTGTTGTTTATCCATTCTATATATACCAGTTTGCATCTGCTAATCCCAAACTCCCACTCCATCCCTCTCCCAGTCTCCTCCCCCTTGGCAATCACCAGTCTGTTCTCCATGTCCCTGGTTCTGTTTCTGTTTCATAGATAGGTTCATTCGTGCCATAATTTAGATTCCACATACAAGTGATATCATATGGTATCTGTCTTTCTGGCTTCCTTCACTTAGTATGATAATCTCTAGTTGCATCCATGTTGCTGCAACTGGCATTATTTCATTCTTTTTTATAGCTGAATAATATTCCATTGTATATAGATACCATATCTTTATCCATTCACCTGTTGATGGACATTTAGGTTGTTTCCATGTCTTGGCTATTGTAAACAGTGCTGCTGTGAACATAGGGATGCATGTGTCTTTTTGAATTACAGTTTTTTTTGTTTTTTTTATTTTTTTTTTTTGCGGTACGCGGGCCTCTCACTGTTGTGGCCTCTCCCATTGCGGAGCACAGGCTCCGGACGCGCAGGCTCAGCGGCCATGGCTCACGGGCCTAGCCGCTCCGCGGCATGTGGGATCTTCCCGGACCGGGGCACGAACCCATGTCCCCTGCATCGGCAGGCGGACTCTCAACCACTGCGCCACCAGGGAAGCCCTGAATTATAGTTTTGTCTGGATATATACCCAGGAGTGGGACTGCTGGATCATATGGTAATTCTATTTTTGATTTTTTGAGAAACCTCCATACTGTTCTCCATAGTGGCTGCACAATTTACACTCCCACCGACAGCATAGGAGGGTTCCCTTTTCTCCACACCCTCTCCAGCATTTGTTATTTGTAGACTTTTTAATGGTGGCCATTCTGACCGGCATGAGGTGGTACCTCATTGTAGTTTTGATTTGCATGAAATTTCTTTTTTAAGTGACAGGAATCAAAGGGTGGCTCAAGTATGTTATATTTCTAAAAAAGCATTTCAAAGAAAATATGACAAAAAGGTCACCCAGATATTGGTTTAGCTCTGCGTTTTCTCTATATTTAAAATTTTCCAAAGCGACTTTTAATGAAAAGAACTACAGTTGTAAAGTGAGCCTCTCGTGCTGGGTCCCAGCTTCACGGGAAAGGATCTCCTACCTGAAGCTCCTCCCCACTCACTGGAAGAGCAGTGTTGCTATTTCCCAGCAGCGCGCTGTCTAAACACGTCATGCCTGGGAGCACATCTCCACACTCAGCCCCGTGCAATGCTCCGTGAACAGGGCCACAGCTTCAGTTCGCTCTGATTTTGTGGCTCATGTGTGGAAACTTAGGCATCTGTCCCTCCACGTTGTGTTGACAGTCCATGAAGGCAAGCTCCGAGTCCTGTTGAATGGTTTTGCGTAAGGCATGCCTGTCACCGAGCTGTTTGCAAAACAGGTCTTTACCGAAGAAGGCTGAGATCCTGAGGGAGGGACCCTGTTTCCTCCCTAGGATGAATCCCTCTTGTTGGGCAGCTGTCATCCTCAGAAGCCCCCGCTGGCTCCTCAGCGCCCTCTGCTGGCGGTACCGCTTGCTCCTTCATGCTTTTCTTGGGCTGCTTTGTTTCTTTACGCAATTGCACCTGAAGTGTTCCAACTGGAGGGTATTGCTGCTTGTCCCATCTCGTCCTTTTTAAAATACAGCTTGAGAACACATAACATTGATGATGAGTAGTTTTTAACCTACTTCCTGCCTTCTCAGCTTCCACCGTTTCCCCCAAGCTTGTTGCAGTAGCCTCCAAAAGGTCTCCTGCCTCTGCCCTTGCCTCCCTGCATCTCTCCTAGTACAGCAGCCAGAGGGATCCTGTTAAAATGGAAGGCAGATCATGTCACCCCTCTATTACAAACCCTCCAGTGGCTTCTAATTCTAGAGAAAAAGACACAGCCCTTATGAGACCCTATGTGATGTGGCACCCTGCCCCCCACATACACACCCTCCTGTCTGACCAGCTCTCCTCCCTCTCCCCTGGCTGACCCCCATTCAGCCACAGTCTTATTCTTGCTGGCCAGCCGGCCTTGCTGCCTCAGGGCCTTTGCATTTGCTGTATCGTCTGCTTGCCTCCCTGTTCCTCCAGATACCCACATAGCTCCCTTTCTCACCTTCTTCACGTCTACTCCTCGAACTCTGTTTGCAAGAATCACCCCACCCCCTCTTTGTGATCCCCATAACTGCGTCATTTTTCTCCCTGGTACTTCTCCTTGTCTGATGTGCTGTCTGTTTTACTTGTTTGTCTCCCCTGTTAGAATATGAGTTCCATGAAGACAGAGATTTTTCTAGGGCCTAGAAAAGTGACCCACAGTAAGTACCCCAATATTTCTTGAATGAATGAATGATGGCTATATTTACTGAGTGCTGGGCACTATTCCAGACACTTTCGGTTTACCTCATTTAATCCTCACCACAACCTTAGGAAGTATGTACTGTATTACCTTCATTTTAAAGATAAGGAACTAGGCACAGAGAGTTTGAGTCGTGCTACCTCTAAATCTACAAAGCGTATAAGATGCTCAGGTCCCAGGTAAAGGCAGCACCGCTGTATTCAGGTTCCCCAGAGAAACGGAATCAACAGGTGTGTGTGTGTATGGATGGAGAAGCTGATTGATTGACTGATTTTAACGAATTAGCTCATTTGATTATGGGGGCTGGCAAGTCCTAAATCTACAGGGCAGGCAGGCTGGAGACTCCAGGAAGGGGTGATGTTGCAGGCTTGAATTCAAAGGCAGTCTGGAGGCAGAATTTCTTCTTCCTTAGGGGATTTCCACCTCTTCTTTTAAGGCCTCAACTCATTGGATGAGACCCACCTACACTACGGAGGGTAATCTGCTTTACTCAGTCTACTGATTTAAATGTCAATCACGTGTGAAAAATACCTTTACAGCAACATCTAAGAGGGGTGTTCGGCCAAGCAGCTAGGCACCATAGCCTAGCCCAGCTGACATGTGTAGCTAGCCGTCACAGCCTCTGAAAAGGTGTTGTGTGTTGGTCAGACTCATCTTGCTCCCTTCATCTCTAAGGAACATCCCACCTGTTCTGATGGGGGTTGGGGGGTGAAGGATGGTAGGGGACCTCAGAGAGTCTGTGGTGCTTGGGAGCTTCCAGTCCTGGCAGGAGTTCTCTGACCTGAAGACCACCCCAGGCCCTAGGAAGTTCTCTTCCTTGTGTGCATGGCCTACCATCTCTTCTCACCCTTCTCTTCCCGGAAGCCTCGACTTCTTGTTAACGTGTCACGTACAAGAGTGGAATGGCCCTTGGTCACATCGAGGTTACGGGGAGGAGATACATCTGCTGTGTTGGGGTCTTGGCCTGTTACCCCTGTTCCAGTGTGAGCTGAGGAGGGCAGGCCTGGCCTCAGGGCAGCCAACAGCCTATGGATACCAGTCCCTGCTCCTGGCACAGCTTCCAACAACAGGAATCTTGGGGAGACAGGGCTGTGGAATGGGGAGACTGCGGCCCAGTTTCCGTCCTCATGACCAGGCAAGCTACTTAATGACTCAGAACCTCCATTTCCAAATCTGTAACGACAGAGATGATAATGCTGACCTGCACTATTGTGACGAGAGTTAAATGGGTCCCTGCTTGTTTTTCTGCCATCTTTCCAAAGCCAGTTCCATAAGGGCCACGTCAAGTGTAGGTGGGTCCAGAGAAACCACCGTAGGTGCATGCTGGCCTCAAGTGCTTGAGAACTGGGTACAGTGGGCTTCATTCTGAGCCAGTGGGGACAGCCTACAACCGTCTTGAGCACCAAGCCTCAGTTTTCCTGTGGTTCTCACCCTTCCATGGTACTCTGGAACCCACAGAAACTTTCATGGACCACCACATTCCCGGGGTCCAGCCCTAGGCGCTCCTCAGAACTGCCAGCCCCTGCTTGGTCACCATTCAGCATGGGTGGCCAAGGGCCCCTTGGACCAGCCTGAGTCCCTGTGGTGGACTTTATACTCAGCCATGATACAGAGGATCCCCCATCACTACCACTCCGTCTAGCTGCCACCCCCAGGGGACTGCTGTCAGCAGTCTGAGATGTGTGCGTGCACAATGCGTATGTGTACACACACACACACACACAATCTGTAGGTCATGCCATAGGTATTTTGTTCTTCACCTTGCTTTGTTCCCTTAACATATCCCTTTTTTTAAGTCCTATGCATATATACACCTATTTTTATGACATATTTTTCATCCTATTTCCTCACTCAAACTCTCTCCACCATTACCATAATTATTCCTGTAATGTCCATATCATGTCCTTCTTTTTGATATGTATTATAATTCACTAAACCTAGCATTCCGTGAAATGTCTTTGTACGTGTGTATCTTGCTGCTTCTGTGGAATCATTTCCTTAGACTTCATTTCTAGGGTCCACACCTTGTCTTAAAGGGTGTAAACATTTTCTGATACTCATTTCTCTCCCATAAAGGTGCTATGCCATGAAGAATGCTTTTCTCGTTGTTGTTTTTGGATTACCATCTAAATACTGTTGGAGAGGGGAGGGTGTGGAGAAGAACGAGGGGGAGAAGGCCTGCTGGCAGCGACTGGAAGTGCGATGGGTTTTCTTTGTCTTCTCAGCACAACCAGCTCCACAGCCAGTAGCTGCGATACAGAGTTTACTAAGGAAGACGAGCAGAGGCTGAAGGATTACATCCAGCAGCTCAGGAATGACAGGGCCGCGGTCAAGCTGACCATGCTGGAGCTGGAAAGCATCCACATCGATCCTCTCAGCTACGACGTCAAGCCCCGGGGAGACAGCCAGCGGCTAGACCTCGAAAACGCGGTGCTGATGCAGGAGCTGATGGCCATGAAGGTATCCGCGTGGGGGGCTCTTCTCAGACCCGCGTCCCGTTCACTCCGCTGTCACCAGGAGGAAGTACGAAAAGGCCTCTCGGTAGTGGTCAGCCCAGCCGTGGTCAGCCACCTCTCCCCTGGAGGACAGGCAGGGCCTCGTGTGTAGACAGGGATGGTTTCAGTACGTCTGAGGGTCACTTGAGCTGGATGTGTTCCTGGAGAGGTGAGCTGAGCACTGGAGAAACCTCAGGGGGTCCCAGGCCAGAATGGAACACCTTGTCTCCAAGAGAAGCCAGGAGAGACCTCTGCGGTGGTGGGGGTCGGGGGGGAGCAGCCTCTGTCCGCGTGAAAAGAGCCCTGGTCTCCAGAACACTTGCAAGTGCTTCCCGGGTTGATGCTGACGTTAAGATGAGGCGGGGAGAACGGGGCGAGGCCAGTTGCAGCATTTGGACAAGAGCCCTGGTTTACTGACCCCCTTGTCCCTGTGGTGTTGTGTGGAAGATCGGTAACCCTCATCCCCGTCACCCTCCGGGGCGACTTGCTCGGCACATCCCTGCCCTCCGTGGCTGCTCGAGCTGGAGTCTGGGTGAAGCCTGGGAGGACTTTGGGCCGTGGCAGCAGATTCAGGTCAGATATTGGCCTCAGCTCGTCTCAGCTCAGACCCTCACTTGACTCCCGCTAGGGGACCCTCATGCGACGTTGGCTGATTTTCCCCCCTCACTGCCCACGAGCCGGGCATTGTGTCCATAACCGCGGTGCCTTTTCCCCTCTCTGTGGTCCTTTGCACCCTGTGGCATGAACTGTGAAGCTGCCCTTCCATTACTTCTTCCAAACATCATGTTTCCTTTGGCCAAGGACTCCAGATTTCTTTTATGTTCAGGCCAATATGTTGTGCGATAAATTCAGTGTTATTTTGGCCAGGAAAGATATTTTTGGTGAAATAAAAGCTCTAATGTTCCCTTTGCTACTTGCACATAAAATGTACACGCATCAGAGAAATTTTCCAAAAAAACAGGAATTATAAAAAGCTGGAAGAAAGAGAACCCATAATATCGTGACCCAGGGGCAGCCATTGGGTTCCGTCACTAGGAGTTTTTTGAAGAAAAACATCAGAGTCACCTCCCTTCCGTGTATGTCCCTAATAGTGTGTTCAGGGATGTGTGCTTGCCCACACCAAGTCCATTGCTGCAGATTTTGTCGGATTTCACCATTTTGTTCTAGGCTACAACTGCTGAGAGACTCGAGTTTTCTGGGTTTTTTCACTTCTTGTACTTGGTCTTTAGTAAACAGCTTTTGACTTCTAGATGATTGACGTGGCTCCTTCTCAAACCCACTCTTCTGTTTTGAATATCCCATCCTTTCATTGTGACTCCTCTTCCTCTTTCTCTTTAATTGCTTTAAATATTTATTTTCTGTCTTCTTCCTTGTGAATTCTGGTTCTTTACATGCCGATTCTACCTCACCGTGACTCGCTTCTGTTTTCTCTTCGCGCGTGTGTGTGTGTGTTGGGAGGAGAGCGTGGATGCCAGCTCCCCCCGGTGGAGGTTGTGTCTTCCGTGGGGTCCCGCGGGTCCTGGGTGGAGATGTCCCTGTGAACGGTTGTGTCCTTAGATCTGCTGGGACCCGTGGGTTTCAGAGGTTTAGGGCTAGTTTTTGCCATATTCTTGGCTGAGGATTCCTGTAGCATATCTACACATGCCTCACGCCTCCATGATTCCTCAGAAGAGGCTTTTCTTTCTTCTCCCACCCGAAGCCTGAGTGATGACACGTTTCCTCGCCACATCCTCACCACAGGGAGGAAGTCTTCTTGTCTCCTCTCGAGACGGCGCTTGGAGAGTCCTGGCTCCTGTGCGGGGGGGGGGGGGGGGGGGGGGGCTCTCAGTCCTGGCTGTCTGCCCTGCCCTTGCATAGGTGCTGGGGCCTCCCTGCCTGCCTGATGCCTCAGGAGGCCGGTGCTCTGGCCACCTTGCCTTTCCTCTTGGGTGGAGGGCCTGCTTCCGGCACCCATGGATGCATCTTTCCTTCTTTCAAGCTTGTGTTTGTATGGTTGTTCTGGGTATGACTGTCCACATTAGCTCCGGATGCAGTGCTGTCAGAACCTTCAGAATCCGGCTTCTGATGGCAAAAGATGAGAAGGTTCAGTGTATGGAGACACCTTTCATCCTGGCTCTGTGTCATTGTTAGGAAAGGTTTGGCATCTTCTTTTCAGTGGTCGCTCAGCTCGGCACATTGCCTTCTCCATGGCTAACGCCCCCAGCCCTGAGTACGACTAGCCGCGGTGGGTACCCTCTAGGTGTTTCCCCATGTTGGCGGTGAGAACATCTACTCCCCAGGTCTGGCTTACCCAGGAGAGCACAGCAGGCCTGTGGCTTGTCACCTCAGAGGAGGGTCACTTCGGGGGTGACCTTGGTGAATCCCTTTCAAGGCAGTGCCCCCGTGTTATGAAGTAAGATGACAGAGATAGCTGGGGAGACTGACCGGGTGGTCACGGGGTGTTGGACTTGCCCTCCAGCAGAGGTGAGGGACAAGAGTCATGCATAGGCTCACCTTGAAAGCGGGGCCGGGGAGGGGGAGTATAGCTAGTGGTTACCTGGGCTCTGAGCCAGACGTCCTGGGTTTAAACTGGGGCTCCACAGTTTACCCAGTAATTGTGGGCTGAGCTGGTGGATTTCCCTCTTCATGCCTCAGTTTCCCCTCCATGAATGGAAATACTCATAATACCTCCCTCAGGTTGGGAGGATTAAGTGAGTGACTTAGTGTAAACATTTAAGACAGTGTTACGTGCTCAGTAAATGCTGGTGATTACCACTGGTGCCCGGCTCTGGTCCCAGGACGGCACGGTCCCTTTTTGGGAGTCACTTCTTTCTCTCCATAGCAAACTCTGATTTGGCTTCTTTAAGATACTTGAAGAAGTTACCTGAGGCGTAGTCACCCGGGAAGGGCTCTGTTTCGATTTCGTTTCATTTGGGGCCTAAAGTAGAGAAGAGCTGGGGGCAGTATCATTGCTCTGCACGCTTCCCAGTGGCCTGGCACAGCTCAGGGCCCCAGACTGCCATCAGGGGTGATTAAATATGTGGATTGGTGCTATGGAAAGTGGAAAAGGAAATGGGAATTGGAAGGGACCTAGTCAGACCCAGCCTTATATGAATGACCCTTTTACAGCCCCTTTGATGGCTAGCCTCTGCCTCTGCCAGAAAACTGGCTTCTGTCGTGGCTGATGAAATCACTGGGGACGCGGGCCTGGGGTATTCCAGTTGTTAGAGAGGTTTTCCTTATGGTGAGCCAAGGTCTGCTTGCCTGTAACTTCTACCCACTGATCTCAGTTCTGGTGCCTAGTGACAAGCGCATGGCTTGGTGCACGAGTCCGTCCTTTAAGATGTGTGAAGATGGCCATCTAGTCTCCTCGGGGTCATGTTCTCCCCAGCTGCCCAGTGATACCTCCCTCCGGGCTGTGGGTGGTAGCTACAGACCCCCTTCCCCCGCCCAGCCCTGCTCTCACCCCGTGGGCGCCTCGTGCGCTCTGTGCTCCGCAGGAGGAGATGGCGGAGTTGAAGGCCCAGCTGTACCTCCTGGAGAAGGAGAAGAAGGCCCTGGAGCTGAAGCTGAGCACGCGGGAGGCCCAGGAGCAGGCCTACCTCGTGCACATCGAGCACCTGAAGTCCGAGGTGGAGGAGCTGAAGGAGCAGCGCACGCGGTCCCTCAGCTCCACCAGCAGCGGCGGCAAGGACAAGGCCGGCAAGGTAGGGGCACAGGGACCCTGGGCCTCAGGCCTCACCGCCTGCCCAGGCCCCGCCAGCCACTGCCCACCACCCTGCTGCCTCAGCTTCCTTATTTGCATAGGAGCCGAAAGCCATTCTAGAAATTCTAAAGAAGGGGACATTTTGCGGGCAAAGAAACCAAATCCACATTTTGAAAACATCTCACTTCTACGGACAGTTAAAATTCCATACAATTCAACTGTTCCATACAGTTGAAGCATTTTCACAGATCACGGTCTGATCCAGGGAGCGATCTATGCGGTGGTCCAGGAGTCTGATACTGGTTCCACCTCTTCTTCCTTCTAGCCCGTGTCACACAGTGACCATTGCTGGTTGATCACTCTGTACCCGATCATTGCATGTATCATCTCCCTTAAGTCTCACGACTCTCAGGAAAGAAGAGTTATCCCCATTTACATGAGGATAATGAGGTTTAAAAGAACTGAGGGGTCTCAACAGCTAGTGAATGGCAGAATCGGGATTTAACCCCAGTTAGGCTGACGGCCACTCCTCCTCTCGTCTGTTTCCTCCTCGACTTCCAAGAGGTGGGGGGCCGGAAGCATTATGAGGCAGAGAAGGAGGTAGGTGAGCCCCGCGTTACCCCGAGGATATCACACAGAGTGGGCTATCGACGATATCATCTTGCAAACTCACACTTTCATTAGCGCACAAGTCTTTTTTTTCTAGAATCCAAGCTCATTCCATCAGCCTCTATCTCAGAGTGATTCCAAATACTGCACTGGAGAAAAAAATAGTCCAGACTTTAAAGAAAGATATCCCTCGCCCCAGGGTGCTGGAATTTCTGTGCGTCAGATTTTCTGTTCCTAACAAATGCCAGCTTCTCCTGACCCCACTTTGTCTCAGGCCCAGGACTTGTGGGCCTACGCTGACTTGCTGGTCTAATGAGTGGCCCCTCACGGCCCAGATGCAGTGATGTCTTCACGAGAGTAGTGTACCTGCGAAGAAGGCACCTTGATGATACCGTGTGGCAGTGAAGAAACAGCTAAGAACTGACGCGTGCTCCACAGAGGCCACAGCTACCCTTTGCCCGCCTCTCACCTGCAAGGGCACCAAGGGAGTCCATAGCCATGGTACCCAGCTGGGCCACTTTCCTGAGGCCCCAGCTGCTTCTCAGTCATCCGTTCACGTGATGGATGTGATTTGGTCCAGGCAAGATGCTGGAGGCTGTTCCAGGAGTTTAGATTGCCCTGGAATGGGCAAATAGATGATCACGACGCAGGGACACAATGTTCTTGGGTGCAAGGATCAATGCCCGGTGCAAGGGGAGGCCACAGGCCAGATTTGGAGATTCGGGACAGGTTTCCTGAACTGAGAGCCAGTGGAGAGTGGGTGCTAGCCTGAGGAAGAGGGCCAGGGCAGACCAGGAAGTCCACCCTAGGCCAGTGGAATGGCAAGGGCAAAGCCTAGAGGGAGGAGGAATCCATATACTGGCTGGGGAGACCAGCCGGCTGTGCCGTCCTGAGGACGGGGAGGAATCGCTGAGGGGTTTTTGCAGGGGGTGAGGTGACACAGTCTGAGCTTTGGAAAGGTCACCATGTGGGTGCACCCTGAAACCACGTGCCCAGTGCTTGGGGAGTCTGATCGTGGTGAGCAGCAGCCGTTGCAGAGCTGTTTCACGCGGGAGGATCTGGGGCTCTGTTCTGTGCCCACAGCTTCAGAATCTTTGCTCAGCCTTTTGAGTTTGTTAGCAGCCAGTTTGGGACAGAGCCTGAGAGACAGAGCCCCAGCGTTCGTGTGTGCGCCCTTAGGGAGTGGTGCAAACGGACTACTCAGGCTCTTTCCAGAGGCCCAGGGACTGTGCATCCCCCTGGTTCTTAGTATTTATTTCGACTGGGGGAAGCCCTGTGTTTCGTGGAATGGCTTCAAAGAACAGAAATCTCTTTGATGGTAAAGGCCAGATGATTTTTTATTTTTTACATTAGGGTAAGGAACTTTTATAAGAGTGCTCTGTGTTGTTCAGGTAATGAAATTGGAGGAAGCTGATTATTTTGCCTTTCAAAAGTTATATCCAGGGCCTCCCTGGTGACACAGTGGTTAAGAATCCACCTGCCAATGCAGGGGACACGGGTTCGAGCCCTGGTCCGGGAAGATCCCGCATGCCGCGGAGCAACTAAGCCCGCGCACCACAACTACTGAGCCTGCGCTCTAGAGCCCGTGAGCCACAGCTCCTGAGCCCACGCGCCTAGAGCCCGTGCTCCACAACAAGAGAAGCCACCGCAGTGAGAAGCCCGCGCACCGCAACGAAGAGTAGCTAGCCCCCACTCGCCGCGACTAGAGAAAGCCCGCGCGCAGCAACGAAGACCCAACGCAGCCAAAAATAAAATAAATTAATTTATTTTTAAAAAAATGTTAGATCCATTTACTATATCAATAACACCTCCCTTCTGGGCTATTCATTTGGTCTTACTTGGTAGATGAGGCAGGCAGTCTGGAGCAGAGGCTGGTATACTGTTGACATTTTAGGATTTTCGGGTCATGTGGACTCCGCTGCAACTACGTAACTTTGCCGTTGCGGAATGGTACTGCGAAGGCAGAGACAGTACAGACACAAAGGCACCCGGCTGTGTTCTA